>NC_136059.1:2031979924-2032579924 GCF_964261635.1 Lissotriton helveticus | reverse complement strand
GCTAGAGTGTAGAATGCTCATTGTACTTCTTGTGTCCAGACAGGGTATCTTGGATTTGGATGGACTGTTCTTTTACTGCAGAATCTGTGCTGCATCATGATCTCAGGACAGTCTGAGCTAACAGTTGTGTTCATGAGGTGGAAGTCCGTTCTGCACAGGAAGTGGTTCAGTTGAAATGAAATTAAATGAAATTCTGATTTCTAAAGCACACTGCTACCCGCAGGTGTCTAGGCGCTGACTCCCAGAACAGGGTGGGTCAGAGTCCAGCAGAACTGCAACCCTAGTGAATCAGGAGAGGTGAAAGAGCAAGAAGTACTAATGGTTGGATAACCACGTTTTAAGGGCTTTCCGAAACATGTAAAGGTTTTTTTTAAATTTTCAGTGTTTGTGGCATCGTATTCCAGAGTTTGGCAGTAGCCACTGCAAAGCTCTTGCCTCCCCAGATAGCTCTTTTAAACTTGGGAACAAACAAGTTTGCCTGGGAGGCCGATATTAAGGTTATGGCAGATATGTAATGATGGGACAGTTGCTGAATTGAAACTGGGTCTTCAGAGGCGAGGGCCTGAAAGACTATGCACAGGGACTTGAACATAACCCTCCTTTTGACCGGAAACCAGTGGAGTAGGGGGGAGAGACTTGGACACCTACTGATATTTTGGAATTCCCAAAAGCAGTCTGGCGGCCCTCGTTTTGGACCATTTGTAGTTTATCCGGGGCTTTCTTATGGGCAGTCTGGAAGAGCCCATTACAGTAATCTATTTTAGAAAAAAACAGTGTTGTGATCACTGCTTTGCGTAGGTCCGGAGGGATAAAAGGGAAAGTCTTCCTGAGTGATTTAAAGATGAAAAAGCATGACAAGGTAATGGCATTGTCATGACCCACAAAAGAAAGTTTTTCATCAAACTGTACTCCCAGGTTTTTCACCTTTGTCACCGGGACAGGGAGGGTGCCCAATTCTTGAGGCCACCAGCAAGGGGACCAAAAGGATGGTTGCTTGCCAAAGAGTAGCACCTCCGTTTTGTCTGAGTTCAGTTTCAGACAGTTGTTGGACATTCACCTCCCAATCTGTACCATGCAATTGTGAAAGCATTTACCTGTGTTGTCAGCTTTCTCTGTGACTGATACTACAATCTGGGTGTCGTCGGCATAGAAGACAACCGAGAAGCCAAGGCTTTTGATTAGAAAAGCCAAAGGTGTAAAGTACAGAATAAAGAGGGTGGTACGCCACAGTGAAGGGTGAAAGATGTAGATCATTACACATACTGTAGTCTGTCAGTGAGAAATGAGATGAGGAGTTTAAGAGCAGTACCACTGACTCCGAACTTGAGCAGCCGGTTGATAAGGAGTTGATGTTTAACAGTATCCAACGCTACCGAAAGGTCTAACAATATTAGGGCAGCAATCCCTCCTTTGTCTAAAGTTGTTCTGACATATTCAGCTGCTGTGATCAGGGCTGTCTCAGTGCTATGTTGGCATCTAAAGCCAAACTGAGAGGGCTCCAGTAAGTTGTGAGCCTAGATGAATAGAGTGCTCAGTATTTATAGCTTTCTCTATCAGGTTGGCAGGGAAGGGAAGTCGTGAGATTGGCCTGTAATTGTGGGATCATCAGCATCCAGATTGGTTTTTTTTTAAGAGAGGAAGGATTGATGCAACTTTAAAATTTTGGGGGAAATATCCGGACTGGAGCATTTGTTTAAAGATCCCTAGGAGAGATTCAGGAACTACGCTGACGTTAGCTGCATATCTCTAGGCAGACATGGATCAAAAGGTGACCCTGACTTAATTTGCTTTAACCAGTTGAATACTTGGTCTAATGTAAGAGGGGAAAAAGCCGAGAGAATGGAATTATTGGATTGGGAAGGTGTTGTTAAGTCGTCCCAGGAATAGTGGCTTTTCTGATGACCTTTCGTGCCTTGAACCCATTGCCCTCCACTGACTGTGGGTTGTCGTAACCCTCTGCTGACAGTGGACTGTCATTCTAGCACAGCTCCCCGGTGCTTGGGCTTGAGCTTAAGGCATTAAAGCTCACTTCAACCTTGCTTTTGAAAAAGGTAGCAAGTTTATTGCAGATAGAGGCATCTGCTGCAGTGTTACTAGCTGATGGCGGGTTGCTTAGTTTGACCACTGTAGAGCATAACTCTTTAGGGGTATTCATAGCAGAGTTAATCTTCTCTATAAAGAACTTAGGGGCACATGCATCAAGGGTTTTTGCATTCGCAAACGGTGCAAATTGCAAAATTCGGCCGTTTGTGAATGCAAATCCATTTTTTGGGATGCATTAAGCTTTTTGCTTTTTTCGCAATTCAACAAATCGCAATTTATTTGCAATTTCTTAAATTGCGATTGCATTTAAGAAATCACAATTTTGCGATTTCTTAAATGCAAAGCATGATTTTTTTAAATTGCGAAATCGCAAATAGGTAGTGGTAAATTACCATGAAGTTAACCTTCATGGTAATTTGCGAAAACTTTCAGAAGTGCACAAAAGTGCATTTTTTAAAGTTTCATTTTACACACACACATGCCCTTGGGGCATGTGTGTGTGAAAAATTTACTTAAAGGTACATTTCAGGGGTGCAGGCGGGGTCCTTTGGACCCCCCTTTGCACCCTTAAAATTGCATTCTCATTTTGCGATTCCTTAATTGCGAATCACAAAATGAGAATGCCTTCACATTCATTCCTATGGGCCTCTAGGCCCATAGGAATCAATGGAAAGGGTTTCCTTAATTGCGATTCGCAAATTGTGAATCGCAATTAAGGAAAATTAAGAAATTGCAAAAAAAATGCAATTTCTTGATGAATAGCCGTTTGCGAATTCTTAATTGCGATTTCTTAATTTTCGCAATTAAGAATTCGCAAACGGGAACATTGATGCATGTGGCCGAAAGTTCTGTTTTTGGTTAGAGGTTTTTTGTATTGTAATAGTTCTGGCTTATAGGAGTCTTTATCTTCCATGCAATAATCTGATGTGGACTCTGCGGTCCACATCAGAAAAACTGCTACTCGTCCACCAACTTCAAATTGACCACACGGGGGGACTATGGCGGTACTAGGGACAAAAGCGTGGATCACCCTACCCTCTCAGTTGAGGCACACACAAACGGAACTAACTATTAGGAGCCTTCTCAAAACATGGATCTTTGCTTCCCCAGATCACTTAGTGCTATCTCTGAATTAAAGTTTCTCCCTCAGTCACCCCTTCCTCTGTGATACATCACCAGTTGTCTTTTTTCATTCTGCTAAGCGCCAAGATGCTCCTTGGAGTGAACGTTGCGCTCTACAAAAAACCCTTTCATTCGATTGACCTCCATTTTCTTTCTAGCCTTCTACACGATTGTTTGGCCATTCTAAGCTCTTCGTTAAACCAAGGTTCAGATGGAGTAGATCTATTATTAGTTGGGCTGCTAGAGCATAGTAAGTGCTCTCCATATGCACAGAGGAGGGAGCTCCTTGGTCACATGAAGAGGTGTTACTTTTAACCCTCTGGCATTGGCAGTAGTGCAGAAACAACCCTTTTCAAAAGCACAAAAGATCAAAAGCAAATGCGCTTTATGAAGAAAAGAAAACAGTGCCCTGGCAGCAAACTAAAGCTGCTAGGTCCACCTTTTTTGTTTCAAAGAAAGTGATGGAGATTTGGGAACAAAGAAGATTTGTGAGGGAGAAGAGAACAGTGGTAGGTGGGGTAGCGGTAGGTGAGTTGGGATTTGAAGGAGCGACGGGGAGGTGGGAGCTCAAGGGGACAGGAGTCAGCCTTTAAGCAGGGAAGCAGCAAGCTAGGAATACAGCAACAATTTACAGGCCTGTAGTCCTGTTTACATGTATAGAGCAACAGTAATGGCAAGCTCAGCACTTGTGTTATGTGCTCAAACCAAAAAAGTAGTCCCAAAACAATGCCCTACCATGTTCGCTGTGTATGTTTCACTGTAGTCAGGTGGTAAGTACGGGGAGGACTAAACACCATAGGAGGTATGACGTATGCATGCCGTTGATAAATGGGTAGTACAACAAATGGAGTGAAAAGGTTGCCAGTAAATGGAAATAGGGCACGTCTCTGTTAAAGACAGTAAATGCGTGCCGTCTAGAGCCAAGACCGAAAATATATCGAAGATGAAGCTATTTTCTTTGCCAAAGGTTGAAAAGCTATTTTCTAAGATTTCACAAACCAACAGCTGAGTCCCGACTTCTTGAAAGATTACCTTTTGAGAGAATTTTGTAATAAATCCATACTGAACAAGAGTAAGCTCAGATTCTTAGAGAAACATGCTGCTACCTTTTAGGCATTTGATCCTTTTTTGTTTTTTTTAAACTTAGTTTCATATCTTCAAAAACAGACATGTCAAAACAAGAATTAGTAACAGTGTCAGAAAATATGTTTTCATTCACAAAAGAAAATCCTTATATCACGTGGACGGTAATATTTCCTTGCACGTATTTTCTATTAACATCTTTACTGCCTATCATTAGGAGTAATATGAGAGATCATTTGTTCACCTCAAGGTAGACTCATGCATATCTACATTCCCACTATGTTTTATTCAACTAGTAGTTTATCATCTCACCACTTCATTTATACAATCACAGGAGCAGTCATTTGCAGGATACAACAAAGATAGAACAACGTTCTTCCTGACCTTTGTTTTATCCAATGACTGTGCCCACCCATCTGTATTAGTTGGACTCTTAGCACATAAAACACTGAGATCCTCAACCTTCAAAGAAAGTCTTGAGAAGATCATTTGAAAATTCTCCTGCAACACTAACGTGGCATAGTGTGCTGTTTAATGCTTTATGTATAACTAGCTTACCCGTCGTTCGTTGCTGCGATCTCATAAGAAAGGAAATTCAAGGAAACTCGTTATGATAACATTCAATTTACATTGTGTCATTTGTATTGAAACTTATTAAATTTAATATGGAAAACATTTCAAAGTGTTGTTTTAATTCTATTTATTTATTCGAGTGCTTGTGCATACACAATATTTTTTGTTTTTCCGTCTGGTGCGTACACAAATAAATCAGAAGGTTTTCCTTCGCGTGAGCTGGCCACATACAGTTGTCCATGTGAGAAGCACGGATTCTCCAAATCTAGTCCACACACTTGCAGCAATTGTCCTTGTGCTTTGTTGATGGTCATTACAAAAGCGAGTCGCACCGGAAACTGTAAACGTTTGAATTCAAAAGGCATATCTGTTGGGATCATTGGAATGCGTGACAACAGTACATCTTCCCCCTTGAATTTCCCATTCAAAATTGTAGCTTTGATGACATTGTTCATCATCTTTTTCACGAAAGTCTTGTACCGTTGCAAAGTTGTGGTGAATTGATGTTTCGGAGAAGAATAATCGGCACACAATTTTCAATGTTAAAATGTGCAGCGGCATACCTGGCAAATCCAATGAATTCAAGAATTCCGTTTGGTAATTGACAACTTCGTCTTAATTCATCACAGTTGGAATACGTGCCAACAGTACATCTTCCTCCTTGAATTTCCCATTCAAAATTGTAGCTTCGATGACATTGTTCATCATCTTTTTCACCGAAAGTCTTGTACCGTTGCAAAATCGTGGTGGATTGATGTTTCGGAGAAGAATGATCGGCACGCCAATTTTCAATGTTAAAATGTGCGGTGGCATACCTGACAAATCCAGTGCTTTCAAGAATCCAGTTGGATAATTGACAACTTCGTCTTGATTCATCACAGTATCGATGGACTTATACGTTGTCGCTTCGCCTGGTATTCCGTAAATGGAACAATTCAGTATTCGAAAGATTATGAGGGCCCTGGGGGGCCGATATTTCAAAAAGATTGATGCCAGAAACCTTCGCCGGAGTGTACTCAACAACTTCCCAAAGTTTCATGGCGATCGGATGAATGGTGTAGTAATGCATATGGGAATTTTTGCATACACCACAACACTCCTAATTCATATACTCATTAAGACATTGTGTCTAGTGGCGTCCTGTCCATTTGGTAGAGTAGGACCCCTCTCTGCTTTTGTGATATAGGTAGTAATGGATAAGCCAGAAACCTTCACAGGAGTGTACTCAACAACTTCCCAAAGTTTCATGGCGATCGGATGAATGGTGTAGTAATGCATATGCCAGAAACCTTCGCGGGAGTGTACTCAACAACTTCCCAAAGTTTCATGGCGATCGGATGAATGGTGTAGTAATGCATATGCCAGAAACCTTCACGGGAGTGTACTCAACAACTTCCCAAAGTTTCATGACGATCGGATGAATGGTGTAGTAATGCATATGGGAATTTTTGCATACACCACAACACTCCTAATTCATATACTCATTAAGACATTGTGTCTAGTGGCGTCCTGTCCCTTTGGTACAGTAGGACCCCTCTCTGCTTTTGTGATATATGTAGTAATGCATATGCCAGAAACCTTCGCGGGAGTGTACTCAACAACTTCCCAAAGTTTCATGGCGATCGGATGAATGGTGTAGTAATGCATAATGGACAAATAGACAGACAGACAGACAGACATACATTCGTTTTCATATATATAGATGTACACTGTTAGAAATTGGGTTTCTGGTTGGCTGAGGTATGCACCCTGTCCAAGAAGGAACCACGATCTTAGTCAGGGTAAGTTAGATACACACCATATACTAACCATTGCTCACCCTCTGGTAGTTTGGCACAGAGCATGCAGGCTTAACTTAAGAGGTAATATGTAAAGTAGTTGTACAATGCTTCAAACAGTAACACAGTGAAAACACCGCAAAAAGAGGCCACACCGGTTTAGAAAAACAGATTATGATTTTATAAATAAAACAAGACCAAAACAATAAAAATCCAATTAGGAGAAGTCACGATCTGAATTTCTAAAGAATAAAAGTGAGCAATAAGCGCCTATGGGGTAATCAGGTCACGCTGGACGGGGCCAATGTCAAGAGTTCAGGCTGAACACAATGGAGTGCAGGTCGGATACAGGAGCCATGCAAGGGCCGCTGAACAAAAGTACCTTCATCCTGGTTGCAACAGCGAGATGCGGGGTGCAGCCTGGTGATGCATCAGTGTGGATACAGCAGTCAAGGTGATGTGTTAATTTTCTCCACTCAATGAAGGCAATGTGCTGGTTCCGAAGACAAAGCACAGGGTCCATAATGCGCTGGTTCCGAAATTGATGTGCTGGGTTTCTCAACGCTGTTGAAGGGATGCATAGATTGTCTCTCACTGCAGCGGCAGCAATGGGGTGGTTCCAACGCGTTGGTTCAGATGACAATAAACTGGTCCTAAGTGTGATGCACCAGTTCTGTTCCTACAACAGCAGGGGATGCATCAGTTCCATAGGAGTAAGCACATGTATTCACTTACACTGGAGCAGACACGGGAGCAAGGGGTAAGACTTGGATATTTCTGAGTCTTAAAACACGAGGCAAGCCAGCATGCCCATGGAGATCGCTCTGGGTTCAAGTAAGTCCGTCCAGTTCTTCCTCAGCAGAGCAAAGAGTAACCGAGCAGTACAGCCGAAAAGTAGTTCTTCCAGAGCAGCAGTCCAGCAAAGTGGCAGTCCATATAGCAGCACAGCAGTCCTTCCTCCTGGCAGAGTTCTTCACAGGTCCAGTAGTGTCTGATTTGGTGGGGGCCTAGTACTTATACCTAGCTGTGCCTTTGACGTGGAGGTGACTTCAGAGAGGGGCTTTGCAGTGCCCAGAAGTTCTTCCTTCCAGCTCTGGCTCCAGACTCACTTCAAAGGGGTATGCAGCCCTTTGCATGGGGACAGGACACAGGCTATTCAGGTGTATCAGTTCTTCTCTCCAACCTGCTCAGGATGGCCCATCAGGATGTGTAGGGCCACTCAGTCACACCTAAGCTCCCTTTGTGTGTGGCTATCTGTGGGAATGCACAAGGCCCAGCTGTCACCCATCCCAGATGTGTATTGGAGACAAGCTGCAATCACACAGGGCTAGCTTTCAAACGGTGGCATTTTTAAAAGGGTAGTGAAAAATTCATCTTTACCAGTAAAGAGGATTTATCATTATATTTCCAATGATATGAAGCATGACAGAGCTACATCATGTATGAATTTTCTTGTGGGCTGCCTGCCATCACTTTTACATCTACCTCCATGGATGAAATCGGCATTACGGAGCTCTGTCTACTCAGCGGTAAAGTTCCTGAGATCTTCGTCCATTAGATGTGCATTTGTAAGGCCAATATAAAAGACAGAAGATCTATTCTTAGACCAGCTTGGAGTCAGTGTATGCCTGGATATACAATTGTAATGTTACTACAATTACAACTTTGTTAGTAGACCCAGAGTCTGGACGTAAACACACATAGCATATCATTTTAAATAGGGAATAGGACAATACTTGCACTTGGCCACAATCCTACACATCGAGCAACAATACCAATCAAAGCAGAGCAATACAAGCAACTCCCACAGCCCTGCTCATATCCCTATTTTGTGTTGAACATAATTTTAGGGCCAGTCACAATTCTACTGATGCAGACTTGCCCCCTCAAGTGGAACAAGAACATCACTGAGGAGTAGAGAGAGAATATGTTAACATTTTAGTTAACCACTAAGGACAACTACTGTGGGCTGCCTCCACACACCCTCAATGGAGCTGAGACACAATTCACGTGACAGGTAGTCACTGATGGGGTGAATGCATTTTAGGTAAAGATACACACTGTAAAAGAGATAAAATGGCCAGATGAAAGGATGTGTGTGAAACATAAGTTTTCCAGGAAAGAGGTGACAGCTGAAGAATCGTACTCTCTTCACAAAACACCCCACCTACTGGTTGGTATACCAGTTCCTGAGACCATATCCATAAAGCTGGGTGGGGGGGGTTCCTTCATTAATCGAGGTACCAGCCTGTATCAGCACTTTTTGAATGTTTCAGTGCTCTCAAACAGCATGCATAGCCATCAGACACTTAGCAGTTTTAAATGTCACTGATCATCTCATTTCTGGGCACACACCATTTGCTTGGCAAAGGTATAACCGGACAACATATAACAAGTTCGCAGACTTAGATGCGGTGTGCACTGTTCACTTTAGAATAAAGTAACAAGAAGATTGTGTTTTATGTTGTGATAAACAATTTTTGAATTTAGTTTAAAGCATTTATTTATTTATTAATTTTGTATTATTGTTTCATTGTGTTTGGTACCATACTGCTAGTACCTCATACTTATTCCTAACAACAAAATCTTTATATCATGAATTTCTTTGATACATAATTTGACATAAGTGTAAAATCATAGCATTTTATGCACTGCACAAATTATTTATGTCCTGTTCATTTTCATGCCCAATGCATTTCGGGACAACAAGGGCCCTTCCTCAGTGGCATATCTGAAAACCCAAACAAAATGTCATAGTTTAAATAATTATAGAATACATAGAGTTTCTCAAAGTACCAACAACCATTTGTGTGCTGAAGGTTCACATGAACCATTATTGTTTTTCACGCGCCTTCATAGCACATGCTTTACCTGATCAATTCAAGGCTGCAAGTATGACGATATAATTATGTGTTTGGTATTCATGCAAAATACCAATCATGCCTTAGTGACCTTAGATAAGCTAGCATTATTTTATATCACCAAGTGTTTGTCACACTCATGATACAGTAATTACTAATCATCTAACCAGTCCTACCTCATGTGATACCACTCAGTTGAAGATCCGTGATAATGTTGGTGCCAATCAGTATAAAACAATCTATGATCAAAATATGCCACAATTTAACACTGCAGAAAGCAACAGATTTGTCAAAAACAGCCATACCACAATAAACTTTATCATGCTCACCTCCAAAGTGTGAGTGTATTCCAAGTAGAAGTTAGCCTTGTATTTAGTCAGTTTCTATCTCTGCAATTGAAAAAAAGTCCTATGTTTAACTAAAAGCCACACTGTGCGCACACCTGTCTATGCCTGTGAATAAATATTTGAAATGATAACTCTTCCCGAGCCGGTTCTCCACTGACTGGTGAAGTGGGAACCCAGGGGCAGCATGGCACGAGCCGGTCTCCCCCTGCGTTATTTCGCGCAGCTGGTACGGGCCACTTAGTTTTGTTTGGACAGGATGGTGGTGGGGTGGGCTTTGGAGGGAGGTTATTTATAGGGCTAGCGTGGCGGGAAGGATTTTAGTGAGGTGTCAGTGCCCTGAAGTGTAGGTGGAGTTTTGCTGATGCGTGCTCCTGTCAGGTACTTCACAGCAAGAGTTGCTTCTTCTTATTTCATTGTTAAAAATGTCTGACAGTGACGCCGAGCGCGACGCGATATGCGTCATTTGTCAAGCAGAGCGGGATGATCTTGTTCAACCTGGCGTCCCGGGGAGGCGTGGGTGGGCTTTGAGCGCACTAAACGTAAAGCAGCTCAAAGGTTAGCTCTGGCAGTTGGGGCATGAGTGTCTGCTCACGCCAGGCCCCCTAGTGAGTCGCTTATATCAGCGGGCTCTGTGAGTGCAAAGAATTCTCATGCTCAGTGTTACTATCAGTGCCGGTCACTAATTGGACCGGGCGTGGCGGTGATTTATTGATGTTAACAGCAGGGGGGCATTCTCTGGCTGAATCCAGACGAGGCAGACCAGCCAAGCGCTTGTCAGGCGCTGCAAAAAAGGCAAAATTAGTTCCTTCTCTGTCTCGTGGGGGGCAGAGACGTGGGAGGGGATTAAAAACTGTCATATCTAAAGGAGAGTTAATTATTTTCATTCAGTGCAGGATCAGGGTGAGTTGTTGACACATAAACAATTAGTGGGCACAATTTTACCTGATAATAAGGAAAATGTAATTCCTCATACAAAGTTTTCACAAAGGTCTTCCTCACTTGTGGCATACCCTAGTGAGAGTGAAGAAGATTGCTTGTCAGATTCTTTGAAATTACCGGTTTTTACAGGAACTTTTAGCAACAAAGTATCTATGGATGGTGTTCATCCAGAGTCCTTATTTCCTACAGAGAGATCAGATTTGGCTACAAAGTTTAATTTGGATAACCATTTTTTCTCTCCCACAATACCTGCTTTTGATGTATCTTGTCAGGTTTCAAGTTCAGAGTTTGATAGGTCAATGGACCAACATGTGATTTATCCTGTGGGATATGTTGGTATCCCACTCGGGCATAGTCGCAAAGGGTTTTCAAAGTACTCCCACTTAAGAACTGATAAAGACAATACTAATTCCCAGCCCATTTCACAATTTGACTCGGTTTTAAGTCCTCAGTCTGGTCAGTGGGTTTGGGTCGCTCACTCAGATTTAACTTCTTCATCAGTGTCAAACGGCACTGCATATCCGAAAGGGGATGAGCATGAGCGGCTTGAAGGCTCATTTTTCTGCTCCCACTAGTACGGAGCCTGGTTAAACTGTTTTTTTGTCTGCGGAGCAGGATGCGGCTTCACAACTGGGTCCTAATCTTCAAAGAAGATCTAGAGCAGATGCTTCTTCATCAACGGAACAGTTGAAGCGGATGTCAGCGCATTCTTGGAGGTTGTATGATGGGGTGTGAGCAATGGGTTGGTTCTACATGACGAATCTTTGAATCATGGGGATGACAGTGATGATTTTGAGGACGGGGAATTGAGGGAAGGGGATTGTGATGAACCTTTGAAGGTTTTGCACCTAAAATCTGCGGTGCAAGAGGGTTTGTTGAGGACAACAAATGTGGTTAGTATTTTACAGACGTCTAGAGCGGACAAGTCATCAGATCGAGATCATCTGAGCGGCCCTTCTCAGCAGGAGGATCCGAGAGAATTCCAAAAACGTTCTTCTCAGTTACCTACAGGTAAGGGGCAGTGGTGGAATTCGTGGCATCAGTCTGATCGCAAAGAAAGTAAAATGCGTTCCATTGGTGTGGGTGAGGGGTTGGTGGATACGGATTTGAGATCCCAATCTGATGTGGTATTACAGAACACAGGTACTCAGGTTAAAGGTAAAGTTAGTGGTTTAATGGACCTTTCTATTCAGTCAAAGAAAGTGTTAGAGGTAGAGAATTCTGATAAAGCTGAGAAGATGGAGGATCAGAATTTCCAGAACAAGCTGCCTTGTATGGGTTTTGCAATGCCTTTAGGGTCACATCTGTCAGACAAGACAAAAAACAGAATTTGGAATCATGATTTTGTAGATGTCTTTAAGCTGTTACACAGGGATATTCAAGCCAAGGAGGGATCTAAAGAAGAGGAATGGGAATTGGCTAGGAGGCCCAGGGTTCCCAAAACTATTAATAATTGGACATCAGCCTTTCTTATATATGCAAGCGTATATTGTGAACGCCATCAAGATCGGGCGGTAGCCAGGTTCAAATTCATGGATATATTTCGTAAGGCCCAAATGCATTTTGGGGGTTATGCCTGGTTGAGCTATGATGAGGAGTTCAGAGCCAGGTTAAGTGTATTTCATGACAAGCCATGGGGGGATATAGATTCCGAATTGTGGCTTCAATGGATGTCTTCCACTCATCCCCCAGCCACGACTCACACAGCAAGTGGTTTGCAGATTACTTATCGGCCCTTTTTGCCTCATCCCGCCCAGGATGGGGCAGGTTGGCATGGGAGAGGTCAAACATTGGTCACGGGGGCATGCTGGAATTTAATAGGGGATTTGGTAGCAGACAATTTTGTCGGTACAAACATGATTGCTCCCAATGTGGAGGAAAGTACCCTATCACTCAATGCTTTGAGGGCGCAAAATTTAGAGATCAAGCCACATTCCAGCGGGGTAGAGGCACAACTTTACAATATACACCAAAGGGCTCCTACACCAATTAGATTGGACGTTTTAGAGCATTTGTTGAGCTTTTATCTGGATATAGATGCTGCATCTAGTTTGTACTGGGGTTTCGAGGAGGGGTGCAAAATTGGTTACCAAGGGCCCTGTCAGAGGATGTGGGCTGACAATCTCAAATATGCCAAACAGTTACCTCTGGTTGTGCAGCAGAAACTTAATGCAGAGCTACAAACAGATAGAATAGTTGACCCCTTTTTGTAGACCCCTTTTGAAAACTTGATTGTCTCACCTCTTGGAGAGGTCCCCAAAAGGAAAGAAGGAGAGTATTGTTTGATTCACAACTTATCCTTACCGGAGGGTCAATCTGTCAATGATTTCATTTCCTCATCAGACACCAGTGTAACCTACGCTTCAGTGGATGATGCCCTCAAGTTGGTGAGGTCAGTGGGGGTTGGTGCGCAGTTGGCGACGAGTGATATTAAATTGGCTTTTCGCCTTTTGAGGATTCACCATTCGGACTTTGAATTATTGGGCATGTTTTTCGATGGTGCCTTTTATTTTAATAAAGTTCTCCCCATGGGATGTTCTGTCTCTTGTGCCCTATTTGAGAAGTTTAGCTTGTTTTTACAGTTGTGTTTTATCCAATTTAGTGGACATGCTCTAGTTTGCCGTTACTTGGATGATTTCCTGTTCATTGGTGCTAGGCAGTCTAACCAGTGCAGGCTAGCTCTGCAAAGCCTTCAGGACATAGCTCAAGAATTGGGTGTACCTTTAGCTCCTAAGAAAAATTAGGGTCCTAGTACAACACTAATCTTTTTAGGAATTGAAATTGACACAATAGACATGATAGCCAGACTGCTGGCAGAAAAAGTGCATGAGATAAGGTCCTTTTTGTTATCTGTCATTGATCAGCCTTAACTGGAATTGAGGCAAGTCCAACGGTTTTGGGTTATGTAAATTTTTCCTGTACAGTGGTCAGGGCAGGCAGGATATTTTGCAGTCATCTGGGTATGTCCATGTCTGAGGCTTACCGTCCTCATCACAAAGTTAGGATTTCAAAGGCTGTTAGGGAAGATCTGCATATTTGCCTGCGTTTTTTTGAGGATTTTAACAGAGTGTCGCTGTACTTTGTTGATGAATTTTTTTTGTGGCAGATTCAAATCTGTCAGGTGCTAATGGCTTTCATTTGTTTTGGGAGGGTCGATGGTGTGCAGAAAGCTGGCCATCTCTCTGGTTGCAGTAAGGGCGTCGTATTGCATTTTTGGAACTTTTTACTTTGATTGTGGCTCTGCTGGTCTGGGAAAACGAATTTCGAGATCGTTCTGTGCTCTTTCATATTGATAACATGACGGTAATAGACTTAATCAATAAACAGAAAGCCAATGACTTGAGAGTTTTACGCCTTTTACGTGCCTTTATGTTTTATGAGTCTGAAATTGAATATTGTTTTTAAGGCGAGACATATTCCTGGTACTAATAATTCCATTGCAGACGCTGTATCTCGCTTTCAGTGGCAGAGGTTTCACAGTCTGGCACCAGGGGCAGACCTTATCAAGACGACAATCCCTCGGCGTGTTTGGAAACTTGGGGAATGAGGATCATCGAGCTAGTGGAGAAATCGATAGCTCCCTCTACCAGAAGAAACTATCATCAGGCTTGGTTGGAATTTTTAAGTTATGGCAACCTTGATTTTCAGGTCGGAAAGGTGGTTAACAGTGAGAAATTGGTTCTGCATTTTGTCATGCATTTAATAAACAAGGGTCTATCACACACTACCATTGCAGGAAAGCTAGCCGGTGTTTCTTTTTATGGGCAGTTGTAGTTGGGATACGACCCGGTTACAGGTGCATTGGTTAGGAAAGTGTTAAAAGGTCTCAGCAGAGAAAAGAAACCTACCTCTTCTCTAAGGGAGCCAGTGTCTTTTGATTTATTGCAGTTGATTTTGGAGCAGTTACCTTTCTGTTGCTATAACGATTGGGAAGTCTGTCGTTTTCGGTTATGCATGATTTGGCTCTTTTTGGGGGCTTAAAGGGTTTCTGAATTGTTGGGGTTACAGGGTTATTCTGGTATATGCAGTGATGACATTTTCTTACAAGAGCAAGGAATTAGGATGTGGTTGAGGGCTTCTAAAACAATTCAGTTAGGTAAAGGCATCTGGATACATTTAAACAGAAGCGGGGTGGAGGGATGCTGTCCGGTTGAGGAGTAGGAGGGTTTTACTAAACTAGTTAGTTTCAAGTCTGGTGTAATATTTTGTCACATGGATGGATCTAAGATTTCTAGTTCTCAACTGCTATCAATATTAAGGCAGGCCCTGGTTAGGTTCGGTAAAGACCCCCCTCTTGTTTGGAACTCATTCTTTTCATATTGGCGCTGCTACTGAAGCAGCAAGGTCGGGTTGGGCATGGAATGACATTCAGAGGATTGGGAGGTGGAAATCATCTTGTTGTGCTCGCTACTTTAGAAAATTACTTCTCTCCTTTTCTATTGCTAATTTTTGTCTTTTAATTTAGGTCGTGTGCAGGGCCCATTGTCAAGGAAAAGGAATACTTGGATAGTGGGCCACCCATTCATAAAGTGGGCAGCGCTTTTTGCCGAAAAACAAATTTATGGAAGATCACTAGGACTCCCAAGTGCCAGACACAAAGTTTTATGGAAAGGCAAGAGTGGTATGAGGTAGGAGGGTTAATTCCCTATGCTTTCAACTTTTTTCTTCTCAAGGTCCTCCTGATATGTTTATCATACATTTATTACTTAGTGTCCCTACCTGGCTTGACACTTATTAAAACAAATGAAGTTGGACCACGCCGTCATTAAAAAACAATGACTTAGTGTCCCTATTTGTCTTGACACTTATTAAAACAAATGAAGTTGGACCTCAACGTCATTAAAAGCAATTGGCCAGACATGTCTTATTTGGACTGAATCCATTTTCAGGAAGAATTAGAGGGGGCTAGGTGTCATGCTGCAGTTGAACAGGCCAGGTGAAAACTCAATTGGGCAATGACTGTTTTTTGTCAAGCAATGGGGATTAAAGTGTTGACCAATTGTAACATTACCAAAGCAGAAGGGCATTTGTTTAGAGAAGATGGTGTGCACTTATCTCAGTTGGGTCAGGCCTATTATTTGATGGAGCTTAGAGACATGCTGGCTAATTTGTGGAATGATAACCTATGGTGTAATCCTTCTTTATAATGTTTATTTATTTTTCAACCATTTTCAGGGGTGGGGCCAGAAAAACTCTTTAGTTTTCCTGGATGGCGCTTTTGGGATTGAAAAGTCTGGAGCCGAATTATCCATCCCTCAGGGGGTGACGGGAGAAGAAATAACACAGGGGAGGGGAAGTGAAAATGGGGTTTTGCTATTACATGGGGGTTCTTATGTATATTATGCAAATTGTTTGTTTTGAAAGATGTTTATATCATTTACCTGTCTTAATAAAGTGGCCTTTGTTGCTATGAAATTAGTAGTGGCTTGTGATTGCTGCGCGATGGGAACCCAGGAGGAGCATGGCACGAGCCGGTCTCCCCCTAGGCTATTTCGCGTTGCTGGTACGGACCACTTACTTTTGATTGGATAGGATGGAGGAGGGACGGGCTTTGGAGGGAGGTGATTTATAGGGCTAGCGTGGCGGGAAGGATTTTAGTGATGTGTCAGTGCCCTGAAGGGTAGGTGGAGTTTTGATGGCCCAACCACCCTATTTTTTATATATATATATATATATATATATATATACATATATATATATATATATATATATATATATAAATTATGCCACAATAGGACAGGTAAGGTCTTTTCTCAACATTTTAATTGGAGGGAGGCGCTTTTGGGGGGTGGAAAGTCTGAAGCGGCCGTATCCATTTCTCAAGGGGGCTTGGGGGGTAAGGAATAACGCTGGGGAGGGGAAGTGAAAATGGGGTTTTGCTATTACATGTGGGTTCTTTCAAGAAAAATACGTTGGATCTGTTTGGGGACAAGTTTGCAAATGTTTGGGGCTTTTATGAGTTAATGTAAAATATTATGACGTCAAGTTAGTATGCAAATTGTTTGTTTTGAAAGATGTTTATATAATTTACCAGTCTTAATAAAGTGGCCTTTTTTGCTATGAAATTAGTGGTGGATTGTGATTGCTGCACGATGTCTAGTGTGCCCTGAAACACGTAGAAGTAAGCCAGAGGTATAAACAATGATGAGGGACAACATCTGTTTACTTAACCAAGTCCCTATCCTGATAACGGCTGCCATATTGGAGTGAACAATTCATGTTAAGCCTTCCACATTTCCGAAATGTCAGATGCCTCAAAGGTGGATGAATACTGAATACTATGGTCATGTGGATGGCGATACATCGGAAAACAAATGAAAAACAATAAATTCTGTGACTAAACTTCGCAAACCATTAACTTAGTCAAACTGACTCTAGTATTAATCATTGTATGTCAATGATAAAAATAGCACAGAGATCACCGTATGATGCAACAAAAGCAAATTACTACTATTCAATGGTATCATTAATACTCTATTTACCACAATGCCAATGTATTGTGGGCTAATAAAAATTGTTCACATCATGGTACCACACAAATATACGCTCCTACACAATATATCAGACTGACTAGCTTTTACGCCTGCATGTCCACCTACAAAAATTCAGTGGATGGAATAAACATCCCCCAGTTGACATACTGTCCTCTACTCATTGCCTACGTGAAATGTATCCTGGTCTGCACAATAGTGGAAAACTGAAACATTGAACAAAATGTCAAGCAACTTTATTGGTCATAGTTTCAGAGAGTCAAGATATCAGTGCCCTCCACCAAAATTTAACCAACTAGGTTAGAATGTAAACAATGTGTTAATGGTGAAGTGATTTATTTATTTTAGATAGATGTGACATGTGTTCACACTGGTGATTACAGCTTATTTGGCCTTTAGCTAACCAATCAAATTCCTGTTCTAGTTCGATTGTAGTAACAGCTTTCTCTCGCCAACTCAGCCAGCTCTAACCCTGGCTCAGCGACACTTCATGCACACAGAACTTTGCTTCGCTATAGATTCAACTTCAATATCTGTACCAGTAGGAGCAAAAAGCTCCCTTCCAGGATGTACAACAGGATCCAGAACTCGGGCAACCAGTGAAAAGTATGTTCGAGCTCATTCTTACCGAGATTAAGAAGCTGCACTCAACACAATCTCAGTAAATCGCTTCTCCCCATCCAAGACTGTCAAATATAGAGGAAGCTATGGACAAACTCCTGGAGCGTATGGCAGAGGCTGAGGAACATGTCTCTAGCTTAGAGGATAAAGTGGGGTCCTTTCAACAGGAAATTTCACAGATAAAGCAGAGATGCTCTGGAGTCTAAACTTCAAGATTTGGAGAACTAAAATAGATACTCGAACTTGCCTGGTGGGGATTCTAGAATCGATCGAGGGACCCCAAGTACGAGACTGGGTAGAATCTCTGTTGAAAGAAGGCATCCCAGAATTAACAGGAGACTTAATGATTAAAAGGGCACATAGGGTACCTGCACAATGTTCAATCAATGCAAAATACCCTTGAACAACATTGCTGATTTTCGAGTATGAGAGAGCATATCAATTAGAGCCATTGGAAAAAAGACCTTCATGACACAAGCAGCCTCTCAAGTCAAGATTTTTTTCAGATATGACTGCATTAGCTGTAAATGGGAGAAGGGATTTTGTGAGGATGATCAATGCTTTCAAAGCAAAGGGGGAGGGCAAGCGACCATTGTGCAGCAATCCAAGCTGAAAGTTCTTCAAAATGGCAAATTCCACATATTCGATGATGTATGGAAAGCACAGGGGCTGCTGCAGCAGATGTCCATCTCCCTGTGACATAGACACATGCTGAATGTAAAGTATAGATGACGGCCACCTGTAAGCAGGGCTCTAGTGTTTTCTTCCCCTTTCGCGTTTATTTATTTCCCTTCATCCTTGGGCCTTTCTGGGGTGGTTGACCAGGGGCCGAAGGACCGAGAGTCTTTTCAGTAGCCAGGGGTGGACAAATACAGGTGCAAAGTCATGGCGCCTAGGGTCTTCAGTGGGATTCGGGAGGAGATGTGGGCCATCCTCCCAAGGGTTCCACAGGGGTATGACATGGTGGGTAATTCAAGAAGGGGTCAGCTGGGGAATAGGGTGTTTATATGTGACAAAAATGGAGAGTTTATCTGTTGGTTTTGACAAATTCATATAGGCTTGTGGGATGCTTTCAAACACCGTAGTTAAGCATCAGGAGAGGCCACTTCATTTAATTGTTTATTTATTAGATGGCTAAGTACTATGTGTTTTCATTTGCACAGGCACTTTAAATAATCATTGCATCTCTGTACTTATCTTCAAATTTGACTTCTGCTATATGTATTCAGTATGGTCTTAGTCTACCTATCCCTTGCTTCTTAGAATGCAATGTGCACTTTATATTATGTTAGAAAGTTAACCATGGTCTATGCACGCTGCACTTTAAAAAAAATAACAACGTGCACTTTAGGTTAACAGGAATTAGCATTTTTATTAGGTTTTTATAACACTTTTTATTCTGGTTCAAGTAGAAAACTGCATGTGATGAAATTGTTGATGAAGGATATGCACTTTATTTTGTATTTGTCGATCCCAGGGTCGGGGGTGGGCTTCAGAGAATGGCTAAATGGAAATGTGAAAGCACTGCATTTAGGTTTAATTAGTAGGGGGCATCTCATTACGCATGCACAGTGCACTTTAAAATGCGAGGTGGTAAAAGCAGCCGTAGCTACACAAATTCATAAAGATTCCACATACATTGTCTCTCTAAATGTTAACAACCTCATTAATAAGATTAAAGCCAAAGCTATTGATGAGTGGGTATGAGGACACACTCCTGATATTGTATTAGTTCAGGAGATGCACTATATGGAGAAAGGGAACTTACATACAACTTGTTTAGACACTGGGCAGGCAGTCGATATTTCTCGTCTGCCTACAATGCTCATAGAGGGATTCCAATTTTTATTAACAGATTTTGCGCTTTCCAAATCACTTCATCTCACACGGACAGAGAAGGGAGATGGGGATTGATTAGTGGATTCATTATTAATAACACATCAACAATAGCTACACTATGTGCACCAATAGAGGATAACCCAACACCAATATTGGATCTATATCACGTACTTATACATATTCCGGGGGGGGGGGCGGTAATAATAGGGGTGATTTTAACTATTTGCAAAGTCCAGAAATTGATCTGTCCTCTGAGAAACACAAACAGCATAAGCCCCGTGTGGGTAGGGTACTGGCAGAGTGTATGAAAAATATAGCTCTGATTGATAACTGGCAGGCAGGGTTTCCAAAAAAGAAAGAATATTTGTGCTTCTCTGCCAAATATTACACTGCGTCCCAAATGGATTACTTTCTTACTTACCGCAATTTAATATTAAACAACTAAACGCATATCCAAAATGTTTTTTCTGACCATGCTCTGATAAAAATGGAGATATCTGGGTTTGGCAAATGTAACCATCTTCGAGAAGGGTTTTTAACAAAGTTTATCTTGAAGATGAAAATTGGTACACTGTGATCTGTAATGAAATAACTTTTCAAGTGAAGAGAGCCACAGCTAAGGTAGAAAGTGTTTGGGAGGCCTTCGAGGCAACTATTTGTGGTTATATAACCTCCAAAAAAATTGCAATAAAACACTCCCAAAAATAGTGAGGTCACAATTAGAACTCGTGCTATACCAGGCTAATGAACAGTATATAGGAAATAGGAATATTAAAGATAAATTGATGCTTATACATGCACGAAAAGGGATGCAAGAGTATCATTACACGAGAGGCTATATAGCTAATTCTGCATTTCTCCAAATGGTACATGAAGAAAGCAAATTCTCTGAGAAGTTCTTAGGTTGGCAAATAAGAAAGCATCAAGCATATATTTGGATAACATCCCTGGTAGAAAAAGGTACTAGAATCCGCATTACAGCAGAAGCACAGATTCTATTATCTCGAGCAGCAATTTAATGTCTCCACTCCCTGGAATGACGAATATGAGTATTTTTTTATCATTACAAAGCTGTCTATTTACTACACAGCAGGTCAGTGCCCCAAAACGTAAGGATTTTCTCAGAAGCTTGCAGTCCCTAAATTACAGGTAAACCATGTAAGGGGTTTGTTGGCAGATGACACATCCAGATCAGTGTGGATTCATCCCAGGGAGGCACTCCCTGGGATGACGAATATAAAGCTATATGCTGATGTCAGTGTTCGAAATGGGGGTCTCTAGTTGTCAGTGGTAGATACCTTTGTCCAAATAGGTACCCTTGCTTCTAGTCAGGGTAAGGGGGATACACACTTTAGATAATCCCTGCTCACCCCCTTGGAAGCTTGGCACGAGTAGACAAGCTTATCCCAAAGGCAATGTGTAAAGTATTTGTACCAACACTCACAGTAACACAGTGAAAACACCACAAATGGACACCACACCAGTTTAGAAAAAAATATATATTTATCCAAAGTAAATGAGACCAAAACAACAAAAATCCAACATACACAGTTAATAATATGACTTTAGAAATGTTTCAAGAACTTGTACCATGAAAAACTATGGAGGTGTGACTTTTACACAAAGTACCTGAAGATGCGTCAAAATTCACAAGGCCAAACAGCCTCAGAGAAAGGAAGCGTTGGAAAACACAGCAATGCGTCAGTTCCTGAGTCCTTGGGGAGGCGGGGTGACAGTTCTGCTGCACACAGGAGCAGTGATGCGTCAAATCCGGACTATATGAATTGAATTTTTGAATTTTAAAATATTTGTAAAGCGCTCTTATACCGAAACCGGTTCCATGGCGCTAGATAGCCGAGAGTCAGTGGGGAACGTGCTAAGCTGCAACAGATCTGGAGAACAGAAGAGTCTTCAATTGCTTACGGAACTCCAGATAGGAGGGAGACATTCTGAGGGAAAGTGGGAGTGAGTTCCAAAACGATGGGGCCAGCGCGGCAAATCTGGCCCCACCAGCCTTCTGTTTCCTAAAACGAGGGACTGACAGAAGGGACAAGTGGGTAGAGCGGAGTTCTCTGGGCGGAACATAAGGGGAGATGGCTTCGCACAGGAAAGTGGGGGCGGTCCCAGCTCTGGCCTGGTAGGTAGTACAACCCAGCTTGAAAAGCGCCCTCTCCCTCACAGGGAGCCAGTGGAGAGACTGAAGCAAGGGGGTCGTGTGATTGGACCTTGAAAGGCCAAAAATCAGGCGAGCCGCCTGATTTTGAATCAGTTGAAGACGGTCGATGAGGTAAGCCGGGGCACCATTAAGAATAACATTCCCATAGTCGAGGCGCGACAGCACCATGGCCATGAGAATGAGCTTAAGTGCAGCCGCAGAAAAGAAACGTGAAACCCTCCGGATGGTCCGGAGGGAGAGGAAACAAGCAGACACCACAGAACTGATCTGAGTGTGGAGGGTAAGCTGTGGGTTAATGAAAATGCCCAAAGTTTTAACTTTAAGAGCTGGGAGGGGGGGGGACCGAGAGAAGGGGGCCAGAAGGAAGGGGACCAAGGGCTGCAACCACCCCCCGTCAAGACCAGCTCGGTCTTGTCCGGATTTAATTTGAGGTGGGAAGTGAGGCTTCGAAATCCAAGACGATTCTGGTCTGCGGGTAAAGCCTGGAAAACTTGGTGCACAAGTACGATGCGTGACACACCGGAGGTGATGCGTCCCTCTGTGAGGCTTCATGCCATCCAGCGTCGGTGCCCAGCGTGCCTGCCGCTTTGTTTATGCAAATGCAGGGGGTACCCCCTCGTGTGAACCCTCCACCTCTCCTTCACTCTGGGGGACTGCAGGGGGCCCCCAAAGTGAAGACCGCATGCCTTTCCCTGGCGGCATCTAAGAAAGCGTATTGCAATGTCCCCACGTTGGAGAATGACCAAAAGATTGGGTACCTACAAGGTTTTTTATCATATCCCGAATATATGGGACGCCATTATCTTCATATGTGGACCCAAACCAGGACACATCTAGGCTTTGTCACCACAAAAGCCGGTTACTGAATAACTGTGACTTCGATCACAAAAACTGAAGAAACTGTCCTGATGAAGGTTTTTTAAACCGAAACGCCGCGTCGACCTGTGTTCCTTTGAACATTTTTAAAAAATTTTGTGTATAATTATTATGTATTTGTAGTATTTGTTGTGTACAATATATCTGTTTTTAAAAATTCAAGACAAATGTGTAATAAACTTATGTTTATTTTATAAATACTAAATTTTGAATTATAGTGCTTCTTGTCACATGAAATCATTAATACACTGATATGCTAATATGTCCATGATTGATACAATAGTTTGATGTTGTGAGAACTTACTCATTTGCAACACTGCGTGTGAGCTCTAGTGGTTGTGTCCAATAAATGAATTTGCTTAGTGGGCAGCCTACCTTGTAGGTACCCAATCTTTTGGTCATTCTCCAACGTGGGGACATTGCAATACGTTTTTTGTCATTTCCCCCGGTCCCAATTTGTACCTGAGGGGGCCCCCTATACTTTCTTTACAGGCATCTAAGAAAGCCCATACTAATATGGCTGGCGGTGTCTACTAGACACCGCCACCATATTAGACCTTTTCTGCCCCGGTCGCGGGGCGGAAAAGCGTTGGACGGTCTTTCCGTCCGCCACAGTCCCCCCGCCATATTAATATGCCGAGGGATCATTTAGGTGTGGATGGCGGGTGGATTGTCCCCGCCAGGCCGGCGGTGGCTACCGCCAGCCTGGCAGGGGCAATCCGCCCGCCATCCTAATGGGCCCCATAGCCTTATTTTTTCAGGTGTATCAACTGATGGGAGGATATAAGATAAATAGTTTGTAAACTGAGATCCTGCTGTGTAATACCGCACTTGACACTTTAACAAAATAACTTTGTCCCACTGTTAATACTAGACCCAAGAGGTATCTAGGAATATACATCTCAGAAAATATTAATGATTTTACATTTTAAATTTTGTTCCTTTATTGAATAAAATTAAAAGCCTGGTCTTAAAATAGAATAACTTACCTCTGTTAATAATTGGCCGAGCAGCATTGATTCGCATGTCAATTTTAGCCTTGTGCAATTTTTTTTCTCGGCTATTCCAAATGCAATACAGTTGACATTTCTTAAGGAAGCACAGGGTATGTTTTCAGCTTTCATATGGGTAAATAAAGCACCTATAGTAGACGTAGATGCATTATATAGACCATCGAGTGCAGGCGGTTTGGCCCGCCCTGATTAAAAGGATACTATTTTTCGAATTTTGCACATACCATGTACAGATTAGATAAAACTGATGAGGAATGTCATTTGTTATTCATTGTAATATTACTACGTTTTGAACATAACTGTGTACACATGACAAGTGCTTTGCAAATGTCTTTTTTTCCTGTTTATTTGCATCTGCTTAACTGGCATGCATTCCAGTCTGATTGATGCGTTAAGACAACTAATCAGTGCTGTAACATCACAGCTGAAGTAAAGCATTGTATACAGTCTATTGATAAAATCCTAATAAACCAATTTAAACAAAAAAGATACTTGACAAGGAAGAACTTTGTAATTGCAAAGAGAAATTTGAAAAAGCTTAAAAGGTTGTTTTAAAAGAATAAAAGAGACTGACACTAACTAATTTAAATGTGTTATTTTAAAGAAGATTTACCTAGACTAGACTTAGCAGTAGTAGAGTAGGGATAACAATTTCATTCATTTTGTCTTTATTTCGGCTATTTTTAGCCATAAAAGAAACAATTAAAAAATGTATACACACAATTTATATAAAAGATCTGACAATAGGTCAGGTACAATAGTTTTAGGGGTAGAAATAGTCATACAATTTTTGTTCACATGATCAGTTTATGCCGTAAAACCTACCCTCTAATGTCCTAAATACGTTAAAATTCATTTAAAAGCTAGGCATTTTGTTAATTACAAAAATTTTAGTAGCTGTAGCTAATCAGTTTTTATAAAGTGCAAGTGCAAATATTCCTATTCCCAAAATTCATTATATGTGGGGCTATATAACTAGAGTTTTAATCCAGCCTTCTTCCTAGTCAAGTACGCATTATGCAAAAATCTACTTGTACAGAATACCACCAATTGTGAGGTATTGGACTTTAATATACGTTCAGCTTCACTACAAATCCTTACACCCAAATTCCTACACAGGGGTCGGATCCATCGATCCCGAGCAGTTTTGTAGGCTGGGCAAAAGAAAAGTAGATGGACATCATTTTTCTTGGCCTTCAGCGTGCAAAGGGTGCATAAGTCATTTTCTTTGGAGCCCCCCCATCTAGACGTATAACAATTTAGAAGACACAGAGTAGCAAACTAATTTATTGGCCCCCAGGTGTCGGACAGCCCTGATCATATGGCCCTGCACCAGGCTTTGACCAGTGGTCTTTAGGCAAGTTTCAGCACCTTTTATGAACTTCCTTCACAGACACTTTTACGATAAGGGAATTGATTAGATCTCCCCCACCTAAACTGTTTTACAGGTTGCTTGTTTGCCCTGTCCTGATGAAGACCCCCACTTTAGGAATGAATTGACCTTTCTCCCTTTTGGGTTCGAAACATCGACATATATTAATCAACTATACCGTAGATACGAACCATGTCTTAACTTTTCACCATAATGTAGGTTTCTAAGTAAGACGTTTGAAAATTAGTACCACAAGGAAATTCCAGACAGGCTCTGTTTTGTATGAATCTGCATATATTTGTTTTATGTAATGTATATTTGCACTTATATCTTTGCCTTTCCCTAGATTTTTTTCATGAGCAACTCTCTTCACTTACTTTCACACTCAGCTTTGAGCAACATTTTTATATATAAAAATGAATACATAAACATGTTTCAATTATCAAACTTATGATAAAAGGTTCATTGAAACTGTTTTGTATTCTTCAGTGTCTGTTTTTGATGTTTTGGGTACCTTTCACAAGAATATAATCAGTTTTGGACTGATTTTTTTCTGTACTACTGTATACCCATGTTCTACGGCTTTTGGGGTTTCCCCATTGTTTAGTAATGGAATGTTTGAATTTGCTTTATCTACTTTGGTTCTAGACAGACGTGCTGCCTTAGAAATAAGTACACGTATATATTGTATTCTATTTTTGTAGTAACAGTAATAATGATTACAAGAGTGCTAGTATTTAACACTCAAGAAAGATATTAGATCTGCAAATGCAACTAAAACACATACTTACATGAGAGCAATTGAAGGCTTCATTTGTCCAATACAATAGAGCGGAATATACAACTAACATTTATTCTAGGTTAGTACAGGAATACACGCACGCCATGGGAGCAAAAAACAAACAGCTATGTATCTGCTCATTTGCCATCACCAACATCAGAAGTCACATCATATTATCATATGCCATTATCCTATGGAATTTCATGTAGTTTACTACTTTCACTTGTATATAGATGAGAACATTGTGAATATTTCTATTCTAACTATAACTTAATACTTTCTAGAGTGCCTTTAGTAGAAAGCATCAATTTGCAACCACAAGCAAAATAAATGGACAAAGCATGGTATTACTTTATGCCTCATAGACCAATAGTAAGTGTTAAGGCTTATCAACACAATTTAACCTGCTTAATTAAGCCACCAAAGAAAATGTTTAGTATGGCTTTAGAGGAAAGAGACACCAACATAACACTTAGTAAAGATAAACATTGTGGTGTTTGAAAAAATGTTTGGAAGAAAGAAAAAGAGGAATTCAGAAAGAAAATGTTTTACCCAAAATTAAGAATAGTCAACTTAAAGGGAAAATGGTATTTGCAGAAAGACACCTAAACAAACTAGACATGTAGGGATTAGTAGCTGTGAACAGACATTCAAATTAATAAGAGGAACATGGCACAAATTACAGAGAGAAGAATCTGCAATTCTAAGAGTTTACTTTGTTTGTGGACAGAATGCTTATTTCCTGCTGCCTGCCGATTGGGCGGGTATTTATTATTTAGCAGTGCTATTTCCTAAAATGTATAGTGTGAATAGTATAGATGCAATAACAATGACACAAGCACATAGACACACGCGTAGTGCAGAAAGTGGAGGTGAATTAGTGGGAGGCATATTTGGTGCAATCATTCCAACTATAGGAGTCATGGTAAATGATAAAAAGCTTAGGAAACTGTCAACTGTTGTCAACAGGCTGGCAACCAGTACTTCTAGAGCTTTATTAGTAATAAACACTGAGCTGGTAGCAATAAGATTCATGGTTTTGCAGGATCGCTTAGCATTAGACATTTTACTCACAAAAAATGGTAGAATTTGCAAGATGCTCCAACTAACCCATTGTTGTTCATATATACCTGATGAGAGCAAGAAAATAGAGGAATTTGTAAAGAACATTTCAGACTTGAAACTAGAATTTGAAGAGTTGGAAACACCTAGCATTTTAAAACATTTTTATAAGGGATTTATACAATTGGAAATTGGAACTACAGCAGCAGGAGGAGGAAGTATTTTGTAAGCTATACTTATGCCAATACTATTCATAATGCTGTGTTTGCTATTCCTATTCGCATTATTCTAAGGGTGCAGTTACTCAAACAGGAAAAAGGGCAAAGAATGAAATAAAAGATTTGAAAGAGAATTAGAACTAAATAATTTCATGAATGATGACTACAGAAAGTCATTAAAACTCCAAAGTTTAAAACAGAAAAGTAGATGATGAAAGTGCCCTTTGAGCAGAACTCACAGGTGAGATCATGATAGTGCGGTGGCTAAGATAATCAGATGGGAGATCAATAATATAATGAATTAAGGCACAATTTTCAAAATTAACAACTATGTGTTGCAATCGGTGTACAGTCATAATATCGAGTCAATTATTTCGACTGGACAGAATATCGAGTAAAAAATATAGAATGGACATAATATCGACTAGACATAATATAGACAACAAAAATATCGACTAGAGAAAATTAATATCGAATAGAATGGACATAATATCGAATCAAAAATATAGAATGGACATAATATCGACTAGACATAATATAGACAACAAAAATATCGAATTTAAGGTAAGTTAATAATAATTTTTATTTTTTGTGTAATATAAGTCTGTAGCGGGTTGTGGGTTTATAGGGGAATAGGGTGGGAAGTAATTTAATTCTAATTAATTAAATATGTTAATTTATTTATTGATATATATTTAGAATTAATTGTTAATTAATTATTAATTGGTAATTAATTAAAATATAATTGGTAATTGATTATAATTGATTAATTGATAAATATTTTAATTTTAGTAATTTATTTTCTGTAGCGGGTTGTGGGTTTATAGGGGAATAGGGTGGGAAGTAATTTAATTATAATTAATTAAATATGTTAATTTATTTATTGATAATAATTTAGAATTAATTGTTAATTAATTATTAATTGGTAATTAATTAAAATATAATTGGTAATTAATTATAATTGATTAATTGATAAATATTTTAATTTTAGTAATTTATTTTCTGTAGCGGGTTGTGGGTTTATAGGGGAATAGGGTGGGAAGTAATTTAATTATAATTAATTAAATATGTTAATTTATTTATTGATATTTTTTAAAAATTAATTGTTAATTAATTATTAATTGGTAATTAATTAAAATATAATTGGTAATTAATTATAATTGATTAATTGATAAATATTTTAATTTTAGGGTTCAGGGTCAGTTTTCAGTTTTTGGGTAAAGGGGTATTTTTAGGGTTCAGGGTCAGTTTTCAGTTTTTGGGTAAAGGGGTATTTTTAGGGTTCAGGGTCAGTTTTCAGTTTTTGGGGTAAAGGGGTATTTTTAGGGTTCAGGGTCAGTTTTCAGTTTGTAGGTAAAGGGGTATTTTTAGGGTTCAGGGTCAGTTTTCAGTTTTTGGGTAAAGGGGTATTTTTAGGGTTCAGGGTCAGTTTTCAGTTTTTGGATAAAGGGTTATTTTTAGGGTTCAGGGTCAGTTTTCAGTTTTTGGGTAAAGGGGTATTTTTAGGGTTCAGGGTCAGTTTTCAGTTTTTGGGGTAAAGGGGTATTTTTAGGGTTCAGGGTCAGTTTTCAGTTTGTAGGTAAAGGGGTATTTTTAGGGTTCAGGGTCAGTTTTCAGTTTTTGGGTAAAGGGGTATTTTTAGGGTTCAGGGTCAGTTTTCAGTTTTTGGGGTAAAGGGGTATTTTTAGGGTTCAGGGTCAGTTTTCAGTTTGTAGGTAAAGGGGTATTTTTAGGGTTCAGGGTCAGTTTTCAGTTTTTGGGTAAAGGGGTATTTTTAGGGTTCAGGGTCAGTTTTCAGTTTTCGGGTAAAGGGGTATTTTTAGGGTTCAGGGTCAGTTTTCAGTTTATGGGTAAAGGGGTATTTTTAGGGTTCAGGGTCAGTTTTGGGTTTTTGGGGTACAGGGGTACTTTGTAAAAATAAAGTAAAATTACATTTAAATTACATTTATTTAATAAAATTAAATTATATTAAATTATATTATAATATTTTTTATTAATTTATATTCAAAAAATTATTATATACTTACCAATACTTATGTTGTAATGGTATGCGTTGTAAAGGTATATGCGTTGTAAAATCTTGCGTTGTAAATGTATGCGTTGTAAAAGTTTTTGCGTTGTAAAAGTTTTGTTGTAATGGTAGGCGTTGTAAAAGTATGCGTTGTAACGTCATACATCCCTGGAGTGGGAATAGTAATTTTAACCTCTACGCTATCCAGCGCTTTCCCTACTGTTGCACCCACTGGAGTGGGAGTAGTAAATTTTACCTCTACGCTATCCAACACTTTTGCTAATGTTGAACTCACTATAGTTGTAACAATAAATTTTAAACATTTTCTAAAATGTTATATATGTTTATTTAATAATATGTTTAAATATATATATATATATATATATATATATATAATATATATATATATATATATATATATATATATATGTGTGTGTGTAATTTTTGGTGATATAATTTTTTTAATTATATAAATTATTTATTAAAATTATATTTTTTTAATAATTATTTCTAAGTTTATATTAAATATATGTATTACTATATTAGTTTTAACTTAATTTTAAGACATTTTAAAAAATCGATATTTTGACAGTCTATATTTTTGTAAGTCGATATTTTGGAGTCGGTATTTTGGTACTTACCTGTTTGAAGATAGGGAGTCGATATTTTGTCAATCGATATTTTTGACTCGATATTTGTGTATCTCGATATTTGTGTCGTCGATATTATGTCAGTGATCCGTTGCAATCATTAACATGCAATTTAAGGTGAAAATGACATGCTTTTTAAATGTGCAAGCTGCACTGGGCAGCCATAGTTATTATTATGGGCCGCAGATATGCTAAAATACACGGTTATTTCAAATAGAAGTGAACTTAAGGTTCCTGAAATATGCACAATGCAATTTAGAAACTTGATATTTATGTGACATGACTAGAAATGTTTGTCATAACTGTAGAATTTTCCAGTTTTAATAAACAAATTATTTTGCTAACCAACATAATATTTTTTTTTGTCAAAGGTCTGTTTATTGTAAATTTTTGGGGTATACATCCCAAAAGGCAAAAATTGCATCGTCACATGATCCCAAGCAGGGGACAAAAAACCTCAGCAGGAATTTGACAAATATGCTAAGTACATCAATCAAAGTAAATCAAATCCTCTCACATTGGATAGGCCAAATAGGGGATGCAACTGCTAAACGTCCCGGAGCGTATCCTTCGCAACATAATATTTTTAACATAATGCTTGATTAGAATAGTTGTATTTTTTTAAACAGAATACTGGTTCATGTTGATTAAATACATTACTAAACAGTGATTTTGCAAGTTGATGTTTCTCTTCTATAGCATAGTTCATTGTTTATGACATGAAACATTGAACATTAGAAGGTTAAACTGTGTTCGATGCCTATGGGAATGTAGGATTATAAATCAAGAAGCTACACACGTAAGAAGTCTGTAACAAACTGTAATAAAACTTCGCAAGCTGCATGTTATTTACTGGGAAAGGAAGATCCAAATCACCCCTTAGACTAGTGCTGCCCCTGGATTGGATACAAGGAAGGAGAAGCCTAATACACATTTTGCAACATATTATTTTGCCTATTATTTTGACCTTTTGTATTGGTGCGTGTTCCCGGTTAAATGCAATGCTAGTGCTCCAATTCTTCTCTGCAAATCCTTTTTTCCAGACCCATTCCCTTGACTGCTGTGGCTACCGCTGCTGCTGTTCAACAAAAATCAATACAAAAACAATATTGCATATTCTTCATAATAGTTAGGGGCATAGCTTCATAGAAGGGGAAGGTGTTTGAAGTGTAGTGTTCCCAATTAAAGGCATTTTTTAATACTATATATGTGTTGGTATTTCATTGCCGGTTAAGAATAAAAGAAAAAAATAATGACATTTGCTGTAAAAACAGGCAAGATAGGGAAAGAGACAGACAGATCGGGTGGATGAATTTCAAAATGTTAAACCAGATAAACTGGATTCAATAGTGGCTTATCTGCTTGTCAAAAGTGTGTGATCCTAAACAAACATTTTATTTCACAGAAACTCCTTTTACTTTATTACATATGAGAGCACTTTTAAATACTGGAGTCAGGTTGTGCACTGCACAAGCACCTCTTATGATTGATTACATTAATAGACTATAATGTTGCTACATCTACAATAAAAATCTAGGCCATATTTAGAGTGTAAATGAGTACTTTTGTGTTTACATGAAGGGCCCGGGGGCTCTCATGACCAGCATTATGTTGTACATTTTTTAGTAGTACAATAGCAATACAAACATACTACCAAATGCTAGTCACAAACTGCACTTCTAAAGAACTACTGGTTTTTTTTGCCATGCAGTTTGTGAAAAGCATTTTGTAGTACGTATGTAGTACATATGTAGTACTCAAAACTGAACCACAAAATGCAGTTTGTGAATAGCCCCCACCCTTCAATTTTGTGGAGGTAGGCACATTTCACTTTGGAGTAAATTTACACTCAGATTTCATGAATGAATAGCCAAAAAGTATTAAACTTGCTCAAAAGTATAAATTACTGAAAAATGTTAAATTCATCCCTTGTATCACTTTACTTTGAGGCTTGATTAAATTTTTACAGATTGCTACTGCAACTGTTTGCTCGCACTGCTGAGACTCGGATGAGTGGTACTACAATAGCAGTGCAAACATACAAAATGCTATTCACAAGCCGCACTTCTGAAGTACTACTGTTTTTTTTGCTGTGCAGTTTACACATAGCATTTTGTAGTCGTATGTAGTATTATTGTAGTACTCAAAATAGAACCACGGAATACAATTTGAGAATAGACCCTGCCCTTCAGTTTGGTGGAGGTATGCAAGTTTCACTTTTGGAGTAAATGCACACTCAGGTTTTTTGTGAGTTAACAAAAAGTAAAATTTGCTCAAAAGTGAAATTACTGAAAGGTGTAAGTTACCTTTGTGAATCAGGCCCCTAAAGTGACTTGATTGACAAATAAATAGTGAATCTGCACCCACAGCAGCACTCCTACAATAATTAATTGCAAATGTGCTACTTTTCGGCTTTCACAAACATTGTCAATAGTAGACTTGAAAAGTTGCTCCAGTCTCAGGTTTTCAGGCATACTACTGGCAATCAAACACCCAAAAAGTGATGGGATGAATACCTTCATATTAGTTAACCAGTAGTAGCTATATCTCAGGGTACCAGTCCAACCCATTGCTTTTTGCCCACTATTCCACTCTAGACAGAGGCCCACTTAATGCAAATCAGTAATGACCATGTTCCTCATGGAAACAGTCCATTATGAATATTGGTCATCTCACCCCTCAACCCTGCAGCCCAATGCTTGTTTAGTTGGGAAATTTACATCCCCGAATACCACTAGCTAAGCTAAGCCACTGACAATAGTTAAATACGGTTTTTCGCATATGTGACCGTAAGCATGCTACATTAGTGAAACCATGTATGTGTTTGACTAACCATCAACAGATATTGCATCAGGGTCAAGCTAACAATGGTTTCTGGTATGTGAGGATGAAAGAACGTTTCACATCTCATCATTGCTTCAACATTTTCCTTCCCCAATAAAACAGCACCTGACATGTAGCTCACATGAAGAGGCCAGGAGTTAGTTGCATATGTGAAACCCTGACCTTTAGATAAGGTGTCAGGTGGGGAACTTTAATTAGACCACGGTGGTGGGTATTGTTCTAAGTGCTGAAAGAAAATATTGTTCAACATGCAAGGACAACTTTTCACGCTACTATAGGGAAGTGCAGTATTATTCCCCCTGCGTTAGCTACATATCTGAAGTGTGATCTGGGAAAGCTGAAGTGCCTCAAATCAGTCTGTATGCTCTGTCATATCTCTCAGTAATAGGACATCTGAATGACATTACAGAGATGGAGAGGGGCTGAATGCAGGATCAACTGCAAAAAAGTTATGGATTACACATTTCTTCATATTTCATTTATGCATCCATTTACAGATGGTATCAGTGGTTACATTTGGTAAGAGTGGAGTGATGCATGCCAGTCACGATGTTGTGCCCCACATGAGCATGCAGGTCTTATGCATATTTTCTGTACTCACCCAGTAGACAGAAGTCTCCATTCTCTGAGATTCAATTGATCTTCCATCACCTACTGACAGTAGATGTAGCTGTCATGTGGTGCACTGGAAAGATGTTATACACATGTGTAACAGTCTCTAGCATTGCAGGCAACCTGCACTTTGACAGGGAGGCAGCCATGTTGACTGCCCTAACGGTGTGCTATTTGGTAGGATGATTGAAGTGCCACGTGTACAGTTATTGTTACAACGCACCTGGGAGAAATAGGCAATGGGATTTAAGTGTTTCTGACTATGGCATGCTGATGCACTGCTATATTTCATTGGTAATGTTTCTCTGTATCTGTCTGAACACTGAGATTAGCTTGCCTGTGCGATAACTAAGACCACACCAGTCTGCTGACATTATGCAGCGGCCAGGAAATAGAGTGCAGACTGTACCTTTATATGGGCAGGAAGGGGATGGGAGTGGGCTGCTTGAGAAGTTAATTCTTGTTCCCAATCTGCAACCATGTCCAGGATCTCATCTGGGAGAAAGTGGTATCTCCCAAATACCTCTTCCCCAGACATAGCAAAGAGAGTGATCCTCTCCCTGTATATCCTCTGTCTCCTCCTCTAGTAGTTGTTTCTCAGGCTGTGGGGCAGAGCAACAAATAGTCTTGCTGATATTGTGGAAAAGAAGTTTGGCCCATGCTGGCTTAATTATGATGCTGGCCTTTGTGTGATTGGTTGGTTGAGGGATGAGTAGCTGCAGTGGGTGAGGTGTGGTCAGATATTCTATCTGATCCCTCTTGTATTTGTTCATGTATGTGTAATATTTTTCAATGCACATTTTATGCAGTCTTTCTGTGAATGCATTTAGCAGTTGTACTTTCTGTGGTGTTATGAATTTAAAATGTTATGTATTCACTAGCTTACCCACCGCGCGTTGCTGCGATCTCATAAGAAAGGAAATTCAAGGAAACTCGTTATGATAACATTCAATTTACATTGTGTCATTTTTATTGAAACTTATTTATTTTAATATTGAAAACATTTCAAAGGGTTATTTTAATTCTATTTATTTATTAGAGTGCTTGTGGATACACGATATTTTTTGTTTTTCCGTCTGGTGCGTACACGAATAAATCAGAAGGTTTTTCTTCGCGTGAGCTGGCCACATACAGTTGTCCATGTGAGAAGCACGGATTCTCCAAATCTAGTCCACACACTTGTAGCGATTGTCCTTGTGCTTGTGCGAGTCGCACCGGAAACTGTAAATGTTTGAATTCAAAAGGCATATCTGTTGGTATCATTGGAATACGTGGCAACAGTACATCTTCCCCCTTGAATTTCCCATTCAAAATTGTAGCTTCAATGGCATTGTTCATCATCTTTTTCACCGAAAGTCTTGTACCGTTGCAAAGTCGTGGTGGATTGATGTTTCGGAGAGGAATGATCGGCATGCCAATTTTCAATGTTAAAATGTGCGGTGGCATACCTGGCAAATCCAGTGAATTCAAGAATTCCGTTGGGTAATTGACAACTTCGTCTTGATTCATCACAGTTGGAATACGTGGCCACAGTACATCTTCCCTCTTGAATTTCCCATTCAAAATTGTAGCTTCGATGACATTGTTCATCATCTTTTTCACCGAAAGTCTTGTACCATTGCAAAGTCGTGGTGGATTGATGTTTCGGAGAATTTTCAATGTTAAAAAGTGCGGTGGCATACCTGGCAAATCCAGTGCTTTCAAGAATTCCGTTGGTCCGTAATTGACAACTTCGTCTTGATTCGTCTTGATTCATCACAGTATCGATGGACTTATACGTTGTAGCTTCGCCTGATATTCCATAAATGGAAAAATTCAGTATTCGAAAGATTATGAGGGCCCAAGGGGGGCCGATATTTCCAAAAAGTGTATGCCAGAAAACTTCGCGGGAGTGTACTCCACAACTTCCCAAAGTTTCATGGCGATCGGATGAATGGTGTAGTAATGCATATGCCAGAAACCTTCGCGTGGGTGTACTCAACAACTTCCCAAAGTTTCATGGCGATCAGATGAATGGTGTAGTAATGCATAAAGGACAAACAGACAGACAGACAGACATTCGTTTATATATATATAGATTACTCCAGCTTTAAGTGTTTTGTTGTGATTACATGTCACAGGTTTTCAGTTACTGTGGTATCTGGTATTTTCTTTTCTTTGTTGTTGGTTTGTGAATGTTTACCATCATTTGGGGATATAATGTTACTGTATTGACTTGCTATTATACAGTTGTTGTTATTCTCTACTTCCATAGGATTCTGTGTGATTACATTGCAGTTTCTATGAGTGGGTTGTATGTGTTGTGCAACTTACTTCGGACTTAGGGGGTGTACATTTGAGCCTAGTTGACCAGTATTACTACTTGAGTAGGTGTTGATGTATTGTTTTATTAATTTGCTTAATTTTCTTTATTTATTTATAGAATACAGTTGTCACTTGAAGGCACCCTGGCACAAGGACTTAAAACCCGACGGGCAAGTGGAAAGAGGTGTGAAGAGGTACTTGGATGTAGATCAAGAAGGAGGTTATTACAGAGTTTAGGGCTTAGGATCCTAAAATACCTTAAGAAGGCCTTTAGGTGTCTGGAAACCACATGTTATTCAAGAGATGCAAATCTAAGAAATCTGGTGATAGCCTTGAGTGAGATAAAAGAGGGGAGCAGCATGGGAGTCGTTTGGTAAAAAGGCTGACTTTACCAGACAAAGGACATTGAGCTGTATTCTCTTACCGGTTAGCCAATGAAGTGAGTGACGCACTTCAGAGGCATGGTCAGATTTCTGAACACCATCTGCCAGACACACAGCGATGCTCTGGTTCCTCTGGAGGTATTGAAAACACCCTAGAGAGTCTTTCTATAATCTGGAAATGGCAGAACAGGAGAGGTTATTACTATTGCCCAGTTTTCACACGAGAGAAAGGAAAACCTTTTCATCTGTGTGCTGGACAAAGAAAATGATATGGCCCACCTTTTTTAAAAATATATATTTTGAATGATAACTGCTGTTCAAATCTGACCCCTAGATTGTTAACAATAGGGGCTGGATTAAGAACATTTTCCAAGAGAGGGGCATGGAGAGCCTGAGACCAATCAAGGTAAATACTCTCAAACTAAAAGGATTTCGATCTTCTTGCTATTCAGTTTGAGAAAGTTGATGGCCATACATGTCCTTTACCACAGCTAAGCATTCTTTCAGGGTTGGACTAATGTTAGCCAAGGAGTTGTTGACCTTCAGGAAACTCTGACTGTTGTCAGTGTAACAATACGTAGAAACCAAAGCTCCTAATCAATTCCCTAATAGGTTGGGCGTAGATAATAAAAACGATGGGAGAAAGTGTGGATTCATATCACACGTCACCTCCAAATGGCTATTCTTTGGAATGAAAAGACTGGTAGGGAGATGATTTTTATGCATCTCTGAATAAAGGAGATGAATCAGTTCAGAGCCATATTGGCCAGACCATCTGTTCCCTAAAAACTAATAAGGGGGGCACATCCACCATTTCAAAGGCTACGGACAGGTCAAGAAATATGAGGACTACATGGAGATCAAGATCATTGGTGTTGCAAAGAAAGTAAAGAAAATTTACAGGTACGTCCTTCGTTCCATGGTCACTGAAAGTAGACATGTGTCCAGTCTAGGAACCCATTCACTGTGCATTCAAGGATGCTTGTGAGCCACACGTTGTGAGATAAGTCTAAAATTCTTTTGATCATCAGGATCATGGTCAGGTTTTTTTAAGGAGAGGTGTGACAATGCGTCTTTCACAAAAGTCTGTCATGCATCCTAAGCTAAAAAATGGTGTTGATGGAACCACATAGTATTGGTAGATGTGTCTATGCCAGGATCTTCAAAATGTCCTGAGGACAAGGATTATCATGAGAACAAAAATGTAAATTGTTAAGGGTGGTGAATGATCTCCGGGGGGATATGCATAAGAACTCTGATTTTAGTTGTCAGATGGTTGACAAAGTCAGCTGCTTTACGGGGACAATTGGATCTTAACCACATCGATGCTCAGCATATTCCCCTCCTGTGCTGATATTTGTTGATTCCCATTGTTTGATGACGAGCTGGGCTCGTCATGAGCGTGCGAGGAGGCTACCTCATGACGAGCCCAGCTCGTCATGAGTGTGGAAGGGGTTAAGGAGCTGATTTCCTCATGCATGTTTCTAATGTTAATAGAAAAGTACAGGCAAGATCATTGCAAACTGTTTGACAGGGGTTGATTGAATAGGTCATGTACTCATAATATGCAAAGGAGAGACTACATTTAAAATTAGTGGAAAAGATAAGCTGAGATACGATGAGAAGCTTTTGTGGTATGCAAACAAAACGTGAATTGGCCATTATAGAGCGTGACTTAAACCTTTGTTGTTGTGCAAATGATTTACATTTTTCTCCCTGTGCCCCATCTTGATTTTGCCCATGCCACAACCCATTTTTAGGAACTATTGCTCATTTTTGGATAATACCTTGAAAGTAAGTTCTCTTGTGCGGAATAGTCTGCAAATATTGACAGGCTACCACTGAGTTTACGTTTTCAAATGGAGCTTTGTGAGCTGCCAAATGACGGATGCTGGACATATATGTCCAGTGTATTATTGTACCTTGTTTTATACATTTTTGCCAGTTGTAGGATATTATCCTCATTCTTTAATCAATGGACTTTCAATAGCACGGTTGAATACACCAAGTGGATTAGCCCTGCTAGAGCATGGGAAGTTCAAAACAATTCTAAGTCCCGATATGAAAATAGATTTTTGTTGTTTTTCTGAAGAAAAACTCTTCTGGATGTGGGACAAACCTGAAATTCAGTCCAACACTGTGGAACTGCCGTTCGGATACTTTTCTCAGTCAGTCCCATTGAAGGTCTGGAGAATGCATTTTCAAAAGGTTCCTAAACTTCTTTTGGTGCCTAAACAACTGCAGAATACACTGTAGTGGCTCCAAGGACCTCCAAGGTAGCTCTTAGAGACTCTCAGGGTGTCAGGCAAAGGGTAAGAGCAAAGTCGAGTAAAGGTCCAGTTGCCACTGGTCAGCTGGGATACTTGGCAGGAATGTCCTCTTCAGCTTTTTTATCTTCTTTAAGCCACCCAGGGAATCAACACTATAATCTTTGGAGATCTTTCTGTCCTTCGATTTCAAGTAGAAGGGGGTTGAACTTCCTCAAGTCCTTGTCACACATCAAAGATGCCAAGTAAAGAAGGTTTTGTTTGTCTGGTGTTCTGAGGATGTCTGAGTAAGGGTCCAGCATTGCAGGGTATACCAGCCTGTAGGTGAGGGACACCCTAAGACAGCCCTAGTTACTCTCTGACCAAGGTAATGGTTCCCCGGCCCTAACCTACCTACAATTAAAGTATTTCTTGTTTGCTTTAATGAAAACAGGCCCAAAATGGTCAAAGTCTTTACCTGGAGACCTAGGGAGAGGCATTTCCGCTGCTTGGAGTGATCGGTGAGTGGGGACGGTTGTCTGTTATCTCCGGCTCATTTAGGATTTCAACAGCTGTCGGGATTAATTGGCTGCTTGGGATCAAGTGGTTGTCGTTTGGAGAGAAACAGCGCTAGGCGTGAGAGGAGTTGCTCCAGTAAGGTACTGTGGTTGGGCGCTCTGATTATTCCAGCCAAGTGACTTTGTTCCTGGAACTATAAGACATTTGTCAGTGAAGAAAACTGCATATGCTCTTCGTTGAAATTGGTTATTTCATCCTCAGCCACATTTACCTGGTGAAACCTCAGAGTGCAAGGAGTGGGATTTCATGTTTTCAGACCTATGATATATATTTTAGGATGGTGACTCTCCCACTGGATATTTACTTTCTACTTACGCTTTACTCTTGATGGGATTTCTAAATCTAGGGTAAGTACGTGTAAGGGAGGCGGTTAATGGAAGTGAACAAGGGTTGAATGCAAAGGTAAACTATGTAATTTGTATTATAGGAAAATCGCCCCTCCAGTTGTGAGTAGTATCATGTCTGGGTAGTGAGTTGGATACAGAAATACAACGGCAGGAGGAACCTGTGTCATAAGCAACAGTCCATTTTTAGGGAGATTGTAATTAGTGAGGAAAAGTAAACTTGTGTTAAACTATGTGTTTTCTATACTTTTCCCCGCTGATCCTTCCCGAATACCTTTTCCCTTGCTGATCACCTCAATACTCTGTACCTTTTCTGGTAGAGTTGTGGATATCAAGAGGTGGACCCCTTTGAGCATCGCCCGAGTTCCGAGGAGTACTGTGGACGTTACGCTGTACCCACAACAAACCCAGAGGCAGAAGTATGATGGGTCAAAAGCAGAATTGTTAAGCAACCTGGCACACTTGTGGTTCTGAAAATCTGGATTCGTGTAATCGTTCTGGACTCGAGAATTAAAACTTCGTCGAAACATGACGAATTTGGTATCAAAAGACCAAGAATGACGAGTACATCATGTACATATATTTTCAGCATATTCGAGTGACGATTTCACCTCGAAATCGTCATTTGTGTTCTGAACCCTTGGCTTCCATTTATGTGTTGCCCTTTACATAGGCCTTAATCCAGTTGAATTCAATTCCACAAGGACACATACTCCTTAATCGACTTTTCCATGACCTGTGCAAGTTGGAACCATTGCCCCAGGCCGAACTCGTTAGGTCAGTTCCCCTCCCAGTGGCCGAGCAAGATAGCATCTAGGCTCAACAAGCCATAAAACCATTTCAGCGCGCACACCTGCCATATCTTGCTCACATCTGTCTCTACTCTTTTGCTTCACTTACTTTATGATGGGGAGGTGCCTGTTTTTATTGGGGGTCCACCGATATCTGATGAAATGTTGGGCCTTGCCAGGTGATTTGTTATGGGCAGCACGACGTGAAATATGTACATGTCATCATGACTCTGCTTTTCTTTTGTAAACCAATAACTGTAAATGACATACTACGAATTCGAAGAATGTTTGCCTGAAGCTGAATATTCTGTATAAAGAGAGAAGCCTGACTTTGTAAATTCGAGCAGTCTCCTGAGAATATACTTCCCCGTGTTGTACTTCTAGGACACTTGTTACCTTGGTTGCAGCCAATAAACTAATCTTTGACTTCACCTAGAAGACTCAGAGTTTCTGTGGTCTGGATCAGGAAGAACCCGAGGTCTCTGGGTGTACCCTGACACCGCTGGGTTACCGGTTCTCTGCCGGTTCTTAAAAACCCAGTACCTCAGCTGGCGCCCAACGTTTGGGGCGATTCCAGTGGTACCAGTCAGCCAGAGGTTCGTGAGGAGCTTTGTGTGAAAATTCCGGAGGACGGCCAACCACCTCATCGACCCCTGCATGTCGACGTGGTCCGAAGGTCTTTGCTGCAAGGTTCCCCGCTTCCCAATGGCTACAAGGACTGCTGCCCTGGCTATCGCCCTGATTTGGACCCTTGAAGTTTGGTAGAGCGAAACACTAAGACGAGTCTTCTGGTGACGTCATCGATATTTCAGTTAAGTATAAGTGGACCGTCTCCCAGTCCTTAGTTGGTCTTAGTCTTGGGTATCCTTTGGGATAATTTGTTGGTACTTGCAAGCACCAAAACCGAAGGACTCGTGTATTCACGAGAAATATCGTAATCGATAATCCTTTGAAGTTTGGAACTAGACTAGAGAGCGAAGATGCCTAGTCTTAGACTTGGAAATTTGTTTTGTCTTGGTCATAATAATAGGGACTCCCGATTGGAGGACTCATGTCCAGTTCCTCCAGTTGGAACTCCGACTTACGAGCTATATGTGAAACATGGGGTAGGCCCCATCACCTACAACGAAGTATGGATTAAATACACCAGAAAAGATGGTGTTTTAAAATGGCCCCAATATGGTAGCTTTGATTCCGAAATCTTAGACAACCTTGAAGTTAAACTCTTTAAAAAGAAAGCCCGGCCGGCGATGTTTGACTCTTTCCGCTTATGGCGTAAAGAAGCCAAACAAAAAGAAATCAAATTAGCTAAGAAAAATAAGAGAGAAGAGGGACTCTCAGTAATGCAAGCTGCTATACAGTTTAAAGACAATGAAGAAGAGCAGATGAGTGAGCAGTTGCACAGGCAACGTAAAATGGCAATAGATAAATGCTATCCAGTTTTGCCGTCTCTTCAGCAAGAGGCAGCAAAAGAACGTGAAAAAGATCCATTAATGTCGCATTTATTAAATTCGCCACCCCCCTATGCGCAAAATGCCACGGCACCCCCGCAACCTTTAGTTGCGCAAACTACGCCTCCTGTTCTTCCACAGCACCCTCCAGCTGTTCTCCAGCTGACTCCTGTCTCTATGGTGCAGCCTGCTCCAGGCCCACCAACCACACTTGTTTCACCTGTGTTTTCTACGATTTCGCCTAATGTACCTTCTATTTCTCCTAATGCTCCCTCTACGATTTTGCCTAGTGCTCCTTCTATTTTCCCTGATACCTCTTCTGCTATCTCTGCCCCTGCCTTATCTCACCCCGTTTTTCCATCCGTTCTTCCTTCAGTCTCACCTTCAATTCGGCAGAAAATGGCCAGCACTGTTACTAACCTTCTTTTACCTCTTTTTGGGTCACCTACTACGACCCCTAAAATGGAACGTAGACAGTTGTGAAGTCGACTGCCTGACTATCAGGAGAGAGACTCATTGAATCGTTTAGCACGGAAATGGGTTATGGACACTGTGAAGTATGATGTAGAGTCTGTCATGGAAGTCTTCCATCAATGGGAAGCAGCGACACAGAGATATGTTTTCGAACAGATGTGTGTTTTTCTTTGCGAGGATTTAGAAGACAATGATTTGGAATGCATACCGCAAGAGATGTGTCGTGTGCGGTTTAAGTTCGGAGAGGGTATGATTGTAGGTCCAGATGTGAAAAAAGCAGTTGAAATGTTGTTATCATATCGGAGTAAGGGGAGCAGTTCTGGGTCACCATCTGAGCCTAGTACATCTAGTAGGAAAAATGGCGCGACAATACCCTATGAGAGAAGTTCCCCCACAATGGAGAGAGGGTGACACGACTGCTGTCCCACCTATTCTGCCACACTTTCAGCGTGTGTGGGTACATGTCCCATGGAAGCGAGCTGAAGTTTTAGCACTTAAACAAACATTACCTGATCCGCGTAAAAATCCTGCAGGATATTACAAAGAGTTGTCACAAACAGCTGGGTCATGTGTAATGAATTTAGCCGATATCGATATGTTATTTGGGAACGTTGTTCCACAGCCTTTATGGGGAAAGATTCGTCGCACGGATCATGATCAGGAATTAGGTGACTCATGGGCTAACATTATTGCGACAGATGCCCTACAAGTAGGTGGCGCTAAGCCTGAACCTTTGATAGCAGAACTCCCTGGTAAAATAATTGATTATATGAAAAAGATAATGGCTGAAATACGCGTGAATTGGGATAAACTATCTGCATGTAAACAGAAGAAAGATGAAACAGTCTCAGATTTCTTCACCAGATTTGAAGAAACATTCGTTGACCACAGTGGTCAAGATATGAGCACAGAAGGTGGTCAGAGACTGTTCGTCGATAAATTCGTGCACAATTTGCTTCCTGAGTTGTGCAAAAAGTTAAAGGACTCGGAAAGTTCTTGGGCAGTCTCGTCTTCGGCACAGATATTAGCTACAGCACAGTATTACGAAAATCGAGACAAAGACGAGAAAGATAAAGTAGAAAAGAAAACGAAAGAGTTGAAAACGAAGGTTTTGTTACAGCAAGCATATCCACCACGTGGTGGTGGTAATCAAAATATTAATGGTCAGAATAATTATCAGAATAATTTTCAGCAGCCTCAACAGTATCAGAGGAACTCGCAAAGAGGCGAGTATACTCAACCCCGTGTACCTGTATGCCCCAATCAGTGTTCATATTGCAGACAAGAGGGTCATTTCAGGTATAATTGTCCTATTCTATTACAACGTGCAAATGGAGTTTCTGGTGTGAAGGGTCGTGGCAGTCAGCAAGCACCTAGAGGTAGAGGGCGTGGAAACGCCCCTCAGAACGCACGTCCCCTTCCACCACAAAACTCTATGAACAGGTTTGATCAGCAAAATAACGTATCTGACAGGACAGCTCAATACTACGTTGATGATTACTATACAGAAGATGAGTATTTGGAGAATAATGATTGCTAGGACAGCCATAGACAAAGAGAGGGAGTTGTTTCAGTTCCAGTAGATCAGAGTGGACCTTACGTTGAGGTGATTACATCAGGTGTGTCAGAACCTTTTCTGTTGGATACTGGTGCTACAAAGAGTTCTATTATGCACTCCAAACTCCCTGGCGCACCTTTGACTGGCGAAATGAACGTTTCTGTAGGTTTTTCTGGCGCCCCAGTTAAAAATCCAATTTCTGACCCTGTGTCCCTTTCTGTTGGTCCTTGTGAATTCGAAGCACCCCTCATTCTGACAACAGGTTGTGGTGAAAACTTGCTAGGATTGGATTTGTTAAAGAGATTGTACGCAACTTTGTACTGTTCTCCGACAGGAGTACAACTTACTTTAGGTAAGAAAGTAATTTCTCCCATGTATCTGTCGAGAGATGCACTTCCAGCGGAATTGTTGTTTCTCCCGGATATTCTTTGTTCCACTGGTCCTAATGATGTGGGTCTTTTAGAAATTCCACCATATGTTGTAACATTGAAAGCCAACGTTAAAATGCCACGAATTCCCCAATACAAAATCTCGAGTGAAGGTGAAAAAGCTTTGCTAGCGATCTTTTACGAACTGATTGAAAAGGATGTGATTGAAGAAACACGAGGAAATGTTTGCAATAGTCCTGTTCTGCCTGTTTTAAAACGAACTGATCCTTCTAAACCACCTGTGTACAGATTCGTGATTGACCTTAGAGAAGTGAATAAAATTGTTGTGCCACAATTTCCAGTTGTACCCGACATTACCACATTATTGACTATGATTCCAGCCTCTGCCTCTTGGTTTTCGGTGATTGACCTGAAGAATGCTTTCTTCAGTATCCCAATTGCTGAGGAGAGCAGGGATATTTTTTCCTTCAGTTTAGGAGGTCGCAGTTTCCGCTTTAAACGCGCTCCTCAGGGCTACTGTGAAAGTCCATCAATATACAGTCAAGCTCTGAAAACACAGCTTGACACGGTTGTTTTACCTAGAGGTGCTACTCTTGTACAATATGTGGATGATTTGCTCATTGCTGCAGATACTAAGAAAATGTGTAAAAAGGCCACGTTGACATTATTGCGTCATCTGTGTGATCTGCATCACAAGGTGTCACTTTCCAAACTGCAATATTGCCGACAAGAAGTGACCTACTTAGGTCACCTCTTATGGAAGGAGGGAAGGAAACTGACCCCAGAAAGAATTCAGGCAATAGCAAAATTGAGTGTGCCAAGAACTCAGAGAGAAGTGTGTGCTTTCTTGGGCATTACATCGTACTGTAGACAGTGGATTCCAAATTTTTCGTTATTGGCCAAACCCTTGGTGGCATTAACGTGTAAAGGTACACCCGATCCCATTCCTTGGTCTGAAGAGTGTCAGAAAAGTTGTTTCGAATTACGCACAGCATTATGTTCGGCTCCTGTGTTAGGTACCCCCAATTACAGTAAGCCTTTCACATTGTATGTCCACGAGAAGGAGGGCTGTGCATTGCCTGTGTTGACTTAGTTATTTGGAGGTAGGCAGCGCCCATGCGCCTATTTTTCGTCAACTTTGGATCTGGTAGCTAAAGCATTGCCAAGTTGTTTAAGAGCCACAGCAGCAGCAGCTGTTTCTATTCGACAGTCTGCTGGTCTAGTAATGAATAATACACTAATCGTGATGGTCCCACATGCAGTAGACACATTGTTGAATAGGACCAAGACACAGCACTTAACTAGTGCTCGATTGTCCAGTTACGAATTGACACTGCTAGCGAGCCATGTGCACATAAAAAGGTGCAGTATCTTAAATCTAGCTACGTTGTTGCCAATTGCAGAGGAATCAGATGTTTCAGAACAGCACGATTGTTTTCTTGCAACAGAGGAAGAGACAAAAGGGAGAGTAGATTTATTTGACACTCCTCTTGCTGAATTTGATGGTACATTATGGGTGATGGTTCATGCTTCAAGCTCCCAAATGGTAACGTGACTGCAGCATATGCTGTCACGACTTTGCACACAGTTGTTGAAACTGCACGAGTACCACATGGTTCAGCTCAAGCTGCAGAATTAGTTGCACTCACGAGAGCATGTGTATTGTCTAAAGTGACTGTCTACTCTGATAGTCAGAATGCGTTTGGAGTGGCTCACAGTTTTGGACGATTGTGGAGAGAACGTGGGTTCCTGACTTCGCATGGAGCTAAGATTCAGCATGGTCAGTTGGTAAATGAGCTTCTTGAATCACTGACCTTGCCCCTGCAAATGGCGATTGTGAAATGCAGTGCTCACAAGAAAGTGACTGATGATATTGGTCGTGGAAATGCATTCGCTGATGAAATCGCGAAAGAGACAGCAAAGAATGTGATGAGCCGAATGTATGTTGCAGGCCCTGAAAGATGGACTGGTGATGTTGGAATATGTGAGGACACGATAGAGAGTGTGAAGTCCATCCAAGCTGAGGCCACAGAGAAAGAGTTGAGCACGTGGAGAGAGAGTACAGGTAGAATGGATGCAAATGGTTGTTGGATTGAATTGACAGAGCGTCAGAGATGGTTGTTACCCGATGCATATGTGCTTGCAGTGGTTACAATGGCTCATGGAATGGCTCATATCAGCGTGAAAGGGATTTGCGAGTTGTTGGTCCCAGTTTGGAAGAATTCAGGGATTCCCAAGTGTGCAGAGAATGTTGTCAAGAATTGCATGGTATGTCTGAAGCACAATCCTGGTAGGGGAACCCCAACTCCAGCTGGTCATTTTGCACCTCCTACGTATCCGTTCGAGGTTTTGCAGCTAGATTTCATACACATGGAGAGGTGCAACAACTTAAAATACTTGCTCGTTGTTGTTTGTGCCTTCTCAAGATGGGTAGAAGCCTATCCCCTAAAAGACAATACTGCCTTGTCCACAGCAAAAGCCCTTGTGAAAGAGTACTTCCCTAGGTTTGGAATGCCTAGAATGGTCTGGTCTGATAACGGAAGTGAATTTGTGGGTCGTGTGATGAAGAGAGTGTGTGAAGGGCTAGGCATTAGGCAAAAGTTCCACGCTGCAAATCACCCCCAATCAGCTGGATTAGTAGAATGTTACAATGGCACGCTTAAACTTAAATTGGCCAAAATCCAAGCGAGCACAGGTCTTAAATGGCCTGACGCTCTACCCTTAGCACTCCTATCCACCAGAATGACTGTGCATTCACGAGTGAAACTCAGCCCTTATGAAATTGTCTTTGGCCGGCCAGCCAACATATTGGGGGTGCCTAGGCCCACGAAGTTCAGCGAGCTAGAACACCCTATTTTGCTTGATTACCTGTATGAATTGACGGCTAAATTGCGTGTTTTGCATCAACAGGTACATGACTCCCTGCCTCCGGCTTCTGATACTCCGGGACACCCCATAAACCCTGGATCCTGGGTGTTGATAAAGAATTTCCAAAGGACTAAAAACGACCAGCCCAGGTGGACGGGACCGCACCTCGTCCTTCTCTCTACCAGATCGGCAGTTCGAGTGGAAGGGAAGAAGGCCTGGATCCATGGGGTCCACTGTAAAAAGGTACCCTTACCTCTGCCCTATGACCAGTGGGTCCAGGAGGGTGTCGCTGACTCAGGACCTGATGCCGTGCCAAATACTGTCCCTTTTAATGATTCACATGTAAAAGAAACTGACTCTGAACAAGAAAACGAAAACATTTTGCACAAGGCTGTGCCACCATCCAAGCGAGTGAACATTACAGAGCCTGACCTTTTGTTCCTAGATCAGACAATACCTGGGAAGCGACGGTATAATTTGAGACCGAGAAAAACGAACTAATAAAATAATCTCTTTTGCAATTTGAGACTAAGATCCATGGACAAATAAAACGATATTTTCTTTTTCCCCCAAGTACTATTTTTTGAAAGTGCAGATCTCCCATCTAGGTAACTTGCTCATTTTTGTTTTTCGAACAGCCATCCGGGTTCCGCTGCTAGGGCCGCGGTTGATTAAAGTCTTTGGGGTGCAGCTTACGACGTTAGGTCGGTAGTTCTGGTTGGTCCAAGGGAGTTGCCCTAGACTGACGGAAGCATCCCTTAGCAGAGGCAACCTCCCACCGCGGGCAGCACTTTAGAGAGGATGGAGTTTCCCGATGTAGAGAGACCTACCAAACAAATGAACTTTAAGCAGAGACTGTGTAACACGATGACAAAGAAAAGTTTTATAATATTGTGTATTTTTATGCTATTCAGCGTAATGATCTTTTTGATAAGTTATGTTTTATACTCTTTCCATGTAACATTTGCACTCACTGCATCACCTATACCTCCCCCTACTGTTTCCTCTCATTCTTTCCACCCTCTGCCTGACCACGAATCAAATAGGAGATTGGAGTTCGTTAATAACTCCTTTGTTCAGTTGTTATACCAACACCAACTTGTAATGAACACAACTAACTGTTGGGTATGCGGTCTTATGCCTCACACAACGGACAAAGGTATCCCCTATTTAGTCCTGCCATTTAGTCACAATGGTTCTGTATGGGCATATAGGACCATGTTCATATATGCACACGAAATCTACCCCCTAAATTCTGTAACAGATAATCCTAGAAAAAGTGCTCTAGTCAAAGGTATAATTGACATGATTAAGGAAGGTATTTCTTATGAGACTATCCCTAGAGATGAGACACTATTATACATAGGATGGAACATGACTGGATATGGAGCTACCTTAAGTGAGAAACAGCAAGCTAAGAGGTCGTCCCCGATTTGGATCGTACCCCATCAGGGTCATCTATGTCTGCAAGGTAATGGCACGAATCCCAGGGCTCAGTTAGGGAAGAGTGTCTGTACTGAAACGTAGATGTTTGGATCTCAGACTTCCCCAGCGTTTTTAGCAGCTAAGGGTACCTATTTCATCTGCCATGATAGAGCCTATACATGGTTGCCCCCTGACTTTTCGGGCTCATGTTTTGTTTCCTTCCTGTTGCCTCCCACCTACACAGCAGCGGCAGACTACCACAGGACAAGGATAGTTAGAGGGGTCTTGAGTAAAGAGGACACTGCAGGTCAAGAATTTGGAGACTTTGCAAAGGGTTTTCTGCCGTGCTGGGGATCCATGGCAAACAGCAGAAACATAAGGCAATTGACAAGGGTAGTTGAGTCCACCGTGATAGAAACTACTGGTGCCCTTAGTAACCTGACTGCTGAGCTCCAGTCGGATCGGCTTATGACCCTTCAGAACAGGGTCGCTTTAGATGTCATCCTTGCAGACCGAGGTGGAGTATGCAGATTGATCCAATCTAGTTGCTGTATCTTCATCCCTGATAATGCTCCAACAGTGTACCAGGTCATCTCCAAACTACATAAGATTTCCGAATCTATTCATGTGGATAAAGGAGATTGGTCATTGATGGGATGGTTCTGGGAACTGATATCCGCCTGGGGATGGAAAATTCTAATGGTCATTGGGATGGTCTTAGCCATTCTTTTCCTGTTCTGTCTATGCATACAGTGTGCTCCTGCAATATGTGGCCTCTGTGCTACATCATGTGTAAGGAAGCCTGTGTCAAGAGATGAACTAAGTACTAGAATGATGTTACAGCAACATCTCAATGACTTTAGGAATATAGATCTGGACTCAGACTAACATGAGGATAGATTAATTGCCTATGTAAGGGCAAAAGGAGGGATTGTGGTTCTGAAAATCTGGATTTGTGTAATCGTTCTGGACTCGAGAATTAAAACTTCATCGAAACATGACGAATTTGGTATCAAAAGACCGAGAATGACGAGTACATCATGTACATATATTTTCAGCATATTCGAGTGACGATTTCACCTCGAAATCGTCATTTGCGTTCTGAACCCTTGGCTTCCATTTATGTGTTGCCCTTTACATAGGCCTTAATCCAGTTGAATTCAATTCCACAAGGACACATACTCCTTAATCGACTTTTCCATGACCTGTGCAAGTTGGAACCATTGCCCCAGGCCGAACTCGTTAGGTCAGTTCCCCTCCCAGTGGCCGAGCAAGATAGCATCTAGGCTCAACAAGCCATAAAACCATTTCAGCGCACACCTGCCATATCTTGCTCACATCTGTCTCTACTCTTTTGCTTCACTTACTTTATGATGGGGAGGTGCCTGTTTTTATTGGGGGTCCACCGATATCTGATGAAATGTTGGGCCTTGCCAGGTGATTTGTTATGGGCAGCACAACGTGAAATATGTACGTGTCATCATGACTCTGCTTTTCTTTTGTAAACCAATAACTGTAAATGACATACTACGAATTCGAAGAATGTTTGCCTGAAGCTGAATATTCTGTATAAAGAGAGAAGCCTGACTTTGTAAATTCGAGCAGTCTCCTGAGAATATACTTCCCCGTGTGGTACTTCTAGGACACTTGTTACCTTGGTTGCAGCCAATAAACTAATCTTCGACTTCACCTAGAAGACTCTGAGTTTCTGTGGTCTGGATCAGGAAGAACCCGAGGTCTCTGGGTGTACCCTGACACCGCTGGGTTACCGGTTCTCTGCCGGTTCTTAAAAACCCAGTACCTCACACTATTCACAAGAATTGTGCTAGCATCCTATTTGCTCCCTTTGGAGGGCACAAAACCTTTACATGTGCCTCAGATGGACCTCTCATGCAGGATTTGATGCTGAGCACACAACAGGAGGGGCACAGCCTCCCCACTGCATATTGTATTGCACTCAGAGGAGTAATCTCAGCTCGTTCAGATCAGCATAGTGTGTGCTTCTGGGCATTCACACCTCATTCAAGGCTGAGAATTGGATAGCAGTAGCTGGAGAGCTAATGAAAATTAGCCTACTAAAAGCTCTGGGAAATAAAGAGTAATCTTCTAAATGCTATGTTTCCTTAATATTTAGTAACAACCCAATTTCACCATTGAGTTGGATGTGTAATAACTATAAAAATAGTAGTTCAATTATTTTTCTACCTGATCACTTTGCTGAGTTAACAGCATTAGCATTTCAACCCCTCCCACACTCATGACGAGCTCAGCTTGTCATGAGCCACGGTACACGAGCCCCGTGGCTCATGACGGCATGAGCACCGGGGTGCTGTGTGCGCCCCCGCCTCCAGCACAGCGGGGGAATTAGCCCCGCAGGCAAGGGGTTAATGTACACTCTGGTTTCTAAGATGACAGCTAAGCCTCCCGCAGTGAAAGATGTTTTGTGGGCCTTCTCACTGTAGGGACATATTGATATTAATTTTCTACATGTCCCACTTTTAAATAATATGCACCTTAACATGTGGGCTGCAAGGCCTACAAAAGAGTGCCCCATTATTTAACAGGAAGGTTTCCCCTGTCAAAAAAGGTTATTTTGACAGATTGGCAGCAGGTTTTAAACCACAACAGTTAGCACACAATGATAGACCCGAAACCATGTTATCGTTAGTTATATTAGTAAATGGCACAATAAGTGTGCTGTAGTCCACAAGTGACATTTAACTTTTCATGCCATGGGTGTATTTCCACACCATACACTATGGCCTTATCAAAAAGTTTAAAAAGCCAGTCTGGAATTAGTCAATTTCTACATTTCTGAGGGGCCACAGCACATATACTGGGCACTGGAGAGTAGTGCCAGGCACTGGACAGCAGTGCCCCAATGGGCAAAGTCTAAAAATCTGCACACAAAAAAGCAGGTGACCACACAAAAAGGGGCCTTTTCTTACAACCTTCATACACCTACTGTTTCCACATTTTCCCCTCTCACTCCTTTATTGTACATTCTCCATTCCTCATATTTGCCCATGGCTTCAAAGAAATTGCAATAGGGAACACCCCATTCATTTCTTTTTTGTTCCACTGCATGTTAAGGACCTATATTTGTGCTGGTACTACAATGCTAGGCTTTTACAGACAACTACCAGCATGAAGAACCTCAACCCATCTAGGTCTAGTCCACACCCATTACTGATTATTCTCAGTCATAAATTGCTACTTGTAGGTTGAATAGATTGGCAGCTCCTTGTTCTAGCTGTTCAACTAATCATAATAAAAGAGCATAAAGAACTCATCAAGCACTCAACAAGTGTTATCAAAGATTGTGAAGGAAATTGCAATAGCACTTTGTCTGATGGTATCCCCAATAATACAAGTGAGAGTAGCGTGTGGGGCATTACAAAAACCATGAAGAATCTCAAGGTAGGTAAGGCAGCTTCAAACAGAATAGAACAAGTGAAACAAGTAACAGTTACAGCAGGAGCGATTGGACAATGGTGTACAAACTATGCTAGCAGTAGTTTGTGATGGGTGTTTTTTGCCAAAAGAGGCTTATTGAGTATTAGTACAAGTTCTCTGCTTAATTAAAGGCAAAACCTTTTGCAGTGTTTATGTCCGGTGGAGAAGCAGTAGCAGCAAACTGGTTTACATCAATCAAGGAGCTCATCGCAGATTTTCCCATGGGCTCTCTCCTGCTCTCATACTGGTTCCATCCGAATGCTCTGGAGTATCACGTAATGAACGTCAAAACTCTGGGGTTCGATAGCTGTTCGCCACTGATTTTGGAGCCCTTGTTTTTGTGTGCCTCGCTTGAGTTCTGCGTGAGCTCATGTTTGGGGTTAGCCTCTTTCTGCTACAGCTTGCACAGTCTGGCCTACTCAATTAACTTGTGCATGACCTTTTGCCTAATGTTGGTTATCTTGGGGCTTGACCAGCCCTCTGTTTTGGGTGTCCTCCTCGCCACCTACCCACTGGAGGGCCCCATCTTAAAATGTCCGATATGCTTTCTGAAGAGTAATCAATTTAGGATTGCACCCACACTACTTGATAAAAAGCGAAGAAGGACCTCATTGCCTATTTGAACCTAAAATGGCTGACATGCTTTCCGATGAGTTATAGATACAGGACTTCAATTCCATTACTACACAGAAAGCAAAGAAGGACTTTGTTGCCTATCTCAAACTTAAAGTCTCTCCAGAGGGGAGCCATCTTACATTGGTAAAAGTCCTACCCTAATCCAATTGAAGGGATTTTGTTGGCCGTGTTTAACAAAACCTTTTCACGGCCACCCATTATCCTGACCTTTTTCTGGAGCCTCAGTGTCTGAATCTCTTTAAACATTTGAAGAACTTCCACTCTAGTATTGTTTTTAAGAGTCAGAATTACATGCTACTCATCCGCAACATTCCTCCTCTAGCTTTTGCTTTTACTCTCTATGCATTACACAATTATCAGTGGACTGGTTTTCACACAGTGGGCCTTAAGTTGCTCCCCAACTCCCTCAGAGTACTAGAGGCAGTTGGACGTAATGCTTTTAAAATTGAGTATCCACCCAATCAATCTAAAAATGTATGAACGAACTTTAAACACAGAGGGGCAGATTTATGTTGGGAATGTGCCACGTTTGCGTCACGCAACTGCGGCGTAAACGTGGCGCATCCCTACGACCCATTTACAACGTGACGCATCTAGGCAGATGCGTCACGTTGTAAAGCCCTGCGCCACTTGTGGGCGTTCCGGCGCAGGGTGGGTGTTCCGGGGCAGGTGCGCCTCGCAAAAGTGGCTGAGTGAAATCTATAAGATTTCACTCAGTCACTTTCAGGCCAATGCTGCGTCAAAACCCTGCGCCTGCTTGAAGCAGGCGTAGGTCTTGACGCAGCATTGTAAAGATGGGGCACCCCCGAGCCTTGCTGGAGCTGCGTCACGCTTGCGACGCAACTCCAACAATGCGCCACCTTTACGGCACAGATGCGTCACGCATCTGTGCAGTTTTTGCCCCATGGTGCGCCGCATTGTAAATGCGGCGCACCATGAGTGGCGGAGCAGCGGCACAAAATAACTGGCGCATCCCTGGGGATGCGCCAGTTATCATAAATCTGCCCCAGACTTCTCAACGCTCACTCTGAAACACTAATCTCTGACAGATACTTCTGGTCATATAAAGGAGCTATAATTAATTACCTTATCTTCTACACAAAAAGGCGAGCCAAATGGAGAACATCCATATTCTCCATGCTCCTGTTCATCATCCCCAAGAAAAATCCTCATGGTCTAGGACTCTCTGTAGCACCCTCACACTTTTGCAGAGCAAATGCAACCATATCCCTATATAACAATGGGAATATCCCCATTCAATCTTCAAATAGCAATCTAGAAATACTGGAGGAAATCTTTGCAACCATCTAGACCAATATGGACAGAAAAGAAGCTGGCCCCTCCCAAGAAGGTCCTAGTTTATCAGGCACCTCGATGGAACCTATGTTTGTGCCCCACACTTGCTCCCCCACCTCCTGCCCTATATACAACAGCATTTCTACAATACCCTCAGTGAGGTCCGTGGCACCCCCACATGAGTCAAAGTATCAGATCTCACTCACAGCACCCCTCTAGAACAGGGGACACAGAGCTGGACAGTCCTGGAACAAATATTACCCCACCACTATTTCACTGTCCTCTGAACACTCTTGTTGGCCCTACCTCCACTCCCACGACTCCCCTCATGGAAAAGTGCCCCACACAGATTAAGAACTTGTCTCATATGACCATCATGTAGAACACTAACCCTAGTAGATACCGGGGGGGAGAAGAGGCGCGTGCGCTTGGAGTCAGCTAGCCTGCAACCTAACATGAAAACATGACAGAAGCTGCTCCAAGTACAGTGACTGAAACCTAGACAATGCTAAGTTAAAGGCATCTCACAAAAAGTGAAGGACTGTCCTCACACACCACCAGGCGTCATGCTTTATCATCTGCAGTCCTCGTTCTCCAAAAACTCGGTTTGGTGGAGAGCGGGCCTACACCTGGATACAGGGAGGCAATTCTAAAACTAAATGACTTATATGATATTAAAATACAAGATCAGTGATTGTGGGGGATATTGTATTTTAATATCTTATAATCCCTTCTTCAGAATAAATTCATTCTGGCGATTATACTGATTTTTAAACTCATTCACTTTATGGATGCCCACTTAGTTTTAGAAGTGGCTCCCTTTCTCCAGGGGTAGGCCCGCTCTCATCCAAACTGAGTTTTTGGAGAGCAAGGACTGCTGATGATGAAGCATGACACCTGGTGGTGCAGGTTTCAGTCACTGTACATGGAGTAGCTTCTGTCGTGTTTTCATATGACCATCAACCAGCTCTCGAGCCCCTCACTTTCCCCTTTCCATCAGAACCCCATCATACCCAGACTGACTTCCCACTTTTCCTCCTAGACCAGCATAATGCCCATACTACAGCCTGAGGCCCTCTGTCTTCACCTGAGCCCTCAACCCACATTATGACCACAAGTTTCTATGAAGCTCTGAAATCTAGACTACATGAGATCTCTCTGAACCTTAGACAACTGAAGGCAGAATTACAGAGCCTCCACAAGCATCACCACAGAGTTGGTGATCAATCAGTGGCCCAACAGGTCTCTGACAATTGTAATTGTAACCACACCCAATCGGCTAACCTCTGCTCTTGGGTGCCTCCCCCCTCTTCCCCTCCTCTCAAACTGCTGCCTTATCCTCCTTTGAGTACTTGTGCTTTAACTTTGCAATCAATGATCTACTATCCACCAGTTGACAATCTGATGGCAGAAGATCTGGCCTAACGGCTAGGGCGGTCGACCTCAAATCTGGGGAACCGGGTTCGAGTCTCTGCAACGACGCTCAACATCCTGTGATTCTGGTAAAAAAATCACTTAATCTCCCTGTGCCTAACAAAAGAAAAATGAATAGGTCCTTCTGTAATGCAACTGGTGCTCAGGTAAAGCACCTTGATACCTTCGGGTCAAGTTTGTGCTATGTAAAAGAAACTCCGAAAAAAAAACTACCATTCATTGAGCAAATCATTTGTATTTGTATTGGGATTCGTAAAGCACAGGAATCACCCCTGAAGGGGTATCTCCACGCTATAGAAGCAGGTAAGTCAGATACGCATGGGCAGACAGGTTTAAGCTCTGAATAATGCTGTTTTCAGGAGTTTCCTGACCTGAAGCAGAGTAGATTGGAGTATTTGCGCAGTACCTCGGGCAAGGTGTTGCAAAATTTTGAGGCTATATGGACAATGGTTTTGCCTCCGGTTCAAAACTTCTTAAACCCGGGGACCACCAGCAACCCTTTACCTTCTGATCTAAGATGGCGATTCGAAGAGTAGATTCTGAATTTGTCTTACAGGTAGCTGGGGCTCCCACCATATAAAGCTTTATGGGTGAGACAGCAAAGCTTAAAATTAATTCTCTGGTGGATGGGGAGCCAGTGAAGTTGTTGTAGCAATGCTCCTGAAGAGGTGCAAGGTGTTTTTTTTAGGGCCAGGTGAGCCGCCATATTTTGACAATCCGCAGTCTGGTTAGTAGGGACTCATTTGCAGATGCCAGCAGAGTATTACAATCTAAGCGGCCAATAATCAAAGCCTGAATCAGTGTTCTTCGTAAAGAGAGAAGTAGCCATCGGAAAACTCTGCGCAAAAGGCTTAGTGTATGGTAGCAAGTCCCTGCCGTAGTCATCACTTGGTCCTTTATTGATAACAATACATCTAAGCGTACTCCCAGGTTTTTTGCCACCAAAGTAGGAGTGGGGGCAGAACCCAATGTTGCAGGCCACCACATAGGGGACCAGAAATTCTGGGCTGACAGAAACAAAAAGATTTCTGTCTTGGATGCATTTAGTTGCAGTCAGTGGTTCGTCATCCACTCTGATATAGCTAACATACCCCTAGTAAAACGCTGATCAATAGACGCAGAGTCCTTATCAAAGGACAGGAGCAATTGGGTATCGTTAGCATAACAAAATGGAGTGAAACTGTATTCCCTAATAACCTTGGCAAGGGGGGCCACATAGATAATAAACAAAGTTGGGCTCAAACATGAGCCCTGGGGCACCCCCTTAATAAGTTTCAAGGTTTGGGAACGGAATGTACACAACTTTTGGGTGTATGGGATAAAAGGGCGCTCATATAGTCGTTAACACTTAATATAATTTCACAAAAATAGATCAGTTTGGTGCATCCAAATGGGAAGAGAACACCCTTCTTCCCTAAGCTCAATCACAGATTGAAAACCAATAAACAATACTTCTTGGAGCACACATGCACAGTCAAAGTCTTAATTGGTAAATGTCAAAAGAAATCAGCAAAATATCAATGGGGCTCTTGTTGTTCGTGTCTTTATTTTCACCACACTCCAATCCCTTTGTGCCAATGCGTTTCGGTAGGGTTTACCTACGGCTTCATCAGGGCTGGAAATAATACAGAATTGCACATTTGTAATTACAAGCAGTAGCACTGTAAGTGCCATTAGAGCCCACAACATTGCAACCAAGTGCAAAGGAACTAGTCAAATATTCAGTGTGAGTATCAGTCTGCAACAGTCCTATATTTTATCTTTTTGTTATCAAACAGCATAATACAGTAGAGCACAAGTATATGTTCGAATCTACAGAATACATCTATATGGTCCTATAACATCTAGTTCATAGTGACAACATGATTATTCCACTCTAAACTCTGAATTGACCAAGGTGTACTTATATTTAGGTAACCCATGTGAAAATGAAAATAAATATGCATCTATTTGATGCCTGTACCTTTAACTTTTCTCTGATGTTTATTCCTGATAAGGTAGAGGAGAATCTCTCTTTACTTACAGAACATGCGAGGCAATGCTTCATTCATCAAAATGAACTTTTTTTTAAAAATATACCACAAGTATACGAGAACTAGTCCTACCTCGCTGAAGTTATTAATTGTTGCTGACTACGTCTTCATAGTTCCTGTAAATAAGCAGTTCAATTCCAATAATTGGTCACAGATTTTCACTGGCTATATGTATGTTTTGTCCAATAAATTCAAACAACGTGTTCAGTCTAAAAAATAATAAAGTATGCAGGATTAAAAGAATTATTCTTGGCAAATACCCTGAATCTCAAAGACAATCACAAACTAAATTAGTTTGTTTAATCAAAGTCTCCTCTTACCTCCAGACGAGACAGTGTAGTCAAAAATTCCCAAATGAGACAATCATCCCAGTGCCCAATTTGTCCGTATCAAAAAACCTCTGAAGTCCCAGTTATGTCAATCTCGCTGCATATAATTCAAAGATCTCTGCCACCTATTAAAACTTAACAGTTGGGAGGCAATTACGTGATGTCTATTTACATATTGGCATAGAGTTATTCTATCTTGTCAAAATATCACTGCACAGCCATCTTACCTTGAACGGAGTTAGTTTCCCAGTCCTCCTGGTCGTATATCCTCGTTTGCCGAGTACAGGCAAGCAGCTCCGAATTCTGGGTTTGCGGTAAAAGTAAGCCGCAGACACCGAAGATGGACTTTCCTCACTAGGCTCTGAGTTTGGGCGCCATCTTAGACTAGTGTTAAAGTTACTATCATGTACCTCGGGTTCCATAGTAAATGAACCAATAGTATAGTAATAGTTCTGATGAGAGACCGTGTCGAAAGGCTGCTGTCAGGTCCAATAAGACCAGTATCACTGCTTTATTAACATCCAATGCCATTTTAATATGATCCGTAACCCCAATAAGGGTTGTCACTGTGGAGTGGTTGGGTCTAAACCTAGACTGAGAGGGATCAAGAATGGCGTGTTTGTCGAGGTAGTCCATTAACTGAGTGTTAATATAACTCTCTGCCATTTTACTCATCAACGGGAGGAGTGAAATGGGGCGGTAATTTGAGAGTACATCAGCAGGCAGTTGATCTTTCTTCTTATTAGGAAGTACTTGAGCGGACTTCCAGTCAATAGGCAGAATACCTTCGCTTAAAGAGTTGTTCAGAATCTCAGTAATTGGGGTGGCTAGAAGAGGAGCAAGCAGAGCATATTTATGTGCTGGCAACACATCTAGAGGAGAGACAGATTTCGCCATACTAAGCATGGCTTTCACCTGAGAGATCTGAATACCTTTAAAACCAACCAGGCCTGCAGCTAAGTCCTTAACTGTTTGAGAACTAGAGTCTGTGGGCTCCATGTGACAGGGATTTTGAGCAAATTAATTATAGATCAACCTAATGTTATCCTCAAATGGTCAGCTATGTTATCACACAGTTCCTGAGAGGGGATAATCTGTTGTGCGCAAGCTGTGGCCTTAGTGAAGGCGGTAAAGACTTTATATAGTTCCTTTTTTGAGTTTCCTGCCTGGTTCAGTTTTAATATAACATGAATTTTCTGTGCTATTTTAAAGTTTTTGTGATAAGCAGCGAGAGCCTGTTTGAAGTTAGATCTTTCGCTATCTAGCTGAGATTTGCGCCAGCTTTTTTCCAGCACTTAACATCTGGATTTTTCTATCCGTAACTCAGCAGTGTACCAATCTTCACCTTTCTTCCGAAATTTATTAAGTTAATGTTTTAATGGAGCCAGCGTATCAATTTCTGTACTAATATCATTGTTAAAATCTAACCCTGGGCATAGTTTGCGTAGTAGCGCTACACGTAGCTACGCGTAGCTATGCAAAGTGCACTTCGCACTACGCACGCTATGCGTAGCTACCCGCAGCTACGCAAACTGCACAGTGCAGTAGGTAAATGCTGTTCGCACGGATTGCACAGTGCCAGATGCTTGTCCGCACTGTGCAATCATTGCAAACGGCATCTTGCACAGTGCAAGCGGTTGTTTTCTGAATCTCGAGTAGATTTGTACTCGAGCAGCAGCTTTCTCAACGTGGACTGGTAGTTTCTCATCGCGAGCGGCCGCTAGCATACGCGACCACTCGCAATGAGAAACCTGACCTCCCCGTGTTGAGAATCTCGCCGGGAGGTTTATTTTCCACGCTTGCGATCGGCAACTTGATGTTGCTGATCGCAAATAAGGAAAAAGTCTCACCGGCATGTTGATTTTGCTCGCTCGCGGTCACCAACTTGACGTTGAGGACCACGAGCAAGCAAAAAATGCCAGCTACGCTACGCGTTTTTGCACTGTGCTACGTGCAATTCACGTAGTGCTTAGTAGCGCAAACTACACACGCTCCACGAGCGTAGCGCTGTACTGCGCCCAGGGTTATTATAAACCCTCAGCTTCGTGGTACTGTCCATATGTTCATTGAATATCGGGGACATATATAGTTTGCTAAAAGAGTCATACGTGACGTTATGCCATCGTCTTTGAAGGGCCATCTGGGTGCCTCCAGCTGATTGCTGTTTGAGTCAGCTAGTAATCTGACAAGGAATCATAGAATGATCTGACCACATCAGTGGGCAAGGAGGATAAGCACTCATGAGAGGGGAATTAGTGAACATAATATCCAGGGTATGACCTGCCAAATATGAGGGACCAGTATTAATCTTTCACAGGCCCAAAGTGGCCATGTCAGCTAAAAAGCTGGCAGCTTCAGTGTTCTCTTTAGCCTCACTGTGGATATTGAAATCCCCTAACAGCAAGAAGTGATTGGAGGCAATAATGTGAGGGGCAATTTATCATGGAAACCATCACAACCAACATGGGACATCAAGTTACCCAGATCGTCTTTGGAGACTTTAACCTACACTGGAATAACCTCCATGACTCAGCAGTGAACACATTTAAAGATTTCTAGTTAACCTTGACCTGACCCAATTCTGCAACAGCCCTACTCCTAACAACGGTGCAACCTTGGACCTTAACATTGCAATGGTAGATAACATCCAACTCGAATGTGTAGTCCCTTGCGACTGGACAGACCACCACTGTATCACCTTTCTCATCACAAAAGCGTAGTACAAAAATGGCTCAACTAATATACCCAAAGTATGGAAAACAGTCATGCGGAACATAAACCTAAATGATCTGAATTCGCTCAGCAAGACATTATAGACTTCCAAGCCCTAAGAGATCACTACAGTACCTCCATGCTGAACATCCTCATCTCAATTTCACCCTTACAACTAAAAGGAATATCCATCAAAGACTTGAAACCATGGTTCAGTGACAGTCTAAATGCAGACAGATGCAACCTTAGACTAGCTGAGCAAGCATGGAGATTCTCACTGTCTATTAAACACTAAAAGTGCTTGAGATTGGCAAGGATCCCCTAAATTAAACACATCAGAAGTTTGAAAGCAAATTTCTTTAGAACTCAGCTGGACCTAGCTGAATAAAGAACGTAAACTCTCTTTGAACTGGTCAAACAACAGTCAAATAATCGAACCAACCCATCTATAAATGAGTCCTATCTGCTGCCAAACTGTGGGGAATTTGTCCCCTACTGTCTGGAAAAGACAGAAACAATTGAAAAGGACCCGTGGACAGAAGGGAGCTCCTTCCAGTTATACCGCCTATCAGCCTCCCTCCCTCACAAATAGCTAAGCCACTTGGTCTCACAGGGCACACCCCGAAAAGCAATGCCTCCTGGAATACATTCAAAACCCTGAGCGAAAACGACATTCACAACATTCTTACTGTGCTTAAACTCTCAAGCCACTTCAACAACCCATTACCATTGAATATCTTCAGGGAGACCAAATCCTCTTTACTCCCAATTTGGACCAAGATAGTAAATGCCTCACCTCAGCAAGGCACTTTCCTGGACTGCCTAAAAGTAGGACAGGTAACCCCGATTCTAAAAATAAATCACCACAGATTGCTTGGACCCAAACAACTTCTGTGCTCTTTCAAACATTCCAACTTTAGTTAAGCTCATTGAAAAATGTGTTCAGGTCCAACTTTGCAACAACATAGACCTCTTCCAACTTCTAGACAAATTCCAATCCGGCTTCCTTCAAGGCCACAGCAGTGAATCAGCTCTCATGCACATAGTGGACAAACTGCTAAAAAGTTTGGATCAGAACAAATCCTGCCTTCTAATCTTCCTTGACTTATCATATGCGTTTTATACAGTTAAACATGTCTCCTAGTCTAATTTGAATTGAGGATGAGGCTATCAGAGTCCGTACTAAATTGGTTTATCTAATTTCTCTACAACAGAATTCAAAGAACTAAGGTTAACCATGCCCTGTCCAATGACACACCAGTTATGTTAGGGGTTCGATAAGGGTCCTCTCTCTCAACTATGCTTTTCAACCTTCTCATGGAACCTCTAGCTGAAATCTTGAATTCTTCCAACACCCATTATCACTTGTATGTGGATGACACACAATTGTGCCTGAAATTCTCTTCCCCAGAAGATATTACCTCCCTCAACACAACGCTACTAAAAATTCAAAACTGGCTAACCCGCAACCTCCTCAACCTCAAACTCAAAACCATCAAAAAGGAATTCCTCCTAATAGACCCAACCAAACACTTGCCCTAGATTGATCTATGAATGAATCATCTAACTGCTCTTAACTGTGCACCACGCATTATAGACTCTACAGGATCTCCTGGAATAACACCAGACAAGAACCAGAACATGGAGGAATACATCAGTTCCACTGTCAAAGGTGCGACCTACCAAATAAACATTTTAAGGAATTTAAAACCCTTCCTCCCTCAGAACAACTTCAACACAGTGGTCCAGGCCCTAGTTATTCCCAGATTGGACTATGGAGGTGCAACCCTTTGTGGTCTTCATAGATCCAAATTGGCACCTCTAAGAGTCTAAGAGCTGCTACCAGGCTCATCACAGAATCTCAAAGTAACAATTAAATCTCCCTGGCTATTAACACCCTTAACTGGCTCCCATATGAGAAAGGATGCAGCTAAACATTGCCTGCATGACCCACAAAGCACTACATTACAACACTTCAAGGTACTTGGCACAACAACTAGAATGATCTAGTGAATGCAGATCCTCTAGAAGCAACAGCACATTGTTACTGTAACCATAGAAATTCCATACAAAGAAATCTTGTATCAAAGCCTTCTCTGGTTTTGCCCTGAGAATTTGAAACTCCCTATCACATGAGATCAGACTGACTCCTTCATCTGCATCTTTCAAAAAAGAAGTTAAATTACTACTTCAATAAATTCCTGCCCTAGGTCATACAATTTGAATTAAGATCTACAGCCATGATTATCACTAGACTGTCAGGCCATATGTATTGTCTCTTTGGCGTTTCCTAGAGACATTAGCTTCTGCATTTGATATGTCTCTTGATTATGTTGTTGTTTAATTTCCAGTTTTTCTAATTTCCGACCATTTGTAAAGCCCTCTGAAACCCTCAAAGGTCATGTTCATGCTATTTAAAAACTTATAAACAAACAAAATAAAAATATGGTGTCAACATATCAGCTCTAACCCATAGCAATGTCTCATGCTACTTTTAACGTTTCCAGTTGCAAGATCGCCTTCATCTTCAACTTAAACACCATGTATATCAAGATTAGAAGCAGTGATCAACATCAAGGAGCCATGGCAAGCAGCAATAATCAAAAGAAAGAAGCTGTATTCAATAGCTGGTAATCAATCAGGCCTGCCTAGTCAATATTTATCTTTCTGACTTGTCAACAAATAGCAGTCGGCAGTCAATGACTACCAAATGATGGTCCTAGCATTTTTATTCTCCAAGCAGCATGTTCCTTCAGCTGGCCTGTAACTAGTTGTCTGTCAGGAGCCTGCAGATTCTACATACCGTATCTCCTCACTGCTCTGATATCTTCTGACTAGCACCACCCCTCAGAATTTTTATTTTCTTAAGTTTATCCTCAGAATATGAGATACAATTTTCCATGGGTTTCTCATAGCACCCAGACAAATTGGTGTCAGCCTGCCTCAAAACCAGAAAGTAGTCCTAATATGCCTAGTGTCAAGCCTCTTATCTTGTTGCACCACCACTGCACCCACTCCATGGCCTGCTGTTCATAGCATGCCTCCCAAGGGTTTACTCTTAGGTCCAGGCAAGTTTATTGGGGCGAGAGGAATCTGTATCTCTCCCCATACATGGTCATACTGTCTCCCCATCAATTCCAAACTTACCCTAGTAATACCTACGATCTCTGTGGGAAAGGAAATCTTTTTGAGTGGTTTCAGAGTGCATGTGTTCTGTCCATACAATATGAGGTAGAATTGGCTGCACCCAATTTGATTATTTAGCTTCCGGATAAGGACATAATACACTGGTGCCAGAACTACATCATTGCCACCAAGATGGCTGCAGTATAAACCACTGCAGTCCGAGATATCCAAGGACACTGCTATGCAATGAGTAAACCTTATTTTTACACATTATGGCAGTCACCCTAAAGTATGCACCCAGCCACAGGGCTGGGTGCTCAATATATGTTCAATGTATAAATGTGGTGCAAGTTGAAAATCGAAGAGCATGCCCCTGTAGTGAAAAGCTACAGAATGTTCTGTTCATGGTTTAGGCAAAGTGGAATTTTTCTACGGAATGGCTGTCGTGTAGTTAGTACAAATCTATATAGGATCTGCACATTTAGACAACATAAACTAAGGGATTGGTATCCAGACTGATTCGAGACAGCCCCAAAGGAAATGCTTGTCTTTAACCCAACTAGCTCACAGTGCCACTAGAAGCCACACAACTTTATGAAGGAGCGAATAGTTTCTGGCAACTATCAAACATGACAACATTGTGCACTATGGGATCATGGAAACAGTACAGTACTGTTCGCACAGTCATTCGTGCTCACTTTGGGGTCTATTAGAATGGCGGGCAGACTCCAGTCTGCCCGCCACCCTAGCGGTGCTGGGACCAGCCGCCAGTGGTGCGGCGGTCCCGCACCGCTAATTAGGATGCCACAGTGACGGTGGCATCCCGCCTAGATGACATTGTGGCAGGCGGTGCTGTAAGCAGCACCCGCCACAATGTAATATATACATGGTGCCTGCCACCTTGTGCATGCAAATGTTGGGGGGTACCATGGGTACCCCCAAGTGCAGTCCCTCCACCCCCCACCCCCTTGGGGCCCGCAAAGGGCCCCCAAAGAAAACACTGCATGCCTTTTCATGGTGGAGTCTCCACCATGGAAAGGTTTGGGATCGCCATCACAATTATATGGATGGCGGTGCACCATATGATGGGCCTTTTCCACCCGGTAGGCAATCGGGCGGATTGCCTACTGGTGGAAAAGTGGTGTACGATCTTTCCGTCTGCCTGGTTCCCCACCGCCATCGTAATATGGCGGGGGAAATGTTAGGTGGGTGGACTAGAAAGGCGGGCGGATCGCCATCGCCATACGGTCGGTGGCGATCCACCCGCCATCCTAATAGACCCCTTTTGCCTCAGAGAGATACACAGAATAAACGGTGGGGACATTTTCAATAAGCATTTATTGAACCAGTGTTGCCCTAGTTTAAAATAAATGCGCTGCAACAACCATGAGACAGAAACAGATATATACCATTACAAGCACCAATAAAGTAATTAAAAGGTAGAATTCTACCATAGTGCTAAAACAGTGAATGTATACAAGCATTTAAGTACATTACAGTAATAATGCGTACTCCTACAATGCTAACCCTAACTAGATGTACCTAGCATGTATGTAAGTGTATAGCTAAGAATCCCCTTAGGAAAGAGCCAACCCCTTTATCTGATGTTAGAGAGCGCTGGATCCCGTCTAATGGGCCGATTTCGATGTCGGACGGACTCAGGTCCGTCCGACATTGGTCAGGAGCCGTAACCGACCGACCTGCTCTGGTCGGTTATGGCCCTGCTAGTACGATGCGACCGACCCCTGTTCAGTCGCATTCGTATGGTTCACAATGCAAGCATGCATTCGACCGGAAAGCATACTTGCAATGTGATATGCAGGGGTGCAGTTCATCCCTGCACCCTGTGGCTGGCACCCCAAGGTACCTGCCACCGGGTGCAGGGATCAACGGAGGGGCACCATAGGTGCCCCCAGGCCTCCATTCAGTGGCCTCACACCCATGGGGGCCCTGCTGGGGGTCCCCAGAGACTGTTTCTGACTGCCTTTTCATGCAGTACTGGAGGATTTCCAGATGGCAGACGGGCTCTCCGAGCCAGTCGTAGGCCATCCGGAAATCGAGTCGGATTCCTTTCCGACTGAGCCCATCGGAATGGCTCGGTCGGAAAGGAATCCGTCCGACACATACCGATTCGGTCGGAAGGGCTCCGAACATGGTTCGGATCCCTTCTGACACAAATCGGAATCGGCCCCTTGGTCTCAACTTGGACACCCCACAAGGGATGTCAGACCACTGCATGCTGGAGTATCTGCGTGCAGGGACCTCAGCTTCTCATGTCAGCATGGAAGTCTTTCTCCTCCAGTATGCCCAGTGAAGATGTGGTGCTTAGATGCCCAAAAGGTACCCTAATGGTTTCTACCTAGATGTGTCATTGTACTGTGGGCATGTCGGCCAAGGATGACAATAGTGATGACCCTTATGCAGAGTTATTATGCAGAAGATGGTAATCCTGCTGTGATACTGAGAATCCTCATGCATAATAAATGAGGCGAGTTTTGGGAGAAAGCCACACAACATTTATGCAGCGCCTAACTTAGGTAAAAGGTAACAAAATGGAGTGAAACTGTATTCCCTAATAACCTTGGCAAGGGGGGCCACATAGATAATAAACAAAGTTGGGCTCAAACATGAGCCCTGGGGCACCCCCTTAATAAGTTTCAAGGTTTGGGAACGGAATGTACACAACTTTTGGGTGTATGGGATAAAAGGGCGCTCATATAGTCGTTAACACTTAATATAATTTCACAAAAATAGATCAGTTTGGTGCATCCAAATGGGAAGAGAACACCCTTCTTCCCTAAGCTCAATCACAGATTGAAAACCAATAAACAATACTTCTTGGAGCACACATGCACAGTCAAAGTCTTAATTGGTAAATGTCAAAAGAAATCAGCAAAATATCAATGGGGCTCTTGTTGTTCGTGTCTTTATTTTCACCACACTCCAATCCCTTTGTGCCAATGCGTTTCGGTAGGGTTTACCTACGGCTTCATCAGGGCTGGAAATAATACAGAATTGCACATTTGTAATTACAAGCAGTAGCACTGTAAGTGCCATTAGAGCCCACAACATTGCAACCAAGTGCAAAGGAACTAGTCAAATATTCAGTGTGAGTATCAGTCTGCAACAGTCCTATATTTTATCTTTTTGTTATCAAACAGCATAATACAGTAGAGCACAAGTATATGTTCGAATCTACAGAATACATCTATATGGTCCTATAACATCTAGTTCATAGTGACAACATGATTATTCCACTCTAAACTCTGAATTGACCAAGGTGTACTTATATTTAGGTAACCCATGTGAAAATGAAAATAAATATGCATCTATTTGATGCCTGTACCTTTAACTTTTCTCTGATGTTTATTCCTGATAAGGTAGAGGAGAATCTCTCTTTACTTACAGAACATGCGAGGCAATGCTTCATTCATCAAAATGAACTTTTTTTTAAAAATATACCACAAGTATACGAGAACTAGTCCTACCTCGCTGAAGTTATTAATTGTTGCTGACTACGTCTTCATAGTTCCTGTAAATAAGCAGTTCAATTCCAATAATTGGTCACAGATTTTCACTGGCTATATGTATGTTTTGTCCAATAAATTCAAACAACGTGTTCAGTCTAAAAAATAATAAAGTATGCAGGATTAAAAGAATTATTCTTGGCAAATACCCTGAATCTCAAAGACAATCACAAACTAAATTAGTTTGTTTAATCAAAGTCTCCTCTTACCTCCAGACGAGACAGTGTAGTCAAAAATTCCCAAATGAGACAATCATCCCAGTGCCCAATTTGTCCGTATCAAAAAACCTCTGAAGTCCCAGTTATGTCAATCTCGCTGCATATAATTCAAAGATCTCTGCCACCTATTAAAACTTAACAGTTGGGAGGCAATTACGTGATGTCTATTTACATATTGGCATAGAGTTATTCTATCTTGTCAAAATATCACTGCACAGCCATCTTACCTTGAACGGAGTTAGTTTCCCAGTCCTCCTGGTCGTATATCCTCGTTTGCCGAGTACAGGCAAGCAGCTCCGAATTCTGGGTTTGCGGTAAAAGTAAGCCGCAGACACCGAAGATGGACTTTCCTCACTAGGCTCTGAGTTTGGGCGCCATCTTAGACTAGTGTTAAAGTTACTATCATGTACCTCGGGTTCCATAGTAAATGAACCAATAGTATAGTAATAGTTCTGATGAGAGACCGTGTCGAAAGGCTGCTGTCAGGTCCAATAAGACCAGTATCACTGCTTTATTAACATCCAATGCCATTTTAATATGATCCGTAACCCCAATAAGGGTTGTCACTGTGGAGTGGTTGGGTCTAAACCTAGACTGAGAGGGATCAAGAATGGCGTGTTTGTCGAGGTAGTCCATTAACTGAGTGTTAATATAACTCTCTGCCATTTTACTCATCAACGGGAGGAGTGAAATGGGGCGGTAATTTGAGAGTACATCAGCAGGCAGTTGATCTTTCTTCTTATTAGGAAGTACTTGAGCGGACTTCCAGTCAATAGGCAGAATACCTTCGCTTAAAGAGTTGTTCAGAATCTCAGTAATTGGGGTGGCTAGAAGAGGAGCAAGCAGAGCATATTTATGTGCTGGCAACACATCTAGAGGAGAGACAGATTTCGCCATACTAAGCATGGCTTCCACCTGAGAGATCTGAATACCTTTAAAACCAACCAGGCCTGCAGCTAAGTCCTTAACTGTTTGAGAACTAGAGTCTGTGGGCTCCATGTGACAGGGATTTTGAGCAAATTAATTATAGATCAACCTAATGTTATCCTCAAATGGTCAGCTATGTTATCACACAGTTCCTGAGAGGGGATAATCTGTTGTGCGCAAGCTGTGGCCTTAGTGAAGGCGGTAAAGACTTTATATAGTTCCTTTTTTGAGTTTCCTGCCTGGTTCAGTTTTAATATAACATGAATTTTCTGTGCTATTTTAAAGTTTTTGTGATAAGCAGCGAGAGCCTGTTTGAAGTTAGATCTTTCGCTATCTAGCTGAGATTTGCGCCAGCTTTTTTCCAGCACTTAACATCTGGATTTTTCTATCCGTAACTCAGCAGTGTACCAATCTTCACCTTTCTTCCGAAATTTATTAAGTTAATGTTTTAATGGAGCCAGCGTATCAATTTCTGTACTAATATCATTGTTAAAATCTAACCCTGGGCATAGTTTGCGTAGTAGCGCTACACGTAGCTACGCGTAGCTATGCAAAGTGCACTTCGCACTACGCACGCTATGCGTAGCTACCCGCAGCTACGCAAACTGCACAGTGCAGTAGGTAAATGCTGTTCGCACGGATTGCACAGTGCCAGATGCTTGTCCGCACTGTGCAATCATTGCAAACGGCATCTTGCACAGTGCAAGCGGTTGTTTTCTGAATCTCGAGTAGATTTGTACTCGAGCAGCAGCTTTCTCAACGTGGACTGGTAGTTTCTCATCGCGAGCGGCCGCTAGCATACGCGACCACTCGCAATGAGAAACCTGACCTCCCCGTGTTGAGAATCTCGCCGGGAGGTTTATTTTCCACGCTTGCGATCGGCAACTTGATGTTGCTGATCGCAAATAAGGAAAAAGTCTCACCGGCATGTTGATTTTGCTCGCTCGCGGTCACCAACTTGACGTTGAGGACCACGAGCAAGCAAAAAATGCCAGCTACGCTACGCGTTTTTGCACTGTGCTACGTGCAATTCACGTAGTGCTTAGTAGCGCAAACTACACACGCTCCACGAGCGTAGCGCTGTACTGCGCCCAGGGTTATTATAAACCCTCAGCTTCGTGGTACTGTCCATATGTTCATTGAATATCGGGGACATATATAGTTTGCTAAAAGAGTCATACGTGACCTTATGCCATCGTCTTTGAAGGGCCATCTGGGTGCCTCCAGCTGATTGCTGTTTGAGTCAGCTAGTAATCTGACAAGGAATCATAGAATGATCTGACCACATCAGTGGGCAAGGAGGATAAGCACTCATGAGAGGGGAATTAGTGAACATAATATCCAGGGTATGACCTGCCAAATATGAGGGACCAGTATTAATCTTTCACAGGCCCAAAGTGGCCATGTCAGCTAAAAAGCTGGCAGCTTCAGTGTTCTCTTTAGCCTCACTGTGGATATTGAAATCCCCTAACAGCAAGAAGTGATTGGAGGCAATAATGTGAGGGGCAATTTATCATGGAAACCATCACAACCAACATGGGACATCAAGTTACCCAGATCGTCTTTGGAGACTTTAACCTACACTGGAATAACCTCCATGACTCAGCAGTGAACACATTTAAAGATTTCTAGTTAACCTTGACCTGACCCAATTCTGCAACAGCCCTACTCCTAACAACGGTGCAACCTTGGACCTTAACATTGCAATGGTAGATAACATCCAACTCGAATGTGTAGTCCCTTGCGACTGGACAGACCACCACTGTATCACCTTTCTCATCACAAAAGCGTAGTACAAAAATGGCTCAACTAATATACCCAAAGTATGGAAAACAGTCATGCGGAACATAAACCTAAATGATCTGAATTCGCTCAGCAAGACATTATAGACTTCCAAGCCCTAAGAGATCACTACAGTACCTCCATGCTGAACATCCTCATCTCAATTTCACCCTTACAACTAAAAGGAATATCCATCAAAGACTTGAAACCATGGTTCAGTGACAGTCTAAATGCAGACAGATGCAACCTTAGACTAGCTGAGCAAGCATGGAGATTCTCACTGTCTATTAAACACTAAAAGTGCTTGAGATTGGCAAGGATCCCCTAAATTAAACACATCAGAAGTTTGAAAGCAAATTTCTTTAGAACTCAGCTGGACCTAGCTGGATAAAGAACGTAAACTCTCTTTGAACTGGTCAAACAACAGTCAAATAATCGAACCAACCCATCTATAAATGAGTCCTATCTGCTGCCAAACTGTGGGGAATTTGTCCCCTACTGTCTGGAAAAGACAGAAACAATTGAAAAGGACCCGTGGACAGAAGGGAGCTCCTTCCAGTTATACCGCCTATCAGCCTCCCTCCCTCACAAATAGCTAAGCCACTTGGTCTCACAGGGCACACCCCGAAAAGCAATGCCTCCTGGAATACATTCAAAACCCTGAGCGAAAACGACATTCACAACATTCTTACTGTGCTTAAACTCTCAAGCCACTTCAACAACCCATTACCATTGAATATCTTCAGGGAGACCAAATCCTCTTTACTCCCAATTTGGACCAAGATAGTAAATGCCTCACCTCAGCAAGGCACTTTCCTGGACTGCCTAAAAGTAGGACAGGTAACCCCGATTCTAAAAATAAATCACCACAGATTGCTTGGACCCAAACAACTTCTGTGCTATTTCAAACATTCCAACTTTAGTTAAGCTCATTGAAAAATGTGTTCAGGTCCAACTTTGCAACAACATAGACCTCTTCCAACTTCTAGACAAATTCCAATCCGGCTTCCTTCAAGGCCACAGCAGTGAATCAGCTCTCATGCACATAGTGGACAAACTGCTAAAAAGTTTGGATCAGAACAAATCCTGCCTTCTAATCTTCCTTGACTTATCATATGCGTTTTATACAGTTAAACATGTCTCCTAGTCTAATTTGAATTGAGGATGAGGCTATCAGAGTCCGTACTAAATTGGTTTATCTAATTTCTCTACAACAGAATTCAAAGAACTAAGGTTAACCATGCCCTGTCCAATGACACACCAGTTATGTTAGGGGTTCGATAAGGGTCCTCTCTCTCAACTATGCTTTTCAACCTTCTCATGGAACCTCTAGCTGAAATCTTGAATTCTTCCAACACCCATTATCACTTGTATGTGGATGACACACAATTGTGCCTGAAATTCTCTTCCCCAGAAGATATTACCTCCCTCAACACAACGCTACTAAAAATTCAAAACTGGCTAACCCGCAACCTCCTCAACCTCAAACTCAAAACCATCAAAAAGGAATTCCTCCTAATAGACCCAACCAAACACTTGCCCTAGATTGATCTATGAATGAATCATCTAACTGCTCTTAACTGTGCACCACGCATTATAGACTCTACAGGATCTCCTGGAATAACACCAGACAAGAACCAGAACATGGAGGAATACATCAGTTCCACTGTCAAAGGTGCGACCTACCAAATAAACATTTTAAGGAATTTAAAACCCTTCCTCCCTCAGAACAACTTCAACACAGTGGTCCAGGCCCTAGTTATTCCCAGATTGGACTATGGAGGTGCAACCCTTTGTGGTCTTCATAGATCCAAATTGGCACCTCTAAGAGTCTAAGAGCTGCTACCAGGCTCATCACAGAATCTCAAAGTAACAATTAAATCTCCCTGGCTATTAACACCCTTAACTGGCTCCCATATGAGAAAGGATGCAGCTAAACATTGCCTGCATGACCCACAAAGCACTACATTACAACACTTCAAGGTACTTGGCACAACAACTAGAATGATCTAGTGAATGCAGATCCTCTAGAAGCAACAGCACATTGTTACTGTAACCATAGAAATTCCATACAAAGAAATCTTGTATCAAAGCCTTCTCTGGTTTTGCCCTGAGAATTTGAAACTCCCTATCACATGAGATCAGACTGACTCCTTCATCTGCATCTTTCAAAAAAGAAGTTAAATTACTACTTCAATAAATTCCTGCCCTAGGTCATACAATTTGAATTAAGATCTACAGCCATGATTATCACTAGACTGTCAGGCCATATGTATTGTCTCTTTGGCGTTTCCTAGAGACATTAGCTTCTGCATTTGATATGTCTCTTGATTATGTTGTTGTTTAATTTCCAGTTTTTCTAATTTCCGACCATTTGTAAAGCCCTCTGAAACCCTCAAAGGTCATGTTCATGCTATTTAAAAACTTATAAACAAACAAAATAAAAATATGGTGTCAACATATCAGCTCTAACCCATAGCAATGTCTCATGCTACTTTTAACGTTTCCAGTTGCAAGATCGCCTTCATCTTCAACTTAAACACCATGTATATCAAGATTAGAAGCAGTGATCAACATCAAGGAGCCATGGCAAGCAGCAATAATCAAAAGAAAGAAGCTGTATTCAATAGCTGGTAATCAATCAGGCCTGCCTAGTCAATATTTATCTTTCTGACTTGTCAACAAATAGCAGTCGGCAGTCAATGACTACCAAATGATGGTCCTAGCATTTTTATTCTCCAAGCAGCATGTTCCTTCAGCTGGCCTGTAACTAGTTGTCTGTCAGGAGCCTGCAGATTCTACATACCGTATCTCCTCACTGCTCTGATATCTTCTGACTAGCACCACCCCTCAGAATTTTTATTTTCTTAAGTTTATCCTCAGAATATGAGATACAATTTTCCATGGGTTTCTCATAGCACCCAGACAAATTGGTGTCAGCCTGCCTCAAAACCAGAAAGTAGTCCTAATATGCCTAGTGTCAAGCCTCTTATCTTGTTGCACCACCACTGCACCCACTCCATGGCCTGCTGTTCATAGCATGCCTCCCAAGGGTTTACTCTTAGGTCCAGGCAAGTTTATTGGGGCGAGAGGAATCTGTATCTCTCCCCATACATGGTCATACTGTCTCCCCATCAATTCCAAACTTACCCTAGTAATACCTACGATCTCTGTGGGAAAGGAAATCTTTTTGAGTGGTTTCAGAGTGCATGTGTTCTGTCCATACAATATGAGGTAGAATTGGCTGCACCCAATTTTATTATTTAGCTTCCGGATAAGGACATAATACACTGGTGCCAGAACTACATCATTGCCACCAAGATGGCTGCAGTATAAACCACTGCAGTCCGAGATATCCAAGGACACTGCTATGCAATGAGTAAACCTTATTTTTACACATTATGGCAGTCACCCTAAAGTATGCACCCAGCCACAGGGCTGGGTGCTCAATATATGTTCAATGTATAAATGTGGTGCAAGTTGAAAATCGAAGAGCATGCCCCTGTAGTGAAAAGCTACAGAATGTTCTGTTCATGGTTTAGGCAAAGTGGAATTTTTCTACGGAATGGCTGTCGTGTAGTTAGTACAAATCTATATAGGATCTGCACATTTAGACAACATAAACTAAGGGATTGGTATCCAGACTGATTCGAGACAGCCCCAAAGGAAATGCTTGTCTTTAACCCAACTAGCTCACAGTGCCACTAGAAGCCACACAACTTTATGAAGGAGCGAATAGTTTCTGGCAACTATCAAACATGACAACATTGTGCACTATGGGATCATGGAAACAGTACAGTACTGTTCGCACAGTCATTCGTGCTCACTTTGGGGTCTATTAGAATGGCGGGCAGACTCCAGTCTGCCCGCCACCCTAGCGGTGCTGGGACCAGCCGCCAGTGGTGCGGCGGTCCCGCACCGCTAATTAGGATGCCACAGTGACGGTGGCATCCCGCCTAGATGACATTGTGGCAGGCGGTGCTGTAAGCAGCACCCGCCACAATGTAATATATACATGGTGCCTGCCACCTTGTGCATGCAAATGTTGGGGGGTACCATGGGTACCCCCAAGTGCAGTCCCTCCACCCCCCACCCCCTTGGGGCCCGCAAAGGGCCCCCAAAGAAAACACTGCATGCCTTTTCATGGTGGAGTCTCCACCATGGAAAGGTTTGGGATCGCCATCACAATTATATGGATGGCGGTGCACCATATGATGGGCCTTTTCCACCCGGTAGGCAATCGGGCGGATTGCCTACTGGTGGAAAAGTGGTGTACGATCTTTCCGTCTGCCTGGTTCCCCACCGCCATCGTAATATGGCGGGGGAAATGTTAGGTGGGTGGACTAGAAAGGCGGGCGGATCGCCATCGCCATACGGTCGGTGGCGATCCACCCGCCATCCTAATAGACCCCTTTTGCCTCAGAGAGATACACAGAATAAACGGTGGGGACATTTTCAATAAGCATTTATTGAACCAGTGTTGCCCTAGTTTAAAATAAATGCGCTGCAACAACCATGAGACAGAAACAGATATATACCATTACAAGCACCAATAAAGTAATTAAAAGGTAGAATTCTACCATAGTGCTAAAACAGTGAATGTATACAAGCATTTAAGTACATTACAGTAATAATGCGTACTCCTACAATGCTAACCCTAACTAGATGTACCTAGCATGTATGTAAGTGTATAGCTAAGAATCCCCTTAGGAAAGAGCCAACCCCTTTATCTGATGTTAGAGAGCGCTGGATCCCGTCTAATGGGCCGATTTCGATGTCGGACGGACTCAGGTCCGTCCGACATTGGTCAGGAGCCGTAACCGACCGACCTGCTCTGGTCGGTTATGGCCCTGCTAGTACGATGCGACCGACCCCTGTTCAGTCGCATTCGTATGGTTCACAATGCAAGCATGCATTCGACCGGAAAGCATACTTGCAATGTGATATGCAGGGGTGCAGTTCATCCCTGCACCCTGTGGCTGGCACCCCAAGGTACCTGCCACCGGGTGCAGGGATCAACGGAGGGGCACCATAGGTGCCCCCAGGCCTCCATTCAGTGGCCTCACACCCATGGGGGCCCTGCTGGGGGTCCCCAGAGACTGTTTCTGACTGCCTTTTCATGCAGTACTGGAGGATTTCCAGATGGCAGACGGGCTCTCCGAGCCAGTCGTAGGCCATCCGGAAATCGAGTCGGATTCCTTTCCGACTGAGCCCATCGGAATGGCTCGGTCGGAAAGGAATCCGTCCGACACATACCGATTCGGTCGGAAGGGCTCCGAACATGGTTCGGATCCCTTCTGACACAAATCGGAATCGGCCCCTTGGTCTCAACTTGGACACCCCACAAGGGATGTCAGACCACTGCATGCTGGAGTATCTGCGTGCAGGGACCTCAGCTTCTCATGTCAGCATGGAAGTCTTTCTCCTCCAGTATGCCCAGTGAAGATGTGGTGCTTAGATGCCCAAAAGGTACCCTAATGGTTTCTACCTAGATGTGTCATTGTACTGTGGGCATGTCGGCCAAGGATGACAATAGTGATGACCCTTATGCAGAGTTATTATGCAGAAGATGGTAATCCTGCTGTGATACTGAGAATCCTCATGCATAATAAATGAGGCGAGTTTTGGGAGAAAGCCACACAACATTTATGCAGCGCCTAACTTAGGTAAAAGGTCAGTACCAAACCAGTTATCTGGAACAATGGTTGGACGAATACAAGTAAAAGTTTGTGTAACTATCGAAGCGTATATTGGGGTACAATGGGGTACATAAAACTCACTACTCATCCAACTGGATGAAAAAATTACAAATGCTAAATTTGTCTGCTTAAAAAGCATGAAACATATTGCTAAAAATATCAGTTTTAAAAACATGGTATGTGTAAAAGTGATGTAAACGTAAACAAAATGCTCTAGAACTCCTCTAAATAGTGACTATACTGTTTAGACTAACTGAGCATACTGAAAGCCATGGTGCTCATAGAGAGCAAAGAGGAAAAATAAAACAAAAATTATGTTTTATAATTCCCATTTATGTTGTTTTTTAAAAAGGCTGAATTGTTCCCAGCACAAGGAGAGCCACATTTTTGTGTCCTGTGTGGGAGACGCTGAAAACAATGACAGAATGCACACCTCCTTTTACTAGTTTTATCTGAAGCAGAATAGTGGTGTGCTGACTGAGCCGTGGTCTGCCCCACAACCCACGGATATCCAATGAACAATGCTTGTGACACGTGCCTTGCGCGTCCATCAGTCGCAGTGGGAGACACAACATTACTGCTGTTTGCCTTTGCAGACGACGGTCCCTGTAGCACCTCTTGGATCAGGTCAGTGGAGCAAAGGTGATCTTCTCCTGCTCCCACGACCGCAACGGAGCAAGCAAGCACTTGATGCTTGTAAGCCAGAGCTGTGTCCATTCCAACAAGAGCTAAAGCATCCCTTGGTGGCATTAAGAATGCCGACATCAGGATTGGAATACACTGAGGACACTGTGCAAAATGGGCTTTTAACGGGTCCAGCAATATGTCTATGTCTGGAGGCGCAAGCAATGGAAGTGTTAAACAGATGTCCAAATACATGCATGTCCACATAATAAGCAGCAGCGTACAGGCAAGATGCAGTCAACCCAGACTGACCGGAATGATAAAAAGCAATGCTCACTTAGCACCCAAAGCAGAGGTGAGCCCAGATGGAGTACCATGCGTTCATGGACACGTCTCTCCAAGAGCGCTTTTTCCAACTCTTTGATATTTTGGATGCCATTGCATAGCAGGAACATTAAAACCAGGATACCCACTACAAGTAGTAGGACCAGCGGAAGCCCTCCAAAAACACTTCCTAGCACATAGTGTATTAATGATGGAATCACTCAGAAGACCGTCTGAAAGGTGCATAAAAGCCCAGAACCTCCTTGAATAGGTGTACTATCCCGCTTGTATCAGACATGTTAAAGATACGATGTACCATTTCCCCGAAATGGAGCGCAAAGTTAGTTTGGATTGGGCCTGTATATTAGCTGAAAACCTTGCAACCTGGGGATCAAAAGTCTCTCGAGCTGAGGTTAAGGTTACCCCTTTCTGTAAAAGTATGGCTTTCAGCCTGCTCGGAGAATCCAAACGAATAAGGGAGAAATTCAATGAAGACCATAGTGGTGCCTCCCTGACTGTATGGGTTGGTGGAAACAATACCTGCATTCAACAAGTAACCCTGGAACTTACTGTGACCAGATATGTGATGCCTGGCAGCATCCCACAACAACCTTGATCATTCAACATCAAATAACTCCCATTCAAGAGTAGTTTTGAATATTGGATGAATCATGGCAGCTGGGAATGCTTTCAAGGGAAAAGATAGGTTTGAAATCAAAGCGTTGCAGGCTCCATGAAGCATAATATCCTGACAAATTAGAGATCCACTTAACGAATTCTCACAGTCTGTACCACTGAAAAATACTTCATTGTCCCCATTCCTGCATCTAAATCTGTACAGTAATTCCCAAGATGCATGGATGCATTCCCTACCCAACACTTCATATCTGCCTACTTGGAGGTACTCTAGACAGTACTGAAATTGGAATGTTGTCACTGGCAATGTTAATGGCCATGAATTAACTATTTTGTGTTCAGTGACTCAGCCATAGTGAAAGGTAATTGCTCCAATTTTTCAATGTGCAGTATTGAACATTTTGCATCTCTTTGTGACGTTGTCTGCCTTTCTGTTAAATTACAAGCGGAGAACAGCGGCGTACTGTTCATATATTGCCAGGGCGTGAAACAAGGGCACAATGATTGTAGCGTCCAGCTTAATAATAGAATGAATCGTAACTGTGCTTTTACTTGCTGTAGAATGGACACACCCTGTTCCATTATATCCATAGCAGAAGCCACAATGTTGCCCAGTGAATAACTCCTGGATGTTAATGTGGTCATGCCATAGTCGACCACTGCAAAAGTCTTTTCTAGATTAACTCGGTCAATTTCACGCAATCTCTCCGCAGCTTCCTGTTGAAAGATCTTCCAACTTCATTGTAACTAGCATATAAGAAGCATTAATGATGTGGTTTCCGGGGACCTAGCAAAAAGAATATCGTGGTCAAGAATATCAAGTTTAGGGTAAGAAATATTGTTAAAAAAAATATTGTCTTTAATAACATTTGCAAAAATATAGTTGTTAAAAATATCGTTTTTAGTTAGTATTCTGTATTTTAGTATGTATTTTAAATGTACGTACTCTACTTTTTTGTCTAAGCATTGCTTTTCTTTTTTAATATATGTGGTACATTTTTTGCAGTTATTAATGTTATTTTAGTTCCATAGAGCGAAGTAATTTAATTATAATAAATTACAAAATATTTTTTATTTATTAGTATTTATTTAATTTATATTTTATAGTGTTAATTAATTTATTAATAATTATTTAATAATTGGTTGCTAATTTTTATTAATTAATTAATTAATTCATAAATGTCAATTGTGTCATTTTCTTCAGAGTGGGTTGTGGGTTTATAGGGGAATAGGGTGGGAAGGTTTTTAATTATAATACAATTCATTTTTATTAATTCATATTTATGTATTTAATATTTGATGCTGTTAATTGTGGGAATTAAGTTATTAATAATTATTTATTAAATGATTGTTAATTATTATTAATTAATTGGTAATTATGTTAATTCTGTCATTTTTTTAGGAGTGGGTTGTGTGTTGACAGAGGAGTAGGATGGGAAGTAATTTAATTTTTAATAAATGTATTAATATGTTTATATAATACTTATTTTATTTAATAGTTTTAATTGTCGGAATTAATTTATTATTAATTAAAATGTGATTGTTAATTATTAATAAATATTTAATTAATTGTCAATTAATTATGTTAATTGTGGGGTATATAAGGGAATAGGGTGGGAGGTAATTTAAATAATTAATTAATTATTGGTTATATAATGCTAATTAATTAACATTTAAATATGGTGATTGTGTAATTAATGTGATGTGTGAATTGTGGGGTTTATAGTAGTAAATGGTGGGAAGTAATTTATTTAAATTAATTAATATTTTGTGGTTAATCGTATTAATTTATTAATCTAAAATTTGTTATGGAAATTGAGTAAATATTTTTAGGTGTGCGTTGTGGTGTTTATTAAGCAATTTAGTTTAAATTAATTAATAATTATTTTATCATTAATATTAATTTATTTCTTGATAAATATATTTGGTAATTGTTTATTTTTAAATTGTTTGTGGGTTTTGATTCTATAGAGGTAACGTTGGTCAGTATATTAATTTATATCTGTTTTAATGTCTTTTTTAATTACTAATATTTTTGTAATTGATAATTATTTGTGTTAATTAGGGAAGTACACTTTTTGTTAATTAGCTGTGTGTTGTAAATTGTGTGGTGTTATAGGGTAGGAAACAAATATTACATTATGTAATATTGCTTTTGATTATAAATAATTGATATTACAATTATTTATTTGTTTGTAAATCATTTTTAAATTAAAAAAATGTATCTTTGTATAATTCTTAGATTTTTTTAACATTATAATATGTTTCTATGTTTTGTAATTTTATAAATGTTTATAAACGTTTTGTTTTGTTGTTTTTATTATCTTTTGTATTGGAGTTAATATTTTGTTTGTTTTTAAATTTGAATTGTCTTCACTGGGAGTAATAATGTTCACCCCTCTGCTATCCAACACTTCCCCTACTATTGCATTCACAGGAGTGGGAATAGTTATTTATACCCCTCCACTATCCAACACTACCCCTACTGCTGCATTCTCAGGAGTGGTAATAGTAATTTATAACCCATACGCTATCCAACACTTTTCCTACTGTTGCACTCACTGGAGCGGGAATAGTAATTTTTTCCCCTCCGCTATCCAACACTTTCCCTACTGTTGAACTAGCTGGAGTGGGAAATAGTTATAAAAACCCCTCTGCTACCCAACACTTTCCCTACTGTTGCACTCGCTGGAGTGGGAATATTAATTTTTTCCCCTTTGCTATCCAACACTTTCCCTACTGCTGCACTCAATGTAGTGCAAAATGTAGGTTAAAAAATGATTAGATATTTTAATATTTCAATTTATATTATAATTAGTTTGTTACTAAGTGTTATGTTACAAGTGTATGCATATATATTTATTTAAAATTGGGTATATATTTATAACACGTTAAATTCAATTATAAGTATTATTTAATCATTGTTTTTAAGTAAACATATATATATTACATTTTATATTTGTATGTTTAATTAAATGGATTACTTATAATTGTTAAAATTTACAAATAAATCTAAATAACTTTTTTAAAGTTACATTTATTATTTAATACATTTTACATTATTTTTATACATATTCACTGAAAAAACCATAGGTTATAGACCATATATAGTTAGGAATTAGCATTTAAAAAACCTTATTTTACTCACACAAAACCATTGAAATTCCATATATAGTTAGTTGCACTAACTATATATCGCGCACCTGCAATCCACTGCTGATCATGTCACATATTACATCATTCATGACATGGTCAGTGACATCACTGATGACATCACTGATGACATCTCAAATGACATCACTGATGACATCACTGATGACAACATCCAGTGACTGTATGTTTCTGTAAAGTTAAAATATGTCTTACATATTGAAGAATGAGTGGATGTATAAGTGTCTGGATGAAGGATTTAGTAGGTGCGTGACTGACTGTATGAGTGAGTGATTAAATGTGTCTCACTGAATGCATGGGTTAGTGACTAAACTGTCTTAATTTGTGCATCATTATGTCTGTTGTTCTGTAAACTGCTGCATGTGTTGATCATTAGCTATACGAGAGGCTATATGTGTTATTAATTGGTTGCCCAAGTATTTCTATGGGAGATTGAGTTTGTGTGGGGGTGGCTGGAAGGTGTGTGACTCTATGCATAGATGTGTGAACAGTTTATTCACTAGGTGTATGAGTTCAAGAGTGCATGTGGAAACAGCTACATGGGCAGTTGACTGTGTGCATGAGTGTATTGATGAGTGAATGGATATCTCAATGCTACATGTCATAGTAAGTACATATGTAAAACACAGTACATGTGAGAGTTGGCATATATAAATAACTGTGCATGAGAGCCACCGAATGAGTGAGTGGTTGTATCGATCATTGTGAACTTGTATCAGGGATTGTATAAGAGAGTAAATATGTGTTAGTATATGTTTCAATAAGTAAGGTGTGTTTAACTGTATAGTTGAAGAAATGGAGATGAGATTGTTTCTTTGCATGACTGACTGGGTGTGTGAGTAACTCCATGGATGAGTGGCAGTGTGTGAGTGTCTGTATACACTGAGTGTATCTAAGGTTATATTAGAGTCTGAAGAGGTTTATCGTATTAGCACAAGAATGATGTCAAATGAGATGTCATCAGTGATGTCATCAGTGATGTCATTTGAGATGTCATCAGTGATGTCATCAGTGATGTCACTGACCATGTCATGAATGATGTAATATGTGACATGATCAGCAGTGGATTGCAGGTGCGCGATATATAGTTAGTGCAACTAACTATATATGGAATTTCAATGGTTTTGTGTGAGTAAAATAAGGTTTTTTAAATGCTAATTCCTAACTATATATGGTCTATAACCTATGGTTTTTTCAGTGAATTTTCAAGGTTTTGTAAATGCTAATTCCTAACTATATATGGTCTATAACCTATGGTTTTTTCAGTGAATTTCAATGGTTTTTTAATAGCAAATATCATAAGCTGTCGAATGTCAAGTACGTGGTAAGTGAAAACATTTTCGTGTTTATGCACACTGATCTGCTTTGAATGGTGCCCCCCCCCCTCATTTCTATTAGGAGTACTCTCTCTTTGCAGATAGTGAAAGGTAGTTAACGCAGGTCTTTGCCCCCATTGTAATCCGTCGTGCCTGCTTCTCTCTCCATTTGATTGATTGTTATCCAAGTATTTACTGTTTTAGAATTAGTTCTCTTTGGTTCATTCTCTATTTACAAACAAACACAGAGTCGCAATACTCTGTTTAGTCTTTGCAGATAACGAAAAATCGTGTAAAAAAAAAAGAAAAGGAATCGAGCAAAATCAGTAGGCCACTAATGGGATCTCTTTTTGACCTCGCTAAAATAGAAACATTAGGAACAACCCCTCATGACAAATACAAAACTAGTGAGATGAACTGAACTCCACACAATGATGGCTGCAAAACAGCTCGGCTCCGCCACCCACCCCGCCCAAAATAACGATAAAGAACGGCTGCCATGATTGGTTGCGGAATGACCACGACGGAGCTACGAAATGGTGCTGCTCTCATGCTAACCCCAGCTTCAGTCTGAAACATCCAGAAACACTGTAGACTACCAATTCGATCAGTTCCGGTAGCGCCCCAATGTAACCCGGTAGAGAAGAACTAGCTCTCCCCTCTTTGACTGATGGTTCTTGTTGCCTGTCCCTTCTGTTGTCATTTAACAGAACTATTTAGCCTGCTGAAAGGGGTTGTGTTCCGACCGCTGGTTGGTGGAGACATTTTGACTATATTCTGTACCTGCGTTGTCGCGTAATGCGTCATATGACGCGCCGCGTTAGCGCATCCGGAAGTCATCCGGGGCGCGCAGCGCGTAACGTAAGCATAACAAGTCATGTGACTTGTTAATAAAACTTTTCATTGGTTCATTTTACTTTTCTTATTGTAATGATGAAAGGCTTGGTCATATGACCTAAAAATTACGCTTTTCATTACTTCCGAACATTATTTTTTCTTAAATATATGTTATAATGTTCCAGGCTAATGTACTTTCCCGGAAATTTTACAACTGTCCTGCAAGTAAAATATATTCTTTTTTCGAGAAAAAGAGCGTTTCTTCGTCCCATGACGGAGCCGTTGAGCAAAAGAGGGTCGACCTGCTGTCTTAGTCGCCGATACGCCTGAATATGAGATTCTTATCGATCACTTTATGTTGCAGGAATAGAAAACACAACAGCCCTTGACCATTTATCTTTACTGCGTTCCTTCGTATTATACCTTTTACCCTTCATGTAATTGGTCTGCTTTATTTCACTTGCCTTTTAATGATTCTAAAACAGTCACTATTATTAAAAACTTTACCAATGTATATACTACTACCATGTTTTCTTTTAAAAACCTTTATTGTGAAAATTTCATTATACAAATACGAGCCTATAACCACGTGGGCCTGCCACAGAGCAAACTGTAATCGTATATGATGAATAGACATTTAAACTGTAGAGGAACGTAACGGGCGGGCCATTAGGTTGCAAGAACTAAGGTGTCTAACAGTTACGGAATCGGTGGACGTACATTTTATAATTAAAATACGACAGGGCCAGTTACAATAAAATTATCTAAATATACATTTGCGGGCAAGTACCATGGGTGACGTTAATTCGAACTTTCAACAGTACAGTAATCAATAACACATCAGAACTTAATATCAATAGGGATGTCGAAATATTCAATCAATTCTCGTCCCCGCCCGCCATGTGCTTCAAAACTGCATACGTATCTCGTGATTTCAAGGTTCTGCAACCAGTACACAACAAGGAGTTACGAGTCCCATTTATTCCGGCGCCATTTTGGGCGAGGACGGGCAGGTCCAGGATATAGTCAAAATGTCTCTACCAACCATCGACTATGATGATGTTCATATGCTGTATTTATTAGAGTAACACTCATCTGTCCACATGAAATTAATTTGCCACAATCTAAACATGTCATTTTAATCTTTCCAAAGTTCTTCTAAATATTTGGGACCGTTTCCCTTGCCTCTGAAGCTCTCAGTGCCACTTCTTTGATGAATGTACTAGCAGGTCAGGGGTTCTCCTCCAAATCTCTCTTTTATGCAGCACTATAATTAATTGGTGCCACCTCTCCATATGACGATGCATGGTATAGTTACCACAACTATATTTTTTTTCGGTTCCTCTGGAGAGTTCATCGTGGCAGATGAAGCGTGTAACGTACCGGGCATTTACCTTTTTTTGCATGTACAGGAAAGGAAAAAAAAATCGAGCGTCCGAGTTCTAAGGTGTCCCAGGGCCATTTTGGTGGACCAGGCCCAAATCCAAAGAACAGCCATCTCACAGGCTAATGGGGCGACCCACGCCGAGTTTCAGCATTGTAGGATGACCACACAAGTACAGCAACTTGCTAGACATCACCTCGGTGCCATCCGGATCTCGGCGCCCCACTGCAGATGAAGTGCCTCTCAACTATGAAACCACCACGGTGACATCCGGATCTTGGCGCGTTGTGCTGCCTTCGGCCTATTCGCACATCGTTCCGCTACTGACGCCATCTCACAGGCTAATGGGGTGACCCACGCCGAGTTTCAGCATTGTAGGATGACCACACCAGTACAGCAACTTGCTAGACATCACCTCGGTGCCATCCGGATCTCGGCGCCCCACTGCAGATGAAGTGCCTCTCAACTATGAAACCACCACGGTGACATCCGGATCTTGGCGCGTTGTGCTGCCTTCGGCCTATTCGCACATCGGTCCGCTACTGACGCCATCTCACAGGCTAATGGGGCGACCCACGCCGAGTTTCAGCATTGTAGGATGACCACACCAACTTGCTAGACATCACCTCAGTGCCATCCGAATCTTGGCATCTCAACGCCTAGTGGTATCTTCCATACAAAAAATATTGTTACGCTGCCTTTGGCCCCATTCGCACATCAGTCCGCAACTTAGACATCACCTCGGTGCCATCCGGATCTTGGCATCTCAGCGCCTTGTGGTGTCAGTCAGAAAATATTGTTGCGCTGCCTTTGGCCCCATTCGCACATCGGTCCGCTACTGACGCCATCTCACAGGCCAACGGGGCGCCCCACGCCGACTTTCAACATTGTAGGATGGCCACAGAAGTGCGACAACTTACTAGACACCACCTCGGTGCCATCCGGATCTTGGCGCGTTGTGCTGCCTTCGGCCTATTCGCACATCGGTCCGCTACTGACGCAAACTCACAGGCCAACGGGGCGCCCCACGCCGACTTTCAGCATTGTAGGATGGCCACACCAGTGCTGCAACTTGCTGGACACCACCTCGGTGCCATCCGGATCTTGGCGCGTTGTATTGCCTTCGGCCTATTCGCACATCGGTCCGCTACTGACGCCGCCTCACGTGCCAACGTATTTTCTCCGCATTTTATACCCTATGCCGCATAACAGGTCATGTGACTTGTTTATAAAACTTTTCATTGGTTCATTTTACTTTTGGTTTCCGAATGATGGAAGGCTTGATCATATGACCTAAAAACAACACTTTTCATTGGATGAAAACTTTTTTTTTCCCCCAAACGATGAAAGCCCCACCTTGTTTCTGGATGTTTCAGACTAAACTGGCGTCAGCATGAGAGCACCACCATCTCGTAGCTCCGTCGTGGTCATTCCGCGAGCAATCATGGCAGCCGCTCCCCACCAGAAGCCTGCAGGAGTCAGGGCCCCCAAAACTTTTGATGAATTCTCAAGGCGGAGGGGACGCTTTCGAGAATGGGGTCCAAGACCTAGCAGACAAGCGTCCGATTTCCAAGGTGTCCCAGGGCCATTTCAGTGGACCACGCCCAAAAAGGAAAGAGCCTGCCGCCATTTTGAGAGTCCTGTGGCAGCCGCCTATCGCTGCACCGCAAGAGTGGGCGCAACTCAGCTGAATGGCGGATTTTGACACAGTGGACCAAAAGCGGACGGAATGGCAACTGAAACGGTAAAGGGGCGCCCCACTAAAACAGATGAGACTCCACCTGGAGAGGCCCGTTCACGCCGCCTCCCCCGGGGCGCTCCACGCCGTTATTCGGAGCAGCATTGTAGGATACCAAAACCAGTGCGGCAACTTACTGGACATCACCTTGGTGCCATCGTTCTGCTGCCTTGGAACTATTCGCACAACAGTTTGCTACTGATGACCCACCCCCCGCGACGCCCCACGCCGTTATTTGCTGGGTGGCAACTTACTAGACATCACTTTCGTGTCATCTAGATTTCGGCGCGTTCTGCTGCCTTGGAACTATTCGCACAACAGTTTGCTACTGATGACCCACCCCCCGCGACGCCCCACGCCGGAAATCTGGACGTTGTGCTGCGTTGGGACTATTCGTACAGCCGACCGCTACTTCGTTGTTTTTCCCTAAAAATGTTTATATGTTATTACTATTTTTGTTTTCTTGTATATATTTATAAATTATTAAAGTTTTATAATCTTACTACTTTGTCGGAGTGCTATATATTTTTAATGTGACACATAATTGTAAAAACTTTGATGTACAAAGAGTCATCCCTGGAATCTTCCGCTTCACGCTCGGTCCCCTCCCCAATCACAATACAGGATGGTTTTCAGATAATAGCAACGCTTCTGCTGTGACGGATCTCATCGAGTGTGGGCCTTGATCTACTATAACTCCTTTGAAGAGGGGTGATTCTTTACAGCTGTGGCCATAAACTACATCTGCAGGGCTAGCTGATAGCCTAGGACCGGCCTGGACAATCGGACACAGAGGAAAAGGAGTGTCAGAGGGTGCGGTAGTGAATAGGGCGAAAGGGAGGTGTCGGGCGGGCACAGGGTGTGATTCTCAGGGAAGAGCAGCGCAGATGGGGGGAGGTTTATTACCCATGCATAAGACAAAGAGCGGGGGTGACCACTGCCTGGGTGAGATGCTTGCGAGGGTGGGGAGCCATGCTAAGGATCGACAGCGTGCACAGAGTGGGTCTGGTCAAGGCATCTAAAATGGCTGCCGTGCACGACAAAAGTGTGGCATTTGAAAAAAGACAAGATGGCGCACACAATGTTTTTCAACAATTCCTGATTTCCTTCGAATCGAACGTTAACAGACGTTGGGGCATATTACCAAAGTTAAGCGATATTTATCCCTAACGATGCATTGCAAAGATTTTTTTACCGTCAGAAATTATCGCAGATAAACCTTGCTATTATCAAGGTTTATCGCAAATACGATAAAAAACGAGCGCAATGCATTAATATCGCTGAAAACTCCGCGATATTCATGCATTACCGAGCTAATGCTCTTAGCCATGTTATCCACCTCCCATTGGATAACATGGCTAAGAACTGCTCAGGGCAGCTGTTACTTTTTGGAGATATTCGCGCTTATCTCGAATATTTCCAAAAGTTGATAATAGGAGATAGCGATGTTAGCGACTGTTTCCAGTCGCTAACATCTTGGCATGCCCACTTTGCATGTCATTAGTGATAAATATCACTCACATGCAAAGTGGGACCCAAGATGGTCGCTATCTCCTACTAGCCGTCGCTAACTGGTGTTAGCAACAGCTAGGTAATACAGATATAATTTTATCTCCGCGAAGCGGAGCGCTGTTACAGATATATATCTTGTTTTTGAACGTTAATTTCTCAAAATGCACTGAAGCACATATATTGAGACATAGCAAAGGCACATCGGGCTACCAGTCCCTAATATTTTACCAAGTTTCGTGCAAATCCATTCAGCCGTTCGATTATTATTATTATTTTTTTTTTTTGCCCCGCGGGGCCCTTTTAAAACCTCCACATCAAACCTAGGGGGTCAGCGAGGATCTACTATGCCCCCTTATGGTCATTTGCCCCTTCGCTTTGGCCTCCTCTTGTCTCTCGATCCTACCGAGAGACAAGATGGCGGCCGCTACGTACTGTTTGGAATGTTTACAGACACCGGAGAGCCAATCAGCTTCGCTTCGCAAAGCTCCGTAACGCGAAAAGTACGCGAAGCGGTGCGCTGTTACAGATATATATCTTTTTTTGAACGTTAATTTCTCAAAATCCACTGAAGCACATATATTGAGACCTAGCAAAGGCACATCGGGCTACCAGTCCCTACAATTTTGCCAAGTTTCGTGCAAATCCATTCAGCCGTTCGATTATTATTATTATTATTTTTTTTTGCCCCGCGGGGCCCTTTTAAAACCTCCACATCAAACCTAGGGGGTCAGCGAGGATCTACTATGCCCCTTATAGTTATTTCCCCCTTTGTTTTGACCTCCTCTTGTCTCTCGATCCTACCGAGAGACAAGATGGCGGCCGCTACGGACTGTTTGGAATGTTGACAGACGCCGGAGAACCAATCAGCTTCGCTTCACAAAGCTCCGTTGCGCGAAAAGTCCGCGAACCAGAGCGCTGCCCGGTCCGCTGTTACAGATATATATCTTTTTTTAAACGTTAATTTCTCAAAATCCACTGGAGCACATATATTGAGACCTACAAAAGGCACATCGGGCTACCAGTCCCTACAATTTTGCCAAGTTTCGTGCAAATCCATTCAGCCGTTCGGGCTAAAAGTGAGGCCAACCGCCCTATGGAAAACTCAATGTTAAAAACACGTTTTGGGACCCCCCTTTTTTCTCGGCCCCCACTGGACGAACCCCCCCCAAATTTTCAAGGGCTGCTCAGAAACAAAATGTGCCATTTTCCTGAAAATTTCAGCCAATTCCGTCCACAAACGCCAAAGTTATTAGACATAGAATTTTCAAAAAACCCATAGAGAAAAAATCCTAACTATATATACCTACTGGCGACCGCCAGTAGGTAATAAAAATGATAATTTGTACATATATATTTCTTACAACAATGCCTTTGCTCTTAATGATTGCTTTAAGTCCTGGTTTTCCCTCTCTGGAACCGAATTTCCCTTGGGATGATACTGAGATGAGTACCGTAATGCAACACCCAAACTTCTCAAGGCTTCCTTTTAAGCCCAAGAGCGAAACGCGGGGTCACGGTCAGAATGCAATGTGCCAAGTGGGTATGTCCCTATGAAGACTCGCAAATCCTTTATAACAGTTCGGGGGTCAGCCAAGCGCTGAGGCCAAACTCACAGGAATCTAGAGCATGGATCCATTGCCACCAAAATTCACTAGTAAGCCCCATCAAATTTTAAGGGGCTACAGTGATCCAAATAGACACATGCAAGAGGTCTGTCTGATATCAATAGTGGTGTTTGTGGCTACAATAGAACCCTTATCTGCTGACAGATGTTGCACTTAAGGATTAAGCCCTTGGTCTGTTTGGTAAGACCTGTCCACCAATAACGTTGTTTCAGTAGTGAAACCATTGAAGTAATAACTGCGTGTGCTGAGCCCAGACCCTCGTGTGCAGCTAGTGTTACACCTAATCTGCAATCCATATTTGGTAGTACTCTATCCCCCACTCCTGGAGTTTGAGCATACAGTATGGGGCCGATTCCAATTTGGGAGAAAAATCCGTCGTATGATTCGTATTCGTAGCCGTTTCCGTCCGATTTAGAAAAGGCCGTCCGAATAGCGTAGTACGATCCGTTTTCCGAAAATACGTACGAATATCAGCGAACCGTACGAATCACAATCGAAGACCCGTACGAAATGTCGTCGGAACTCCAACTGTACGATTTGTAAACATGCCGTACGAACTAACAAGTACGATCCTGGCCAGGGACCAAGTACGCGATTTGTACGGGCAAACATTGTCCCGCATGAAGCACGCGGAAAACATCGCGTATGAGCGAGGCGCACACCCCACAATCAAAGCGTACACGTACCCCGGGCCCGATAAACGACCCTAACTGCCAGACGCACAAACAAATACGACGCGCACACCCCACAATCAAGCGTACACGTACCCCGGGCCCTATATACGGCCCTAACTGCCAGACGCACAAACAAATATGACGCGCAAACCCCACAATCAAGCGTACACATTACCCCCGGCCCGATAAACGACCTTACCTGACAGACGCACAAACAAATACGTCACGCACACCCCACAATCAAGCGTACACATACCCCGGGCCCAATAAACGACCCTAACTGCCAGACGCACAAACAAATACGATGCGCACACCCCACAAGCAAGCGTACACATACCCCGGGCCCGATAAACAACCCTAACTGCCAGACGCACAAACAAATACGACGCGCACACCCCACAAGCAAGCATACACGTACCCCGGGCCCGATAAACAACCCTAACTGCCAGACGCACAAACAAATACGAGGCGCACACCCCAAAAGCAAGCGTACACGTATCCCGGGCCCGATAAACGACCCTAACTGCCAGACGCACAAACAAATATGACGCGCACACTCCACAAGCAAGCGTAACACATACCCTGGGCCCGATAAACGACCCTAATTGCCATACGCACAAACAAATACGAGGCGCACACCCCACAAGCAAGCGTACACGTACCCCGGGCACGATAAACGACCCTAACTGCCAGACGCACAAACAAATATGACGCGCACACCCCACAATCAAGCGTACACGTACCCCGGGCCCGATAAACGACCCTAACTGCCAGACGCACAAACAAATACGACGCGCACAGGCCACTAAACAAGGCTACAGTCTACACAGCATAAGGAAAACAATGTCCTTGCCACATACAAACAAACAAACAGAGGGGCCAAGTCACAACCACCCCTTATGACACACCCACCAAAAATTTAAAAAAAGCCACACCCACAAATGGACCAATAAAAGGGCCCACACATACAACCCATCATCCTTTGCAACATACCTATTCTTGCTAAGACACTGACATCACACCAACAACTGCAGCCGTCCACCTTCACACATACACCCTATCTCATTCACACACACCACCCCCTTCACAATCAGACCCACACACCCTCATCCATACACACCATCACCCCCAATCACATACACCCCACACCATGACCACACCAAAGAATCCAAAGTTCACTAACCCGGAGATGGAGATCCTTACAGATGAAGTCATCAGAGTCTTTCCACAGCTGTTTGGTGCATAGGTCAGACAAACCAGCATAGCTCAAAAGACACGCCTGTGGGAGAGGATCGTCGAGAAGGGGAATGCTGTTGCACCCATCAGGCGCACCAGGGCGGTTTGCCAGAACAGGTGCTACGATCTGCGGAGGATGGTCAAGCGCAAGATGGATGAGGACTACGCCAACGCTCATCACATTGGAGGTGGACCTCCTCGCAGACCCGCACAATACCATCCCTGGGAGGAGAAAGTCATGGCCCTGCTACCACCGGTGGGCGTTCACGGAATCGAAGGAGCCGTTGAGCCTGGTGAGTATCCAAACAACTCATGTAACATGGGGGGACTACCAGCAGTGCCCAACAGTATGGGGGGGGTGTGGGGGTGTGTGACCATGACTCCCTCCAGTGCCCAACAGTAGGGGGGTGTGGGGGTGTGTGGCCATGACTCCCAGCAGAGCCCAACAGTAGGGGGGGTGTGGGTGGTGTGGGGGTGTGGGGGTGGTGTGGGGGTGTGTGGCCATGACTCCCAGCAGTGCCCAACAGTATGGGGGGCATGGAGGGGTATGGGGGGGTGTGGGGGGTGGGAGGTGGCCATGACTCCCAGCAGTGGCCAACAGTATGGGGGGTGGGGGGGGTGTGGCCATGACTCCCAGCAGTGCCCAACGGTAGGGGGGGTGTGGGGGTGTATGGCCATGACTCCCAGCAGTGCCGAACAGTAGGGGGGTGTGGGGTGTGTGTGGGGGGTGTGGCCATGACTCCCAGCAGTGCCCAACAGTATGGGGGGTAGGGGGGGTGGCCATGACTCCCAGCAGTTCCCAACAGTAGGGGGGGTGTGGGGGGGTGGCCATGACTTCCAGCCGTGCCCAACAGTAGGAGGGGGTGTGGGGGGTGTGGCCATGACTCCCAGCAGTGCCTAAAAGTATGGGGGGGTATGGGGGTGTGTGGCCATGACTCCCAGCAATGCCCAACAATATGGAGGGTGTGGGGGTGTGTGGCCATGACTCCCAGCAGTGCCCAACAGCATGGGGGGTGCAAGGGGAGTTAAAGAAGGCTGCACGGGGAGGGGGAGAGGGTGCAAGGTATATGGTAGGAGGCAGCACTCAACCCATATGGTCCAGGTACACACCCATGCACCATGCTCAATGCACAGGGAGTGTGAAAGTACTGACAAGATAGCTCACACTGGGCCCTGGTGTAGGCAGCACATGGAACTCCTTTGACCAGTGCAAACACTAACACCAGGACAAGTGCAGATATCTTGTACAGGAACTCACAACCACTGTCATGGCAGCATGCTTCATGGGGGGACAGACACAGCACGAGGGACGCACATTTGCAAATCACACTCAAACTACTACCATGTCCTGTCACACACACCCCTTACAGAAACTGAGCCCCTGGGGACAGACAATGGAGTGCACCACTGTCACAATCGTCATGTAACAAAACCTCTCAAATACTGATCTGATGACGTATGCAAACAAATAAAGCACAGTGCAGATTCACAAGTCCATTGTGCCTCTCACACAGTGCTGTCGCCACAGCTTTGTGATGCTGTGGATGCACTCAAGTAGCACCATGGACATGGGTATTGACAAGTTAATGCATCTTAGAGAAGTGCCACGTCCTAAAGCCCTGTGCCTGAAGAGGGTGTACTGCTCCTGGGGGGTTGGCAGTGGGTGGCCGTCACAGCCCTGAAACCCCTCTCTCAAGTAGCTGGATGAAATCAGCTAAATTCCACTCAGTCGCCATCATAAACATGCAGCATGAAAACCCTGTGCATGCTTGAACCACCAATAATTAATAAGACTGCATTGTGCAGATTGGGCCACACAGAGCATATCTGGATCTGTGTGGTGCTGGCCACACAAGCCACAGCAATGGCTGTGACAATCATCGAAAACAGTACCCAACATGTCAAGCACTCCTGAGCACATGTCAATCTCAGCCCACAACATACACATACACAAGTGAACAATTTCAACAATCCAAAGCAGGGGTAAGATTGCTAACGAGTATGTATATTACATTTGGATGTTGTATGATAGTGCATTAACAGTGTTTGTCTCTCACACCCACAGGGGAACATGTGGAAACTACCCCCAACCAGGGGGAGAAGGATCCCAGTCCCAGTCTCAGCACGGCAGTGACCCCACCGTAACCGAAGACTCTCAACACACTGTGGATGACCCCAAACAACCAGGCCCCTCTGGATCCCAAACCCCTGCAGCAGTTGGAACAGATACATCTGTGCCAACCACCACACCCATTCCCGCCACATCCCAGCAGACAGCTCGGAGCCCTGCCCATAATACACAACAGAGCCTGTCTGACAATGAGGGACATCGTTCGCCGGGCACCCATGAGGTGGCAGACGACACCTCCACTTCCAGCACTCATGTGTCCCGTCGACATGATGTGCCCACAAACGTAGGCCCGGCTCATGTGGGCAGGGGTGGTGGGAGTGGTGCAAGGTGGAGGCGAGAACCTGACCAGCCAGCTGCAGGGCCCGGTATGGCCGAACTCTGTGACGTCATGGCTGAATACCGGCGGGACACCAGGGAGTTCAGCCTGGTAGTGGAGGCCCTCAACAAAATGACAGATCAGCAGGCCCAGCTACATGCCAGTCAAGAACGACACCAGGGACGGATGGAGGCAAGATTGAATGAGCTAATGACGGTGCATCGGGAAATTAACCAATCGCTCCGTCTGATCGCTGTCAACATGCAGCACCCTCCCTGTGTCACGAGGCCAGAAACATCTAGGCAAAGACCAACAACAGGCACAGGGAGGGAGGAGGAGGCGGAATTGTCAGACGGAGAATCCCATGCATCGTCAAGGCCTGCACGTGAGGGTCCCCCAAGGAAGGTGGGTCATCCACGGTCAAGACGTTGAGAGGCATAGGGCCATGAACAACTCCCAGGTCACCTGGTCTGGCACATTGCCTTCGTGGGCAACAGCATCACCCTATTGACTTTCAGACTCTCCCACATGGACTTGCTGGTCGTAGTGTGCCCAATGATACCAAGCACTGTGAACTGGACTCTGTTGACTCATACTGTAAGGCATCGCATCTCCCGCTGTGAACTTTGGATTCCCCCCTTGTTGTACAGCACCTACTCACGTTACACGCACAAGAGTAAAAAATAAATCTAACTCACACAAAAAGCATTAATGTATTTGTATGTACCCAGATTCTAATACATTTGTGAGGTGAAATGTCTTCAAATGCCACCGTCTCCTGCTGTAGTGTAGTTCCTATATTCCCAATAGGCTCTGCTCATTGGAATAATATAAACAGCAGTTTAGACGTAGGACTGAGGTCATCTAGGTCTCTACTGACTATATTAGACTTAATTAGGTTTGCCAGCTAGCTCAGAGGTCGCTAGAAACTTTCTCGAGTAAACAAGGAGGTGTTAACTTCCCTGAATAGACAAGAAGGGATTAGCTTCTGACAACCGCATAAACATGACAACTTTGCTCCCTCAGAATAAAGAGTATATCTCCAGAGTCGTGTAAAAACAATAGACAGCTATTTCACTCAGTCAATCGTGCATGCTTAATTTCACCAGGAGTGCAGAGAAATAGAGAGACGGGCGTTTTCAATAAAAGGTGTTTTTTATTGAGCAGTCTTCTTTCTCATGCAAGAGAAATGAATTGACACAATTGCAATACTTATCATGAAGTAAAGTGCGTACAGTAAAAGTAGTATTATGAAATAATACTGTAAAAGCATTGATATGGTTTCTTAGCCATATGATACTTTAAAATGGATAAAATATATACATACATAAAAACAATGACTAACGTACTCAACTGGTGCTTCTAATATACGCCTACCCCGGTGTACCTGACCTAAGCCTAATACGTGGGAAGGAGTAAGTAAGTTGCAGTTTAAGTTAAGTTGGGTTTTTTTGCCAAAAATCTGAATCAAGAATTCTCTTAAGGATTTAATCAGCTCCGTACCTTGGTTATAGAATGAAGGAGGTCTTGTATCTCTCTCTCAGGACTCGATCTCCCAGCAACCCGCAAGGGTGACTGGAAACACCGGAGCTGGAGTTTCTCGGCAGGAGAAAAGACAGCATCTCTCTCAGTGCGTCAAATGGGAGGGTCGGCTTCCTTCAGCACTTGCATCAGCTGGGCATCGGGCAAGTAGATAGCCACTCTGCTCCAAACCACCGTGTGTTTGCTTAAGGCAACGTTGGTACATTTATACCTGAAAGGTGCCATGTTTGACGTAAGGTTGGACATAAGACGTCACTAAGAACTAACAGTTCTTTCTGGACTCCAGGAGTTCTTGTGCAAATCAAAACAAAAGCAGGGGGAATTCCCGGGCTGCTGGAGGCTTGGTTTGTTTAAAGAACACGTTGTGCTTTCTACGAGTCTATGGGAGTAGCCTTGCCGTATTTGGATTGCATTGGCTATGCCTAAATATAGACATGATTCTTATGCCTTTATAAGGATATGTTTTGTTATAACCACATAAGGGCATGAATCTGGGATATCTAATTAGGGTCCTAGATAGATTCACAACACCCACTCCACGTATTATGTCAATCATTACTAAATACTAAGCAATACTAAACATATAATGATGCATGTGTTTTCCAACCCACCCCAAAATACATAGATTGCATTTGAAATGGTGTATGGTATATACACGAAAATGAGTATTATACTGTACGTTTTTCAAGCAGTTGTATCATTCAGATAATGCATATATAAATATCGGCTGAATGAATTGCGAAAATTACATTTATGAAATGGCTCTTAATACAGAAGAGAAGGTCGAGACCATTTCATCACATATTTATACAATACTGCACATGTGCTAGAGGCTAAGTCAAAATATATTCTCTAGTGTCTCTAAAAAATAGAAGTTCTGTTCTCTAAGAATAGTCCTACTTTAAGCAGAGTACCATGTGCCAAAAAAAGGTAAATATTTTGGAAATGGAAAAATAATTTCGTTTTCAGGGGAAAAAATAGTTCCAATTGTTTTCAGTAGTTCTGTTTATCATCATCATCAAAGCTTTATTTCGATATGCAGAATATCATAAAAGCACATAAAAATATAAAATCACATTTCATTAACAATACATTTAAAAAAAGATAATAATAAATAATTTAAAAATGTATTAAACTTTAGCAGCTTTGGGGAAATTTAAACATATAAAATATCAAGCTAAAAGTTAAATCATCTAGTAGCCTTCAGCCTAATCGTCCAGGCCCAACTAAGAAATTTGGCCACCCCGCACACTAAGGTTGTGCTAGCATCAGCCTTGAGTATTCTGAGTGCAGCGGAGTGGTCCCTGGTTCCAAGCAACAGGCACACAGGTTTGAGCCATTTCTGTCTGGGTTTTACGTAGGCTGTGCATACAAAAAAGACATGGGGGATATTTTCAATGACACCTTCACAGATTTGGGCAGTCAGGAGAAGTTTGGTGTGAGGGCTTCCATTTACAGGTATGATCGCGAAGGGCGAGTGTTCCCAACCTAAACTGGATGAAAAGAGATCTATCTCTTGGTTTCTTAATAAAATCTAAGTAAGACTCCAGGCGAGGCTTTAATTTATGCTGTCGAAATGCCTCAGTCAGCCTACCTAGGTTTGGGTCCCTCTGCTCTTGATCGTCAACCCATGACCAATAGGCTCGCTTGGTTTCAGCCTTGGATAATGATACCCCAGGCTCCCAATCAGTTGGCAGGCCCGTTACGAGCAGGAGCTTCTTTATATTTCTAATCCAGCTAATTTTATGGGCTCCATGAAGGTTCATGACTTCTCTTAAACCATCTACATACTTTGAGAGCTCCGGGGTCCGCCATAGCCGAGCCCAATATAGAAGGGGGCGTAGAGTGGCTAGATCCTTAATAGAGCGGCAACCCAGATCACTCAAGAGTGGTTTGGTGGGAGTACCCCTCGGGAGCGATACCAGTTCCCTAAAGAACTTGTTCTCTGCAGTGACTAGGGCATCAACACAGTTCTGTTTATCAAAACTGAAGGCCGAATTCAGAGTTCAGGGAACGCTGTGTGCTCGTTGTTTTAAAAGTTATTCTCGTTGTTAGGAGAGAACATCATATCAGACAGGCTTGCGAAAAATTGGTCTACAACAGTAGGTGAAAGTTCGACCAAGTTCGAAAATGCTGAAATTGTGCAAATGTGAGAATCATTTCTATCATCGATGTCTGGAGCAGCAATGCTCCCAGAAGGTTGTACCTGTGTGGTGCTGCTTTCATCTCGTACTTCACCGCAACCTAATCGTAATGGTGAAGTCTCAACGAATGCCATCATCAGAATAGGTAGCCGCTGGGGACAACACGTTGCATGAGCCGTTACCGAACCAAGCAAAGTATCGATATCCATAGGTACTGCTGATGGTAGTGTAAGATAGACGTCCAACACGCATTCTTCTCCGCATAGCAGACATCGAAGCACAGGTAAGATGCAATCTTGCCAGATTGGTCTGAATGAAAGAAACCAGGTTGCACTCAGATCTCTTAGCCGGGCAAAGCCGAGGACTTTAGTGATCCGTTCTCTGTAACGTATGGCTAGCATTGTTTCTTCCATTGTAGCTTGAGTTTTGTCTGTTGCTTGGCTTGCCATATCTCAGCAGAAGGAATAAAAATAAAATTCTCGCTACGAGTCCCAAAAGAAGAGGCAGGCCGCCGAATACAGAATGCACAAAATTCGGGAAGATGTCCAGAACTGTTTCAAAGGGTGCTAACAGTCCCGAAAAAATTGTCTTAAATACATGTGCGATGCCACTGGTATCAGACATGTTCAAAATTTGACCTAACATTTCTACGAAATGTACGGGGCAATTTGTTGATAATAGGGAATGTATCTCTGCCGCTGTCCTTGCAACTTGCAGATCATACGTCTCTTTGGAGGAGGTTAAAGGCACAGTTGTCTGTAAAAGAATAGACTTCATTCTGCTTAAAGTATCAATTCAAATAGAAGAGATATTCAAAGAAGGCCATATTGCTGCCTCCATGTCTGGATTGCCGTTTGGATACAATACTTGCATACAGCAAATGACCCTGGAAGTGACGGTTACGAGATAGGTTTTTCCTGGCACCATGCCACAACAGCTGTGGTCACTTATTAGAACATAGCTGCCGTTGGAAAGCTGTCTGAAAAAAGGCTCTATCTGTGTTGCAGGAGTGCCGTGCAGGTGACATGAAAGGTTATTTGATGAACCTTCGCAGGCTCCATGCAAGTTAATACCTTGACACAGAAGTGTACCGCTTAGTGATTTTTTGTACAATTGTTACCACTAAGGAATACCTCTTTTTTCCCTTCACTGTAACATTTATGTGTATAAGGTAATTTCCAGGTTGATTTGATGTATCCTTTTCCCAACCTTTCATACAGGCCTGCTGGTATAGACTTTTGGCAATATTTAAACTGGAAAGTTGTTATTGGGATTGTAATCGTTCCATGTATTATCCATTCAATGACAGGTCTCTCTGACATTGTCAATGGTAATCTCTCAAGTTTTTCAATGCTCAGAATCGTATAGCCTGCTCCTTTTTGTGCCAAGCTGATTAGTTAAAGATAGAATATAATGACGTTGTGTTGATTAGACGCCATGGCACGTAGCCTGAACGCAGCCTAGCTGTACAACAGAACGTAATTGGGACTGACCACGTTGTAACATTAGCAAGTCCTGCTTTATTATATCAATAGCAGATGATACAATGCTGTCCAGTGAATAAATTCTGGAGGACAGAGTCGTTAACCCATTGTCCACCACAGAAAGGGATTTTTCCAAATTTATACCATCAATTTCTCGTATTTTTTCTGCAGTTTCAATTTGCGTCACTTTCCAAGCTTCGTTGTAAGCAGCGTATATACCGGCGTATATAAAACGTATATGAAACGTTTTTTGACGCTGTTTGCGAGGTCCCAGTATGAAATCTCGCAATTCAGCACCTTCTTTAAGTAAAGTCAAGTGTTGCTTAATTTCTGGCAGTGTGGATTTCTGTAGCCACTCAAGGCATAGTTTTCCTACACTATATGTTGTAACTATCCCTGGATGTTGTCTCTGGGAATATCTTGGGTCTGGCCTGTTCTGTTTGAACCCCAGTGTTTTGTTCAGGAATCTATCTTGACAGTTATTTGTGTCTGTGGGCCAGATCAACCATTTTCTCCAATCAGGATTTGTTCTGTTTTGGTGTAAAATATGGGATACGTCTATCTCCACATCTGTAGTGCTATTACTATCAGGTATGGGCTTCGGAATAGATGGTTTGTTTAAGTCTTTTATCTTGGCTAAACCAAGACAGGTTGTCTGTTGAATGGTGTCATTTCAGGAATATTATCTGTTCTGGGATCATGCAGGCTCTAAATAATGCTTCTAGAACTTGTACCTGCCAGTCTTTTGAACCCCAGATGGTTTTTGTTTCAATGTTTGTTTTTCCAAAATTCAAAACCAAATATAGACATTTTATCATAACATTTTTCAGAATAAATCAATTTAGTATTTGTCAACATTGTTTTCATTCCTGTCTTATTTAACATTTTAAAATAAAACGTTTCTGGATCACTGTTGTTAAACCCTGAGAAGTATGTGAATTTCTCATAAAATGTTTTCGAGCTGGCTTTTGGCGGTGTTGGACAATGTTCCCATTGATTATAAGTTAAAACATTTCTAGGTTGAGCAGATTTATACAAATAGTGATGACCATAGTGGTTAAAACAGTATATTTCTTCATAGTTCGATGAACCCTGTAAATAATCATATTCTGTCAATTTTGCTGACATTACTAAATCTGACATCATATTATTAATATTTTCAAAGTCCCAATCATCAGAGAAAGTACTTGGTGTCACAAAGTCACTTAAGGAAACCTTGAACTGATGTGGATATTTCAAGAGCTCAATCAGGCCATAGATTTCATAATCCGTTTGTCCAATGCTACCCCACCGGGTATAGGATTGGCTGTGATGTTCACTGATGACAGTTCTCTTTTCTCGATGTGAGAGGATGTGTGAGGCTTTAGGACCAAGTTGATGTTCTGACTTGCTGTGTCCATTGTACTATATTTTCCATCAATAAATCTACCCAAACATAAAACCATGATGAGCCAGAGCAGGAGGAAAAGTACACCTAACACAATCCAAAATTCAATCCATGGTGAAATCAGATATGTTTCTTTTAGTTGATGAAAGAGTTCAGTCAAAGTTTTTGTTGCTGGCGTTTCTTCATGCTTACTTGGATCATCAGAAAAGTCATCGAAATTGATGAAGTAGCCAGATGCAGTTCTGCCAATTGTTGGAATTGCTTCCGGATTCTCATTAGTCATTGCATTTTTCTTTGTTTCGTCAGCATAGTCTGAGGCTACATCGTTGTAGACAGGCATTTCTTGACGAACTGTTGCAATTTGGGTTTCAAGAGGCACAAGTTCCATGGCTTTGTTGCATAGTCCTTTTTTATTCACTGCAGGTTTATCAAATGTGATTAGTCTCTCAGTTTGAACCTCTTGGATTGTAGCAAGATTTGGTCTTCTGCTATTTCTTGGGAGTCCACTGGGCCTACTACTTATTATTGGCCATATGATTGTGGTTTTACCAGGTCGATGGATACAACTCTGTTCTCCTTTTTACCAGAAAGTGGCGGTAGTACTGATCTTGTTCCGCTGACAGCTAAGACAGGTACTGCTTTTCTGTAAGAAGGCCCAAATTCCTTTTTCGCCGCAATCTTTTCTCTGACTAGATCCCCAATCTTTGGAATCCAGACAGGTCTTGCTGGGACAGGTGGTTTCTCTTCAGTGGCTGTTGGCTTTAACTTTGTGTTACTAAGACTTCTTCTTGTTTCATTTAAGTCCTGTAAAACAGCCAAACAATCTTTGATATCAAAGGCTTTTTCTTTTACCACTGAAGTCTGGCAATCTAAGTCCTGGATTTTCATTCTAGTGCTGAACAATAGTTCGTAAGGAGTGATACCTTTTAGAGAATTTCTTGGCAGATTGTTAAAACTACGTTGGACACTTGTTAGATGTTTGACCCATCCGTCACCCGAACCTAATACCCTCGCTGTTATAGATTGCTTTATGTCACGTTTTTTTCTTTCCACTACCGCATTTCCCTCGGGATGGAAGGGAGAAGAGTACCGCAATGCAATGCCCATGCTGGTCATGGCCTCTTTGTAAGCTCGAGAGCTAAACGCAGGACCCTGGTCAGAATGTAGCACGCCAATTGCGTATGTGCCGATAAAGACTCGCAAATCTTTTATAACAGTTCTGCCGTCAGCCGAGCGCTGGGGCCACATCCAAATGAATCTCGTGCAGGAATCCACTGCGACCATGATATATTTATAGTTGCCATCCCTTTGTAAGGGACCACAGTGGTCCAGGTAAACACATGCTAATGGTTTATCTGAGATTAGAAGGGGCGTCTGTGTTGGTCGTTTCACTGTTGATACTTTCATTCTTTGGCATATTTCACATTCTAGAACATAGTTCCTAGTTTGTTTTCTCATGCGCGGCCACCAATATCTCTGTTTTAATAATGATACTGTGGGGGAAACACCAGCATGTGCAGAAGCGAGCCCTTTGTGTGCCGCTGAAATTAGTCCTAACCTGTGTTCCATGTTTGGAATTGCCCTATCCCCCACTCCAGGGATTTGAGCAAAAGGAACATTATTCACATGAGTTATGTATGAGTACTTTACTGGAAAGCCTTTCGGGAGTGTTTTTCTATCATCTTTTACTGAAGCACTGACAGCTTGCATTATATCGCTGTCTATTTTTGGTTTTGACCTGGTGATAGCAGCTACGGAAGCCGTTTGCACAGCAGCCTTCGCGGCCTCATCAGCCAATGAATTCCCCGCAACGTGAACGCCATCACGTTGATGACTCAGTGTATGTATCACGAGAGTCTTTTGTAGTTCTTTCTGTAAAAGAACTACTTGTTCCCAAAGCGTTTTATGCTTGATTGTGCCACCTTTTGCATCTTTGAAGCAGTTTTGAACCCAGTTCTGCAAGTATTCATTGTAAGACTGAACGCAGTAATATGAATAGCACACTATTAGTGTGGGGAATTCGCGATCGGTATTTTCAAGCGCCATCTTAAAAGCCAGTAGTTCAGCTCGCTGAGCTGTACAATCTCCTAGAGATTGAGTTTTAGTGACCAGTGGTCTAAATTTTCCTTCGTGCCAACGACCTTTAACAATCGCGCACGCAGCACTGTATGCTTGTTTACCCCCAACTGCGGGTTGTGCTGAACCGTCTGTATATATTATACAGCAGTAATGTTCCAGAGGCAGGATTTCGGTCGGCAGTGGACATTCATATTCATATTGGAGAAATTCTTGTGTTTTTAAATTAGGATCAAATTTGTATACTACGTCTAATGCAGCAAGAGAATTAACCCATTGTATCCATCTCGGATGTAGAGCTTTAGCATTTGGAATGCTTGCTCTTGTTACTGCTTCTAGGGCAGGTACTGGTGTAACGATTATTATTCGTTTACCTTTTGTGAGGGCTCTTTCTTTTGCTAAAGCAGTTTGAACCGCAGTTTTTCAGTAGAACTGAATTTCATTTCAGCTTGTGTGTACAAATGTGATTTGTAAGCTATTGGTACCATTTCTCCCTCATTAGAGATCAGGTACGTGAATCCGCATCTTCCTAGGATGACTCGGATTACAAGGTTGGTTTATTTGCGCGTGTTTGCAGTTTTGTTTTAGTTAACATGTCTGTTTGCAATGATCTTAAAATCTCTGTGTGTTTCTGAGTCCAATTAATTGGTTTGAAATCAGTTTTATTAATTCATAGAGAGGTTTAACCATCTCTGCATAATTTAGCATGTATGTTCTTCCGAAATTCAGGAAACCTAGTATTGATTGTAAGTTCTTCAGCGTTTTTGGAGCTTGGAGTACTGCACATTTCTCTAAGAAATTGTCTGCTAGGCTTTTGCCTTCACTTGACAATTCATATCCTAAAAACAGGACAGTTAGATGGGCAATTCGTGACTTCTTAAAGTTGAATTTATACCCTTCAGCTGCGAACCCAAGTATTATGGTGTTCACTCTTTTCAAGTGTGTCTCCAGGTCGTCGTCTGTAAGATAGATGTCATCGACATATGATAATGATAATGCCTCATCATCATACATTTGTAGTAACTCTGTTACCCTTGCTGAGAATAATCCTGGGCTATTCTTGAATCCCTGTGGGAGTCGACAGAATTGTTTTTGCGCTCCCATTGTTGAGAAAGCGGTCAAATACCTGCTTTCAGGTGCAATGTTTTGACAAAAGAAGCCATTTGAGATATCTAATGTTGTTTTATATTTTTTGCGCACGATGTTATTCATTAGTGCTGCACTGTATGAGTTTTGTACTGCAAATGTTTTGCAGCAGGTCCAAAACTAGACGATATGAATCGTCTGGCTTGGAGACAGGAAACAAAGGATTGTTCATGTGTGAGGTGCATGTTTCAATCACCCCCTGATATTCAAGTTGATTTAAGATTTCCCTGACTTGTTTTTTAGCTTCTTGCTTAACAGGATACTGCCTTTGTGCAGTGGGTTGATTTTTTAACTGGATGTTATGGTGAGGAGAACCCTCATCCCATCCTACATGATTTTTATATAATGCAGGAGCTTGGGCCACTGCCCATTTTCTAGCAAATGTGTATTTTTTATGAATTGGAATGTGATTTGAGAAGGCAGGCATAATCATTTCTTCGCAATGAGGGCACTCCCTGACAAACTCTGGTGGCCAGTCTTTCTCAGCTAACAGGATGTCATAACCTTTTGAAAGGTTATCCCAAAAGAGACCCCTTACTTTCCTAGTCTTGTCCCCCTCTATACGTAATGTTATTTCATATAATTTATGGGGTTTGCTAACTCTGGTGTCTGCAGTTTCCACTTGAATGTATTCATTCGTGTCTACTGTCTACAGAAGATTCATCAGGATCTTGCGAGCTATGGTTACTTCTGCTGCGCTGTCTAGCATTGTCTGGGCCCACTCTCCGTTTTTCAATTGTGTCCTCAGAATCCTCGGCATGTTTTATTTTAATACTAGCTACCTTCTTCTTTGGAAATTGTAATTTTTTACTTTGATGAGCAGGTTCCTTGTCTTTGGACTTGACGTGCTCCTCTTTGTGTTCTGACCGTCCTCTTTTTTCCGATTTCTGTGAGGAAGTCTGAAAAGATCGAGAGGGACGTGTATCATTATCTTGATATCTGTCAGGTTTTCTTATTTTTTCCCTATCTCTAAGGTTGTATCTTTTTCTCAGAGGTCTCCCTCTGGGGAGACTTGCCTCCTCATTCTGGAGATCTATCTCTTTGTTGAGGAGAACTTCCTCTCGACTGAAACCGTTTTTCTCTGGGAGTTGATTGTTTATTACCCTCCCAACTCTTTTTTGGAGTGTTGAGATTATTTCTAATAAATGTTTTTTTCAGGATTTTCAATTAGTTGTGGTTTTAGTGGTTTCCCACCCAAACTATCTCTACCTAGTCCTTCATAGGATTTTTCTATGATTCTGGCCAGTTCAAAAGGTTGTTCTGCCATATCTGTTTCCTTCAATTTCTGGAGGTATGTTATATTGTCCATTGCCAATTGAACTAATTCTCTGTATGCCTTTGTTAATTCTTTTAGTTTAACTAAAAGTTCTTCACTTGACATCTTTTCAATGTCAGGATGTGGTGTGTAGCTGGCTAGAACCGGCCACATGGCTCCAGGTCTACCTAGTGGACCGAGCCTGGTGATGTGATTTTGATGTTTTAGGGCGCCATTAAACCAGAGCACGTGCTCTTGGTATGTTAGTGGGATTTCAACGTCCTCGAAAGGATCGTATTCATCCGGAAGTTCCTCTATTTTGTAATAGTGGAAATCTTGTGTCACAGCGTGTGCTGCTGGAAAATGTATCCATGAATAGAATACCTCTGTCTGCCGATATTCATGGGCCTCCACCACAAATATGACTGTACCACCTCTTGGTGATTGTCCATTTTCTATAAGTTTAAGAGTTATAGTTCTTCTTATATTAACCGGAATGATTATAGCATTCAGGTCGTCTTCTCGGAGACTTGTGTCATCCGCTAGGAGTTGAGCTGCTAATCTAGCTCTCTCTCTTTCGTCTTCACTTTCTCCCATTTTACTGACAGAAAGTTTTTTTGCAAATCAAGATTCAAGGGAAACAAAGATTAGCTGCACAATATTTTGGAACACTGTATCCTTCAATGTTGACTAAACCAAAAACTAATACATAGGAATATCTTCTTACTAAGTTCCGGCGGATATTAACCTTTCACCCACTCCAGACGTCTTTTGGAGTATTTACGGGAAAAATGGGTCTGTGTGAAAAAGCACGACTGAGTTACTCTAGAGTCTTGCGTTAGATTATCGCCTTACCAAACGTTGGGCGCCATGTAGTGTAGTTCCTATATTTCCAATAGGCTCTGCGCATTGGAATAATATAAACAGCAGTTTAGACGTAGTACTGAGGTCATCTAGGTCTCTACTGACTATATTAGACTTAATTAGGTTTGCCAGCTAGCTCAGAGGTCACTAGAAACTTTCTCGAGTAAACAAGGAGGTGTTAACTTCCCTGAATAGACAAGAAGGGATTAGCTTCTGACAACCGCATAAACATGATAACTTTGCTCCCTCAGAATAAAGAGTATATCTCCAGAGTCGTGTGAAAACAATAGACAGCTATTTCACTCAGTCAATCGTGCATGCTTAATTTCACCAGGAGTGCAGAGAAATAATGAGATGGGCGTTTTCAATATAAGGTGTTATTTATTGAGCAGTCTTCTTTCTCATGCAAGAAAAATGAATTGCCCCAATTGCAATACTTATCATGAAGTAAAGTGCAAACAGTAAAAGTATTATTATGAAATAATACTGTAAAAGCATTGATATGGTTTCTTAGCCATATGATACTTTAAAATGGATAAAATATATACATACATAAAAACATTGACTAAAGTACTCAACTGGTGCTTCTAATATACGCCTACCCCGGTGTACCTGACCTAAGCCTAATACGTGGGAAGGAGTAAGTAAGTTGCAGTTTAAGTTCAGTTGTTTTTTTTGCCAAGAATCTGAATCAAGAATTCTCTTAAGGATTTAATCAGCTCCGTACCTTGGTTAAAGAATGAAGGAGGTCTTGTATCTCTCTCTCAGGACTCGATCTCCCAGCAACCCGCCAGGGTGACTGGTAACACCGGAGCTGGAATTTCTCGGCAGGAGAAAAGACAGCGTCTCTCTCAGTGCGTCAAATGGGAGGGTCGGCTTCCTCAGCACTCGCATCAGCTGGGCGTCGGGCAAGTAGATAGCCGCTCTGCTCCAAACCATTGTGTGTTTGCTTAAGGCAATGTTGGTATATTTATACCTGAAAGGTGCCGTGTTTGACGTAAGGTTGGACATAAGACGTCACTAAGAACTAACAGTTCTTTCTGGAATCCAGGAGTTATTGTGCAAATCAAAACAAAAGCAGGGGGTATTCCCGGGATGCTGGAGGCTTGGTTTGTTTAAAGAACACGTTGTGCTTTCTAGGAGTCTATGGGAGTAGCCTTGCCGTATTTGGATTGCATTGGCTATGCCTAAATATGGACATGATTCTTATGCCTTTATAAGGATATGTTTTGTTATAACCACATAAGGGCATGAATCGGGGATATCTAATTAGGGTCCTAGATAGATTCACAACACTGGAAACTCTAGCCATCTACACACAGGGATTTTAGTCCAGCAGTGGAAACACATAGGTCAAAAGATAGCCTAAATTACATACATGGATAGCAATACTCACCCTTGATGGTTACTAACTGCAGAAGATGGGGGTTGCTTGTAATACTGCAATGACAGACAGCCATACAAGAGTGTGTGAGGTGTCAAGAGCATGGCAAATATGCTAGGTGTCCACGGAGGGAGCACCAGGATCTGTGTAATGAGTTATGAGAACTAGCAGCCACATGCTGTTGTACTGTGTATGTGAAGATTGATGGCTTGGCCGAGGGTGCCAACAGGGACTGTGGGCAATAGGGTGTTAGATGTTAGACGTCCATATCATTTATTTAGCCTGGGTCTGTGGAGTGCCGACTGAGTGTGGCTGATGAGTATGAAGGTGAACCTGCATTTGACTGTGGGACCATTGTAGGTATCTCAGGTGGATGGTCATGTGGCAGCAGCAGGGGATGTTGAGGATGAGGTGTGTGCATGCACCCTGGATTTCCACAAGTACTCCGTAAGTCACGTTCTTGTTCCTGTGTAGAGGTAGTTGCTGTAGTAGGGCTGGCTGGTGTTGTGGACGGTAACCAGGCTGAACATCACCTTACCAACAGACATCACCATAGACATACCAGAAGGAAATGACAAATCCCGCTAACACCACACCGACAGAGTGGTAGGAGGAAATGCCATCATCCACATTAACAATCCCAGAGTCACTACCAACAACAACGACACCCTCCACATTGCCTAAAACATGCATTTACAGATCCACACAAACACCACCCTCTGAGGAACACTCATCTACAGACCACCTGGAGTCCCAACACTATTCATCAACTCCATCGCTCACCTCATCAGCACGCATGCTCTCGCCTACAAGGACTACATCCTCCTTGGGGAAATTTACTTTCACCGTAATTACAACAATGACGTAAACTCCACCGCCCTGATGGACAACTTTGCCAACCTTGGATTACAACAACTCGTGACAACCCACACCCACACCGCTAGACACACACAGGACCCCATCTTTGCAGAAACTCCACATGTCTCATCCAACAACAACACCTCACAACACTGGAGAGACCACAGAAGCCTACACTTCACCTTCAGGAAACCCAACACAATACCCCGGCACACAGACCATGCCACGCCGCTGCTGGTGCAAGCTCAACAAGGACTAACTGACAGCCACCCTTACCCTGGGCCCACAAGCCTACCCCACCAACCCCCACACCGCTGCCATCTTCCTCAAACAGTGGATCACCGACTGCGCAGACACCTTCATCCCAATCAAGTCCTCCACCACCTAACACAACAACCACATAGCTACATTGTTCACCAGAGAACCCAGGACCTCCAAGTGCACCTGTTGGAAGCTGTAGAGGAGCACGCACTGCAAACAATCACCAAAAAGCTACAACGTACACCAGAGTGCCACCTGCAGACACCACCAACACTTCATGACCGACAACAGGACACCCATCAAGGACCGGCTAGACAGCAACGCACACACCAGCAAATAGCACATCAACATCGCTATTCAACTCTCTAAAGCCAACTATAGCGCCAACTACATTCCACCATCACAAGACCTGTGTGACTCACTGGCCAACTCCGCTCGCGGTAAGATCAACTACATCCACACAAGCTTCTACTCCACTAGCCCCACATCCACAACCGAGACCACCCCCCCTGCAACAAACACCCACAACATTCACCATATTGCCTGCTACAACGTCCGCACGGAAGACACCATCATGAGCAAGGATTACATTCACTCTGGATCCTCATCTGACCCATGGCATATCCACATTACCTAACAAGCCAGATAAGCCATCTCAACCCTTCTCTGTAAACATATCCTACTTCTCCTTCAAGACAACAACCTTCACAGGGAGTTTGGAGAATAGTGTGTTCACCGCCTTACTGAATAAACCTAAGGTGGACCACAAATACATCTCCATATTCCTGCACATCTCCCTGCTCCCCATACCCGAACAAGTCATGTTGAAGATCATCAACAGACAGCTGACCCACAACCTCAAAGACAAAAACATCATAGAACAACACAGTCTGGAACCTACATCAACCAGAGCACGGACCCCGCCCTCATAGCCAACACCAACAACATCTGCATCCTCATGGGCAAAGGAGAAACAGACGCCCACATCCATCAGGACCTATCAGCAGACTTCCACACGGATGCCCACGGCATCCTAACAGTACACATCCATGACGCAGGAATCAAAGCGAGTGCCCTGGCTGGCCCACATCCTTTCCCATCGGCACAACCTCGAGCATCTGCCTTCCACAGTACTGTTCCAATACCACTGACACCATCTGCAGTGTCACACAGGGATCATACCACAGCCCAACTGACTTAAATATCCACATGGCACAACTCACCCACGTGGCACAACAACAGAGCCTCAATACCATCTACTATGCCAATTACACCCATTTGATCATATCCCTCACCAAGGACCCACACACTGGCAACATCTACCTCCACAGAGGAATCACGGCTGTAGCAAAATGGAGTAAGGCCAGCAGGTTGATGCAGAATCAAGACAAATCTGAGGAACACATCCTCGGCCCAACCAGCTCAGCCTGTGACGACTCCGGGTGGCCAACATCGCTAGGAACTGCACCATAACCCACCAAACACGCACACTACATGGGGGCCATCCTGGACTACTCACTCCCCATGACCAAGCAGGACAACACCATCTCTGCTTTCAGATTCAACACCCTCTGAATGGCCCGCAGGATCTTATGATGGATCAGCTCAAATACACAAAATACAGTCACCCTGCCCCTCTCCAACAGCTGACTTGAGTAAGGGAACGCCATCTACGCAGCTACAACAACCAAACTCCTGAGCCTGCTGCAACGCATCTGGAACACATCGGCATGTCTGATCATCATTTGCCACAACCCGGCCACATCACACAACACCCAAGAGGCCTGCACTGGCTCCCGGTCAACAACAGAATAAGCTCACAAATTCACATCCACGCACACAAATCTCTACACCACGTAGGACCAGCATACCACAACCACAGACTCACCTTCTACACACCCACCCGCAGCCTCTGCTCTACCAACCATGCTCTCGCCACTGTCCCTCACATCCGGAATAACACAGACAGTGACAGATCATTCTCCTACCTCGACTCCAAGACCTGGAACACCCTCTCTACAAGTCAACTACAGACCCAGGACCTGCTGCCCTTCACAATACTTCTCAAGCCCAGTGTGTTTAGATCAGTACCAGCACCCCCCGTGCATTGAGACCGTCACGGGTAGGTAGTGCGTTAAACTAATGAATCAACTGATTGATAGAAGGCTTAGGCAAATTTTGTGTGTAGTGTAGGAGAGCTGTAGATGATAGTTACAATTATGCTGGTCAGGATGCTGGTGTGAAACAGGCTGTGCAGATGTTTGACAATGCAGAGTGTGTCCATGGTGTTGGATGTTACTCTGAGGGTGTAGGCCGTTAAGTCTGACCAATCATAATCCTGGATTGGGTGTGTGATCCCTGTGGGAGTTTGACAATCCGTCTGTGATGTCCCGGCATACGTGGTGTCCTCAGGTTGCGTACTACCACGTTACAGGATTTGAGGCGATGTGTGGTGGTGTTGTGTCAACGAGATAATACACCACAATGTGGTGCTGCTGGAAGTAGTGTGTGTGCCTTACGAGGCACATGACCTGGTTGTACGTACACGCACTGTTAAGTGTGTCTGCGTCGTGTTGTCAGTATGAGTTGCACACACAGCCTGAGAGGCTGTCATGGGTGTGTTTGTGGTAGCGTGTTACCAGGTGGATGATTGTCTGCTATTCACTTTGTGGAGGTTGTCTGGGGCATGAGTCTGTTGTGTCACATTTGTCATTCAATCAAAAGGAGTCTAAGTGGATACCAAGGGAAAATGGCGCACCCCATTCAGACACTGTTCAACAACAAAAAGGCCTAACCCAACTCTCAACAAATTCCTTACAACCAATGGCAGAGTTACATGGCCAATTCCAAATACTGCCTCAGAGATGTACCTTTACACTAATCCATAGGGTCATGGTGTGTTTCACGTTTACATCAAATTTACACCAAGGTCTGATCCCACTCACAAAATTAAAAATGAAGAGAGCTAAGAGAGAGTGCCTCACGGTAGCAACACCCGAGGGGGTTCCTGACAGACAATTGACAGTTTACCCACTTCTCATCATCGGCCACTCTGTCTTCGTCTGAGTAAAGAACAAAGAGGAAAATACAAACAGTGATTCCCTAACTAATAATAATATGGTGCAAAAATAAACAACCACTATGTCCCTCATGTCAATTATGGTGAAACTAATGTGTGTGTGCACCTGGTACCCCTATGAGAGCCAAGGACAATCGTCCACCACTATTAAAAAGGGGAGGGACTTGCTAGCTAAACAACTTCCTACTGATGTGGTCACATGTGTCATCAAATGAGCTGAGTGTCTAGCAGTGTGCATGTTGCAGGTGCTGACGGACCTGCCTTTGTCATGGCGGGTGTGCTACAGTGGCACAGACAAGCTGCGGCATGCTTCAATGATGGATGGAGGGATGTATGGATGAGTATCTCATAGGTGTGTGTGGCTGGATTGGGGCATGCGGTGCAACCTTGTGTCTGGGGATGCTGCAGCCAGGAGGAGTGAACACATGACGGCAGACGGGGTGATAGAACATGCCAAACAGCCACACAACCCAAGGATTCTTGCTAGGCAAAAATTGACATGTGTATGTGAGCCTGGAGTGGCTGGTTAACCATGGGTCAGTCCCAGCAAATGTGTGAACATTGAATAAACATCACAGCCACAGGACCAGTCACCATGATGCCAAGCGGGGCACAGGACACACTGCGTCAGCAGCTGTAGCCTGCACGTTGTGTGTAGCAAGCAACAGAACACATACACAACCATGTACATCATGCACAATATGATGGTCCCCGGAAACTTGTTTCCTTTCTAGTGAAGAATTGGCTTGGTAGTTTGGTCTGCCCTGTTCCCATGATGCACTGGGCCAGGGACAGACTAATTTGCATATAGCCAGGTTCTGAACTGGGATGGTGCAGTGAGCTAAAACAACGGTGATGGATCAAGCCCTGATCTGTTGACTGGGTAGGAGTGTTCTGATTAACTCAGATACTCTGTCCATCACCACCCCCTTTTTGAAATACAATATGATCCATTAGCCATTACGAACAGCATGCTTGTTGTCAGTGTACACATAATAACCACATATGAACTATCATTGTAAAGAATGCCATATTGAACGCATGCGGTCTGGAAATATACCAGCGGTGACAGCAATGAGGCACAATGTACAGTGTGAAACACAGTTCCTACACAATAGTATGAACTTAGTTGCAAGGCCATGCTGCATCAGCCAATTTACATGGCCAGTGGCATTGCTCTGACGACTATAACACTCATGCAATGATGTTACCTGTAATGCTGGTGATACACTCTCCACACAACTGCCAGGGACTGTCCGTACCTGTGACCATCAGAGTGGTGTGATGCTGGAAGGTTTCCATCTCCCAATATCCCCTTGGTCTGACTACTAATGACAGACACATTAGGGCGATCAGGCAAGGGAAGGTGAGGATGGGAACTGCAGGGAGGGAGATCTGTAATAAAGCAAAACAAGCATAAGGATTCCATACTTTCAGTTACAGATTCACCGATTACCTTGGCACCTACACTGTACCACTCACACCTGTGTATTGTAACCACTGCCACTATGTCCTATTACTGATCACAGATCTTGCAATGAGACAAGATCAGATCCTTCAACACGGACACATGAGAGTTGGTAGAGGTTGTCACCAAAATGGAGTATGTATGACGCTCACTAGGCAGCTACAATGCAATTAGATCCATGCAGTCATGAACGACGTCACAGTGTATGATTGATGCTCGCTATCTCAGTAATTGTGACATATAGCAGTGCAAATGACACAAAGCCAACTATACGTACTCAGCCCTGTGAATCAGTGAGGGTCATGAAGGGTAAGTAGACATCACCCGCAAGAACCGTAAACAGCTCCTCAAATGAGGAAGGAAATAACCTAAACACCAGTAAGCCCGATAGCGGCCAGTCATTACCTCTTGCAACTGTGCCTTACTATGCTAGACAGGACAACCATGTGTAAACAAACTCAACTGCGAGTACATAGGAACAATGCTAAAAGATACAACCCTACCGTGACCAGGATATGCTGCATGGCAGAAGAGATTTCAGACAATGCCCTCAACGGACTGTTGCCACGTAAGTGTGAACATTAGCTACAGGCCAACGTTGTGATGTAATCAGCGCATTATACCTGGCATCATGAGAAAGGAAAGTTAACATTAACTTACTGAGAAGGCTAGCGAAGCAGTGTTGTCCACCGGCACTGAGGTAACGATGTGACAGTGACATGACATACTGCCACAAGGGGCAATGCATCCATGCAAACAGACTCAGAGGACAATTGACAGAACATGTGGGACATACACTGGCCCACACCGGCACAACATGGTTCATAGGAAATCAAACTGTACTGGCCCACAAGGTTGAGTGGATGATTCTGACACCTCCTGCTGCACACAGTGAGGCAGCAATTCTCCACAGTGCCTGTGTTTGTGATGTCACACACAATGGCAACCTGTGCCATCCGCAATATGTCAGGGTCAATATTAACATACATTGATGCATTCACCAAATTCAAAACTCGACTACAGATGACTGTCAAGTAAGGTAACTGTCTTGTCATGGGAGTGGCGCTACATGCAATTAGATACATGGCAATGTGACATGTATGTATGGGCCTACAACATGCGCACAAACAGTTTCTACACAATAACAAAACATACCAACAATGAACTGCCTGTTTGGAATCCTTACCCAAACTGACATTTCCACATTTCTTTGCAGGGTACGCAGATTCACCCAACGCTGCTATCCTCAAGAGGAATTGCAGGAGGACCAAGATGACACAAACAGACAACAGCCCAGGCAACCTGGAAAGGACAGGCACACAAGGGGTCACGTACTGTATAGATTCATTTAGACATGGTCACGTACAATACACTAACAACGTAGTACACTTGTACATTCCAACTTTAATCATTGCGCTCATGTGTGTGGCATGACATCATCACTTGTGTGACACAGCACCACAAACATCAAAGTGATATTGTGTACAGTCTGCTGGACACACATTATGCTACACATGTCACTCTATGGTGGTAGATTGCACACTATTATACAGGTACTCACCGTTATGAGAAGAAGTTGCGTATGAGTTGACTCCGGATATCATCCTCCTCCTCTTCATCGCTAGCATCCTGTTCAAGGCCTTCGTCCTCAATGGGCGGATAGTCCTCTTCATCAGGATCCAGGAAGAGTGGCACCTCCCCCTCCACTGCCATGTTGTGCAGCATGCAGCACACGGTGAAGATGTCACACACCTTGAGCGGGGAGTATGGTAGGGATCCGCCTATCTTGTCGAGACACCTGAAACGGCTCTTCAGGAGTCCAAACGTACGCTCGATCACACGCCGGGTCTGGCCATGTGCATTATTGTAACGCTGGTCTGTGGCAGTTCTGGGTTGCGTAGTGGAGTCATGAGCCACGGCATGTTCGGATATCCGGCGTCTCCTACAACAATACATCATGTCAATGAGTGTGCAATGAGTAGCCATGAGAGAGCTAATTTACATTGAGACATACATGAGTAACAGTGTATACCCACCAACAAGACATGCCCGATGGTTGCGCAGCTGCAGCATCATCTGTGGTACCCTGCTCCACCTCATGATGAATGCATCGTGGCATGATCCTGGAAAACGTGCACAAACATGGGAAATCATCATGTTAGCAAGACACACCACCAGGGCATTTATGGAGTGGTAATGTTTCCGGTTGCGGAAGGCCTGCTCCTGAGCCTGTGGTGGCACCAGTCCAACATATGTCCCATCAATGGAGCCAATTACATGTGGCATGTGTCCCCGGGCATAGAATGCACCCTTGACATTTTTCAACTCTTGTGGAGTGGGGAACTTAATGAATTTATTAATGTGCTGCAACATAGCAGCTAAGACATCATGGAGGACATGGCTGAACATGGTCTGGGACATCCCCCGCCACATCACCTATGGTGAATTGGAACGTACCCTTGGCAAAGAAATGTAGGGCTGCCATCACCTTTACCTTGGGTGTCAGCGCAGTTGGATACCTGTGTCGCGGTTGTAGATGTGGTTCCAGCCTGTCCGTCAAATTCTGAATTAACTCCTGTGGAAATCTGTAGCGGCGGATGCAATCCCGTTCCCTTATGGCATCCAAGTCAGGCAACGGCCTTGGCAGAGGGGGTGCCCTGCACGACATGTGTGAGTAAAAATGTGTACAACTATCAGCCAACAAATTTTACAATGTATATAGCACAATCAACACTGATTACACACATGAAATCACTTATAAACCTGCCGTGGGCTATACCTCATGGACAGTTATGCAAGCTACTTGGCACTCTTACCACAAAACTGATTCCCCTGTTGTCTGTGACATGGACATGACATGCAGACAAAATATAATCTGGGCATGTCAGAGTTGGCAGACCAATGTATTGCGTCAGTGACACACGTCACATGACCTGCATGAGAAGGTGGTCAACACATCCAGACAGCTGACTGCACGGAACACACCCACGTCACATGTGCTCTATATTTCACATTTCAGTGATATTGTGCATGAGTTTTGCATTTTACAATACTACACCACAGCCATACTCTCAATGAAGATCTGTATGTCTGTGGCCAAATGCTCTATGATGCCATCACACACAAGAGCTGCTGAAATGCCCCTGTGGCATGGTGTGCGTACATGTGAGACACTTTCTATCATGACACAGACCCATCATAGATGCACCTATAGAGGATGACGTTTAACCAATACAAACAGCATGTCCAATCTATTACATGGCACACACATTACATTGTCACACAGGGTGATGCATAGCGTCAATTGGTATGGTGAGACAGTGCCCCTGTCCCTGGCATCATGTGACAGATGTCCGTAATGAAGAGTGTGCCATCACAGTGTTCATGTGAATAACTACATGTCCATTATGTTACTCATGTGACAAGTGTCAAGGTAATGTAAACCACATAGTGGCCCATCACAAATGTCATGTCTCCACAGCCCATCACACATCAACAGTGCCACTAGTTCACATGCCCTCTGCTATATGACTGTGTGCCACACCGGGGGCCTGCTAATGTAGGTCTGCCATGCAAATACATACATGGACATCCTCATGATGAACTCACACCCACATCCCTGCCATGTGTTTTCCTGTTGTCACTATAGTAATGGTGCCATGCGTGAGCTTGTGGAACGCACTGTACACATGCATTCCCTGGAGCATGTGATACGCCCAGTACCCCACTGGTGCGTGCGGGTGTATGGGTCGTCTCACCAATGCATTGTGCCCATACGCAATACAAGTCTGGAGCGTACCCCACTGGTGCGTGCGGGTGTACGGGATGCCTCAGCAATGCATTGTGCCCATACGCGATACAAGTCTGGAGCATACCCCACTGGTGCGTGTGGGTGTACGGGTCGTCTCACCAATGCATTGTGCCCATACGCGTGTGGAGCATACCCCACTGATGCGTGCGGGTGAATGGGTCGTCTCACCAATGCATTGTGCCCATAAGCGATACAAGTCTGGAGCGTACCCCACTGGTGCGTGCGGGTGTATGGGTCGTCTCACCAATGCATTGTGCCCATACGCGTGTGGAGCGTACCCCACTGGTGCGTGCGGGTGTACGGGTCATCTCACCAATGCATTGTGCCCATACGCGTGTGGAGCGTACCCCACTGGTGCATGCGGGTGTACGGATCGTCTCACCAATGCCTTGTGCCCATACGCGATACAAGTCTAGAGCGTAGCCCACTGGTGCGTGTGGGTGTACGGGACGTCTCACCAAAGCATTGTGCCCATACGCGATACAAGTCTGGAGCGTACCCCACTGGTGTGTGCGGGTGTACGGGTCATCTCAACAATGCATTGTGCCCATACGCGTGCGGAGCGTACCCCACTGGTGTGTGCGGGTGTACGGGTCGTCTCACCAATGCATTGTGCCCATACGCGATACAAGTCTGGAGCGTACCCCACTGATGCGTGCGGGTGTACGGGTCATCTCACCAATGCATTGTGCCCATACGCATGTGGAGCGTACCCCACTGGTGCGTCCGGGTGTACGGGTCGTCTCACCAATGCATTGTGCCCATACGCGTGTGGAGCGTACCCCACTGGTGCGTGCGGGTGTACGGGTCGTCTCACCAATGCATTGTGCTCATACGCGTGTGGAGCGTACCTCACTGGTGCGTGCGGGTGTACGGGTCGTCTCACCAATGCATTGTGCCCATACATGATACAAGTCTGGAGCATACCCCACTGGTGCGTGCGGGTGTATGGGTTGTATCACTATCGAAACATGGCGTTTGTAATGATTCACGTACCGTACTTGTGTGTGGATGCCTGAAAATACATAGGGAACACCTAGGGGACGAGTTGGATGCACTGAATGCAGGCTGGTTGTCAAGGAAACAGAGATTTGAGTCTGCTACAGGTGTCCTGCAAAATTCAGTTGACCCGAAACTATACAATGTTGCAATGTTTGTTGTGTAGCTAGAGCTAAAATTTCAAACCATGCAAATGTGTGTCAGGGCCTTATGTGGAATGGGATTGGATGAAACATAGGATGCAAAGTAATGTGCCCTATCACACTGTCTTCCTGAGAATGACATCCCCTCAGCAGCACAGATTTAAGGCTGCATGTGGCTGTGAGAGGGCATTTGCCTGCACAACATAGGAGTGGACACACAGCTGCTGTCTCTGCATTCCCTGGACCCCGTTTTTGCTGACCATGGAGAGGGCACCTGCATTCAGTGAGGAGGAGAACCAGGCCCTGCTGGATGCCCTCCTACCCAACTACAGCAAGCTGTATGGGACACCAGGGGATCAGGTGAGTTATGAATGTGTGAGTGTCACTGCAGTCATTGTGTTTTTGTGGGACAGAGATATGCTATGTAGTTTTGATACAGTGCCTGGTGTGTACATTAAAATATCTACCATGCAGTGAATGATTATTATTATTATTATTATGCGTTCTTATATAGCGCTCGATTACCCGTAGGCATCTCGGCGCTTGCCTTGGGAACCCGTCCTGGCTTTTTTCCCTGTGAGATACCCGTACTAGGCATCCCCAAGGTGAAAGCCAGGCATCCCGCCGCGGGGGGGCCGTAGTGGAGATTAAGCAGCTAATGCCCAGAGCTGCAGAGTGTGAACCCGTGATTCGAGTAGGCACCGAAACGAGAATTATCGAGTCCGTGGATATTTGGGCTCAAGACCCTGCCGCGTCGGGAATTGAACCCTGGTCCCGGGTCTGACCTCTGCTTCAGGGTCTGCCTCCTCTAACCAGTGAGCCACATTTCTCCATCTAAATAGTGTTTACTGCTTATCGGCATTGTGCTAAGTACATTCACTTGAGAATGTGTGGTCTGCTTAAAGTTCTTAGGTGTAGTGGGATATGTGCCAGCATGTCACGTGCTGTACACCACCCTGCAAAAGCATACCTTGTTCAGTGTTAGCCATGCTCAGTGAGCGGCTTTAAAGCCCTAGGGCATCTGTTGCCTTTCACAGGCATGTAGCGCATTGTTGTTTGCTCACAGGCCACATTCACATGGAAAATGATACTAGTCCTGTCTGCATCCTCTGCCCTGTTGTTATCATCAATGTGTGGCAAGTGTGTGTCTTTGGGACATGGAGCAGGTGTACTGATGTACTTTCACTTTTTATTCCTGACAGGTATCTGCCCATGAGAAGGAGGACATCTGGCTGGACATTGCCAGGGCATTGCTAGGGTATCTGCCCATGAGAAGGAGGACATCTGGCTGGACATTGCCAGGGCTGTCAGGGATGTCAGGTCTGAGGGGGGACCTTACCGCAGGGTCCAGAACATCCACAAGAGGTGGCAGGACATCCGGTGCTGGACCCGCCGTATCGCCCGGGTGCAGCTCAAGCTTGAGGTTCCACGCCGGCATGGAGGCACATGTCACCTCACCCCCAACCTGCTCCGGGTCCTGGCCGTCATTTTCCCTGACCTCTGATGGAGCGAGATAGAAAACAAAATTTTGTTTAAACTCGCAAAGTCACATTTCCATAACATGAATAAAATTATTAATGATTTGTGATATGTCGTACTAATACAACTTAGATTAAACTTTACACGTGGGGGGACTAACATGTGTGCTCATAAACGTGCATATTTGTTGCATCTTATTGTTCGTGCAAAATAATAAAATAATTTATTGTTTTCGTTTTTGTCATTACTAACTGCTGCAAACTTAAAATAAGCATGTGCTTGTTTTGCTTTTCCTTGTCTGTGTGATGTCATTTCTACTATTCTAGGTGCATATGGGTCTCATAGAAAAACGGAGACTGGTAAATATAAACGCTGCTTTATTTGTTTGCAATGGCTAGGTAACATTTTGATTAATCGGGTGGGTTAATTAATTAGTAAACCATGGGGTGGATACAGAATCTACATTATTTCTTACATTAATACTTTTCTTGTGTTTGTTTTATACTAGAAAACATAAGTTGCCTGCTTTTGGGCCTAGTTATTTGAGCCGCAGTAAAAGAGCTGATCTATAATTCTGCAGAAAGTCACGAGACGCCCATTCTGAATTAAAACGTTTATTGAAGCTGCATTCACAAAGCAAAAACTGATGAGCTGACATCATTCTGTCGGACATGGCCAAGGTCGAAAGTGAACTTTTTGTCAGTCCTTAACTTGGCATCCGCGGAAGTTGTACTGAAAGACTATGGAAGCTGCGAGGATGACTTAATACAAAGTTGCAATCGCAGGAAGCTTCTGGCTTCACGTGGAAGAGACAATGGTCTTTGTAAGACATGATTTTGTGGAACTTTTTAAGAATCGGGTGACATGTCACTTGTCACTCTCAGCCAATGGGACGTCGAGGATTTCTGAAAATTTTCCTTTGCTAGTTTAGTTAGCGTAGAAAGGTATAAAAAGTCATGCCCTTAGGGTTGGGCTGGCTGCTGCTTTCTGACTTTCCGATGAGGGTGATGTGCTGCTGGACTTTGCGTGGAGCACGTAAGAATCCTCAAAGATCTTTACTTTAATTTCTGTCTATTTAGCTGAGTTAGGGAAATAGGTTTTAGAAATGCTAAACTTTATATAATTTCTTTAAATTGATTCAATTACTCAATTTGTATTTTTCTCATATTTCTTACCATCATGCTTGCTATATTGCAAATAAATTTCATTTATAAAACTTTCAACTTATATACCATAATTTAGAAAATAAAATCTTACTTTTGACAAACAAGCTGGTCTTGGTTATTCAGAAGTGTAGGTTACCATTAGCTAGATCACGTCGCCTATGGTGGTCATTTAAATGGTTGGGTTTTATTCTAATGACAATATTCTTTCTGCAAATGTATAAATATGTATATAGTGTGTAGATAATGTGTATATAGATTTATTCTGACCACCTGATTCAGTAGGCCCAAAATATATCAGGTTCATAAATGGGTCCATATTTAGTATAGAATTTTGTTTATAGGTTATGAAGTTGGGTAGCGTAGTTTATGATATATTTTCTATAGCCCGCTGGATCAATTCTCTGGTAGCAGAAATTGATGGTTGCTAAGAGGTAACCAAGGTAATATGTTGGTTGCTAAGAGTTACGTCATGGTATGGAAATAGGATCAATGTTTTAACACTTGTTAAGTTCGTTTTTCGTGCCTATCTGTAAGCTATACCGGTATAGATTGTGTGGCGAGAATTTAGTCACGCAAGCCATCTGTTCAGTTTGTAGTGATATCGCCGAGTATCACAAGAGGTATCGCCGTGTACCATAGTGTTGTCGCCGAGCAGCACAGTTATAGGGCTAGGTCTGAATCTTGTATAGTGAGGATTTTCTAAGAAATCAAAGCAGCATGAGAATAGGGACAAAGCGCCTTCCATAAAACTCACTGTGATGAGAGTATTAGTTATATCCGAGCTTGAGTGAAGGGTAAAATTAACGTCGGTGCATGATTATCTATAAACAGGTTAGAGTCCTGTACGGGTACATGTTTCATATCTATAAACAGGTGAGAGCCCTGTACGGATAACGTCGTTGTTTTACTAACGGTGCATGAATTCTATAAACAGGTGAGAGTCCTGTACGGATTTCATGTGTGTTTGAATTTAGGGAATTTTCCGTGTAAAAGTGCGAGTTTGAATTGTATTTTATGTTCAAGTGGAACTCTTAGAACTTTCACTTCGCGGTGGGTTCAGAGCAAAGCGAGTTCATAATTATACGTGTTAGAAGGGTGGGGTAAGGTTACTCTACTGACAATTGAATATTATCCTTAGTGTGAATAGCGCCGTCTATTCCGAAGTGTGGATACTTGAATGTATGTAAACTATCCTAATTAGTGAAACGAACAGATGTTGTCTTTATAGTCATTGTTAAGAATTAATTTACACTGAAATTACACTGAAAAGTGTCCTTAAAATGGCGCTGTGAAAAGATTCTGTGAAGGAGGGGTAAGCGCCAGGAGTGAGAAGCGAGAAACCGCAGCTGCTGTGTACGTCACAGAGCCGCGCTGGGATTGGGTGACCTACGTCACAGGTTGTATTCTGATTGGCTCCTGAGTCTCTGACGGCCTGTGAGCTGATTGGTCCTTCGAAATTTCTCCAAATTTATTGGTCGAGCTGAAAAGTGACGTAGCTCAACTGCCATTGGCTTGTTGGTGTGTTTCGCGCACGGATTGGTTGTTTTGCGGAACATCCCGGAAATATTTTACGAACGATTTGTGAATTAGATTTAACTCTTAAAAATGAGTTATCATTTTAAACATGTTGAGAAAAAGACAACATTATTTCAGAAATTTAAGAATTTATTTTCACCTGACAAGAAAATCGAAACGCGAGGTGGTAAACTACTTCATAAGTATAAAACACCTGCAGCGTACATGGAAGGTGAATACGGATATCATACTGTCTTATGGTTCGACAGTTGGAAACGTTATACTAAAAACGACGGTGTTTTAGCTTGGCCTGATGATGGTTCATTTAATGTAAGAGTTTTAAGAAATTTACGAGAGAAAATGAATGCTCTTGTTCCAAAACCGAGACCAACTCAATTTGAAGCTTTAGTTGAGTGGGAAGACGAGATGTATCAGTTACAAAGAGAAACTAGTGGAATTAAAAGACCTTCTAAAAATCCATCATGGAAAAGAGAAACTCATGAAGATAGATTGCGAATGTGGAGACAGGGAAACATGAGTGAAGGATTATATTTAATTCATGAAATGGTAATGGGTTCTCCTACAGGAAAATCTATGGAAAGTGAATCTGAGGATGCAGTTATGGAAGAAATATATACAACTGCTAGAAAGAAACAGCCTAATCAGCCTTTGAGACCTCCTAGATCATGGTCTACCCCGGTGGTTTCTACTGAAACTTCACCGAGTGCACCTCCAATTAGTGAAGCTCCTAAACTTTATCCAAATAATAGTGAAATCACTGAAACACCTAGAAGATCAGAATTTGAGAATGCTCGAAATGAAGGCAGACATTTTTCAATGACTCCAAGAGCAAGGGAACCTCCAAAAGATTATGCAAGAGAGACAAGAAATGTTGAGGATGTTGATTATAATGAATATTTAAGGTCTAAAGAAGAATTAATTAAAAGAATGACAAAAGGCATGGAAGCTGTCACAGTTCCAGTAACAATAGGTCCTGTTCAGCCTGTATTTGATCAAAGAGATACAAACAAAAATGGATTAACTATTCCTTTAAATACAGAAATTCAAAAGCCTACTGAAAAATTTTATTCAGACTTGACTGAATTAAACACTTCAAGATCGAGAATGCCTGATTTAACCTTTAATGAGGATTTATCTCCAAAAACACCAATGGGTGCTATGTCAGATGTAGGAAGTCCTGAAGTCAGGGTAACCACACCAAAACTTGATGTGGCCAAATTAAAAGCGAATATAGAAGAATTAATAATTGGAACAATTGGTCCAGATAGTTTAAATTACTATCGGGATGATGAACTACTATTCATTTGCAAAAGTATTCAGTGGAAAACGAAAAATAAATATGATCAATTAGAGGATCTAGCTGCAGAACTTGAAATCGATGTAAGTAAACAAAAGAATTTTGCAAAACATTACAGATTAGATTTTTCAGAAAGTGACATTGAGAGTTTGAACTCAATGGGAAGAATAGTTCACATTAAAGATTTGATTGTTTATATCAAAAAGCTAGGAGAACTGAACAAATGGAGAGTGAAATGGACCAAAAGGAAGGAAGATGAAAGATTGGAAAAATTGTCAAAACAATTTCCAATGAGAGAAGTTGCAGGTGGAGGATATGTTCATGTCCCATGGTCGAGACAAGACATTCTGTTATTCACAAATGACTTTCCAAAATTAAGAGAGAAACCAGTTGAGTGGTACAGGCAAGTCGATAGATTTATTAAGGTGTCAAAAGTTCTGTGGATTGATTTAGATGGATTTTTTGACATTGTAGTTCCATCTGATCTTTGGACAGAATGTAAAATATCTATTAGTTGGCCAAAAACAGAACCTGAACGAATTAAAGAAACAGGTGCCCCAAATCCACTTGTAATGGATTTCTATGAGAAAGTAATTGTTTGGATGAAAAACAAAATTCCACCCAAAGAAGTCGATTGGGTTAAAATAGAAAGAACAGAACAGGAAACAAAAGAATCAGTTCATTCTTTTTATGAAAGACTATTGTTAATCTTTAAACAATACAGTGGTTATGAAAAATTAGATGAAAAAGACATGAGTCATTTTATCTATAGATTTGTTTATGGACTAAAACCTGAAATTGGAGAAATGATCAGAACTAGTATTGTCGGATGGCAAGCACTATCTGTAGATGATATACTAAGAAAAGCAAAATATTGTAGCGATAAATTAGAAGTAAAACAGAAGAAGCTGAAGGAGAAAGCCATGTGGGCTCAGGTAAAGGTGGCTGAGCAACAGATTGCCAGCATGGGAAATAAGAACACTAATTTTGTTCAAACTGGAAATACAAACCAGATACAAGGAAAGTTTAAAGGTAATAATTTCCCAAAGAAATTTAGCCCAAAGATAGAAGAACTGAAACAAAGATTACCTTGTTTTAATTGTGGCGAAATTGGACATTGGAGGGACGAGTGTCCTCATCCTCCTAGAAACTCAAAGAATCCCTTATTGAATCCACAGATGCAGAATGGTGTTAACCTGCAGCAACAGCTACAGATGCAACAGGGGTTAAATGAATTTAATATTCAGCGACAGTTACAACAACAGCAACAACAACAGGTGAATAATCGTCAAGACCAATTGCCACAACCACCTTTTCCGAATTGTGGGGGAGTTCAAAAATATAATCCAAACGTGGGATTTCAGGGATGTGAACAGGTAATAAAACCACAAAAACAGCAAAAGCAGCAAAAGGTTCAAATGCAAAATGCTTCACAACAATTTTTATTAACAGAAAGTCAAGACAGTGATTCTGATGATTATTGCTGACGGTGCCCGAGAGAGGAGGAAGAGTGTGTTGTTGGAGCCACTCTTGAGGTTGACCAGTCTGGTCCTTATGTAAACGGGAAAGTTAATGATGTAGACATCACTTTTCTAGTGGACACTGGTGCTACCCGTTCTACTGTTAGATCAGTGGAAATTGAAAACCTACCTCTCTCTGGGGATACCATCCAAGTTGTGGGAGTAAGTAATCAGCAAATTAAAACAGACTTAACTGATCCAGTACCAGTTGAAATTGGAAATTACAGAGACAAACACAGATTTGTGGTTTGTAATAGTAGTCCAGTAAATCTATTAGGTAGAGACATCCTATGTAAAATGAATTGTAGAATATATTGTTCTCCTGAAGGAGTTGAGTTACAAACAATGGAGGAAGATGGTTTGTACAGAATGACAATGATGATGATGGAAGCAGAAGAAACAAAATTGTTTCCTGCATTTGAAGAAAAGGATTTACCTGAAGAGCTAAAGGAAACAGTGAAATCTGAAATATGGGATTTTACTGGGAATGAGATGGGTCTGATGAAAAACGTAGATCCTGTAAAAATTGCATTGAAACAGGGAATAGAATTTCCAAATACTCCACAGTATAAAATGAAAACAGAGACAATTGAAGGTATTACACCTATAATTGAAAAGTTAATCAAGCAAGGTGTATTAAAGGAAATGAAGAGTAGCTCTTGTAATTCACCAATTATGGGAGTTAAAAAGTCTAACGGAACATTTAGGATCGTACAAGATTTGAGAAAGGTTAATCAAATTGTCATTCCATGTTGTCCTGTGGTTCCAAATCCAGCAGTAATTCTATTTCAGATTCCACATGATGCTGAATGGTACACAGTTATTGACCTTTGCAATGCATTCTTTACTGTTCCCTTACACCCAGACAGTTATGAAATCTTTGCTTTCAGATTCCAAGGTAAGACCCTTGGATGGACAAGAATCCCTCAGGGCTATACTGAAAGTCCTTCAATCTTTAATGAACTGTTAAAAAGATCATTAGAAGATTTAGACTTACCAGGTAGGTCTACGCTGGTGCAGTATATTGATGATTTGTTAATAGCTGCAAAGACAAGAGAAAATTGTGTAACAGACACAATAATTCTGTTAAATCGCCTTGCAGAAGAAGGACATAAAGTGTCCCCAGCAAAACTACAGTTTTGCAAACAAGAAGTAAAATATCTTGGTCACAGAATTGCAAAAGGAAAAAGACAAGTAACAATAGAGAGAATAAAAATGATTCAAGCAATGTTACCGCCAAGAACACAAAGACAGGTCAGAATGTTCCTGGGAATGGTAGGTTACTGTCGACAATGGATAAGTGGATTTTCAGTAATTGCAAAACCACTACAAAGACTGACCAAATCAGATGTAAAGGATCCAATTATTCTCAATGATGTTGAGATGGAATCTTTTGAGAACCTGAAAAAGAGCTTATGCCAAGCTCCTGCTTTGGGTATGCCAAATTATGAGAAAGATTTTGAACTGTATTGCAGTGAGAGAGAAGGATGTGCATTATCTGTGTTAATTCAGAGACATGGAAATCTAAAGAAACCTATTGCATACTTCTCTGCAGTTCTTGATCCAATTGCAAAAGCATTACCAGGTTGTTTAAAAGCAGTTGCAGCTACAAGTATCAGCCTTGAACAAAGTGAAGGAATCATAATGGGATTTCCTGTGAAAGTTTTTGTGCCTCATTCAGTTGAAATATTACTGACAAGAGGTAAGACTCGACATTTAACAAGTAGCAGATTGACAAAGTATGAGAAAATCATACTGGGAGCAGATAATGTTTCGATTTCAAGATGTTTGAATCTGAATCCTTCTACATTACTGCCTGATTCCGAAATTGTTGATGACATTGAGACAGAACATGAATGTTTAGATGTCATGGAATTCTGCACTAAACCAAGAAAAGACATCAAAGACAGACCTTTGTCTGAATCAGATTTTGTCTACTTTGTAGATGGCTCATGCTTAAGATCCGAAGGAGGTGTCTTGAAAGCTTCATACTCAGTTTGTACAGTTGTAGATGTTGAAGAAGCATCATGTCTTGAAGGAGTTCGTTCAGCACAAGTGGCTGAATTGATTGCTTTAATTCGTGCATGTGAAATATCAAAAGATATTAGAGTTACCATCATTACTGATAGTCAGTATGGGTACGGAGTTGTGCATGATTATGGACAACTCTGGTCACAGAGAGGATACATGACATCAACAGGATCGCCAATTAAAAATGCAGTTTTTATTAGGAGATTAATTGAAGCAATACAATTACCAAAAGAAATTGCCATAGTCAAATGTGCAGCGCACACTAGAGGAACTGATTATATTTCCAAGGGAAATGCCTTCGCAGATGAAACAGCAAAGTACTGCGCAAGGAAAAATTATTCTTACAATCGGAATAGGAGTAAAGAAACTGATTCAAATTCATTAATGCTAACAACTGTTGTAGAAACATGGCATGAGATTAGGGATTTACAAAATGAAGCAGATGATGAAGAAAAAGACCTATGGTTAAGATCAGATTGTAGACCACGTGAAGAAGATGGAGTGTGGGTTTACAAAGATGGCAGAATAGTCTTACCAAATTGCTTGATTGCTGACATGGCCAGATTATATCATGGTCCTGCACATTTAGGAAGAGATTCTATGGTCAGACTTTTTAGAGAAACATGGTTCAATACAAAATTTAGAACCATTGCAGAATCTTTTTGTCAAAGGTGTTTGTCATGCCAACAAATGAATCCAAACAGAAAATCAGTGGTGGGGACAGGAATAATTGGTCGAGAGGGTGGTCCCTTTACCAGGTTACAAATAGATTTCATTGAAATGCCCTTACACAACTGTTTGAAATATGTACTTGTAATTGTATGCTTATTCTCAAGGTGGGTAGAGGCTTTCCCTACAAGACATTGTGATTCAATTACAGTGGCAAAACTAATGCTCAGAGAAATCATCCCAAGGTACGGTTTTCCAGTCACTATTGAGAGTGATGGAGGAAGCCATTTTGATAACAAACTGTTGAAGTTAATTTGTGAAGCTTTGAGCATTGAGCAGAAAATACACTGTGCATACAGACCAGAGGCATCAGGTGTAGTTGAACAAATAAATGGAACTATCAAAAACAGAATTGGAAAAATGTGTCTAGAAACAGGAGTTAAGTGGACTGATGCTCTTCCACTTGTTTTGATGTCATTAAGAAGTACACCAGATAAAAAGACAGGTCTGAGTCCTCATGAAATTATAATGGGAAGAGTTATGAGGCAAGCTTTTGTACCTGTAGGTAAACTGTTGAGCATAAATGACAGTGCAATTTTGGATTACTGTAAAAGGTTATCTGATATGGTAACTTCTGTGTCTAATCAGGTGGGAACTGAAGCTCAATCAAATGACAAAGTTTTGACACATAATCTGAGACCTGGAGACTGGGTCAGAACAAAAGTACATCGGAGAAGGAATTGTCTATCTCCTAGATGGCAGAAACCTAGGCAGATAATTTTGATCACTACTAATGCTGTAAAGTGCAGAGGATTGAAACGCTGGATTCATCCAAGTCATACTATTCCAGTACCAACTCCTGAGAGTTCTGATGTTGAAAGTGATACCACAGATGATTCTGATTCTGAAGCAGAAGACAGAACAGAAGGTGAAGTAATTCCAGATTCTGAAGATCGACAAGAAAGTCGACATCTGGAAACTGTGCCAGTGAATGGAAATCTGACAAGAAAAGACTTAGAAATAATTGAAATAGATTCTGAAGGAGAAGAGAATCTGTTAAAAGGAAAGATAACTGAGGATTCGGTTGTCTCTATTGAAGACAAAGAAGCTGAACCAAAAGAAGTTTCAGACCAGGAGAGTATCGAAAGGCAGAGAACAAGCTCTGAAGTAAGGAACAGAAATCCAAAATCTGGGAAGCTAGAGGTAATTGAGGAAGAGGAGGAGAACGAATTACCGAGTACCAGTGATGGAAGACAAAGTGAAGTTCCTGAAGGAGTGAAATTGCCGAATAGAGAAGTTCCTGAGTCAATTGAAATTTCAGACTACGAAACTGAAGAAAGTGACGTGGAAGGTGGAAGTGAAAACGGAAAGAAAAGGACTTGGAAGTCAGAATCAAATAATTCTGAACCAAAGAAGAAGTACGTGAGAAAAGCAGACTACTGGCCTGGTGGAAGATTGAGAGTCAGATTGATCAAAAAGCCAATAGAACAAGTTGAAGAAATAAGTAGTCAAAAGAGTCCAGGAAAAGAAGTTGGAGTTGGAAGAAAAATTGAAGTGATATCGAGAAAAGGGAAGAGAATAATTAGACCAAACCAGAAATACAAGTCTCCTGAGTGGACTTACTTAGTAATTCCACCTGTTATTGACATATATGATAGTAGTGAAGAAGAAAACGAAATCCAAGAAATTAGTGACAATGATTGAAGTACAAAATTATTAAATTGGCAAAAGGCTGAAGAAATCTTGTTAGTTGACACAAGGTCGAAGAAAAACTGTTTAATTGAAGAAAAATTATGTATGACATAAGGTCGAAGAAATCTTGTTTAGGGTTATAAAAGAAAAATATATTTTAAAAGGGGGGTGTATATAAATTTTAAAATTTATTTTTATTTTTGAGGCTAAAACTAACCTAAAAATGCCTTACGTTAAGGAGAGCACTTCAAAATGTTCTGTTTTTAAAAGATGCTGTAAGATGACTCTGGTGTGTCTGCTCATTTTAGTTCTGCTCTGGTTAGTACTAGCTGTGATTATCCCTTTAGAAATGGATAGAGAATTACACAAAGTTAACATAACAAGCAAAGCTCTGGTTAGCCAAACTAAACATAGTGCATCTGCAAAAGTAATTGATCATCAGCCTAACATCCATCAAGATAAATCAATAGGTGATTTTTCAAGCAATACATTCACAAAGCTTTTGAGTGAATATGTAAAGGTAATGGATGCAAAGGACTGTTATGTCTGTGTTAAGTTACCTGCTTCTGTTTCTGAGGGAGTAACATATAATATGCTTCCTCTCACTTATGCTGTTACATGTAGTGTATTAACTAGTTTATTTTATCAAACTGGACGTTTAGAATATTACTATTCAAATTATGATGAGATTTTTGCTAATGTTAAGATTGATAATGCTTTAAATAAGCATAAGAAAGCAAAACAAATGAGAGAATATTTCCTTGTTACTAACGAACTCACTTACGAGTATGCTTACAAGAATAATCTAACATGTAAATTAAGTGCTGAAGGAAAGAAATTTTTGAATATGGTTGAGGAGAGAAGAGCAATTTATAAGAGAAATGAATTAGTCAAACAGACTAAGTCATCCTTCTGGCAAAAAGAGGATGAGAAATTAAATGGCAAAATGCTTGAAAATATTGCAATTCACATAGACAAACCTGTTAGTGGAAAGCTTTGCATTAGAAGAGATAATACACTTTTTGATAATTATTTTGTAGGTGCAAGCAACTGTGAAGATACTTATCAGATTATGGGAGGTTGGGGATTTAAAGGTGGAAAAGATCCTATATTTCCTGGAATTTATTTTGTTTGTGGTGACAAAGCTTACTATAACCTTCCTGACCACTGGTATGGAACTTGTTATGTGGGAATTGTTTTTCCTAAAGTGTTTCATGTTGACAGAGATTCAGAAGGATTGTTTAAAATTCATAATTATGTAAATAGAGCTAAAAGAGAAACTTTTACTGAAGTTCTGGGAGATATTTTTCAAGCTGTAATTCCTTTTGTTGGTATAACCCTAAATGCAGGGAGAATCAGAAAATTGTCCACTATAGTTGACAGATTATCAACTGACACTGCTGATGGGTTTCAATTAGTGAATGTTGAAGTTATTGCTATTAGATCCATGGTAATTCAAGATCGTCTTGCTTTAGACATTCTCTTAGCAAAAGAGGGAGGAGTCTGTGGCATTTTACATGTCCAACATTGCTGTACATATATACCGGATGAAAGTAAGAATATTGAAATGTATATTAAGAATATTACACAAATGCATTCAGAGATAATTCCTTTAGAAGAAGAAGATTTTACAGGGAAACTTTCAAAAAGGTTTCAAGCAATTAAAACCTGGTTTCATAATATCGGAAGTTCAATTCTTGGCAAGATTTTGGCACCTTTGATTATAATATTTTTCATTTTTATTTTGACTAAAATAGGTTGTTTGTTACATAAAAGAAAGAAACAGTTGAAGGAAAAGAAGAGAATCTATAAACTCAGAATAGAAGAGGAAAGGGAGATCGAGTTACAGGAGTTACATAGAGAGCGTCATGTTAATTGCAAAGATTATGCTGAAACAGACTTTTAGGTTTACTAATACAATTGAATTTGAATCGATTTCTTAAAAATTTAATTTACCAAATTTTTGAGTGCTGGTGTGGTGATTTGTTAATCACCAGATGAGGGAGTTGATGGAGCGAGATAGAAAACAAAATTTTGTTTAAACTCGCAAAGTCACATTTCCATAACATGAATAAAATTATTAATGATTTGTGATATGTCGTACTAATACAACTTAGATTAAACTTTACACGTGGGGGGACTAACATGTGTGCTCATAAACGTGCATATTTGTTGCATCTTATTGTTCGTGCAAAATAATAAAATAATTTATTGTTTTCGTTTTTGTCATTACTAACTGCTGCAAACTTAAAATAAGCATGTGCTTGTTTTGCTTTTCCTTGTCTGTGTGATGTCATTTCTACTATTCTAGGTGCATATGGGTCTCATAGAAAAACGGAGACTGGTAAATATAAACGCTGCTTTATTTGTTTGCAATGGCTAGGTAACATTTTGATTAATCGGGTGGGTTAATTAATTAGTAAACCATGGGGTGGATACAGAATCTACATTATTTCTTACATTAATACTTTTCTTGTGTTTGTTTTATACTAGAAAACATAAGTTGCCTGCTTTTGGGCCTAGTTATTTGAGCCGCAGTAAAAGAGCTGATCTATAATTCTGCAGAAAGTCACGAGACGCCCATTCTGAATTAAAACGTTTATTGAAGCTGCATTCACAAAGCAAAAACTGATGAGCTGACATCATTCTGTCGGACATGGCCAAGGTCGAAAGTGAACTTTTTGTCAGTCCTTAACTTGGCATCCGCGGAAGTTGTACTGAAAGACTATGGAAGCTGCGAGGATGACTTAATACAAAGTTGCAATCGCAGGAAGCTTCTGGCTTCACGTGGAAGAGACAATGGTCTTTGTAAGACATGATTTTGTGGAACTTTTTAAGAATCGGGTGACATGTCACTTGTCACTCTCAGCCAATGGGACGTCGAGGATTTCTGAAAATTTTCCTTTGCTAGTTTAGTTAGCGTAGAAAGGTATAAAAAGTCATGCCCTTAGGGTTGGGCTGGCTGCTGCTTTCTGACTTTCCGATGAGGGTGATGTGCTGCTGGACTTTGCGTGGAGCACGTAAGAATCCTCAAAGATCTTTACTTTAATTTCTGTCTATTTAGCTGAGTTAGGGAAATAGGTTTTAGAAATGCTAAACTTTATATAATTTCTTTAAATTGATTCAATTACTCAATTTGTATTTTTCTCATATTTCTTACCATCATGCTTGCTATATTGCAAATAAATTTCATTTATAAAACTTTCAACTTATATACCATAATTTAGAAAATAAAATCTTACTTTTGACAAACAAGCTGGTCTTGGTTATTCAGAAGTGTAGGTTACCATTAGCTAGATCACGTCGCCTATGGTGGTCATTTAAATGGTTGGGTTTTATTCTAATGACAATATTCTTTCTGCAAATGTATAAATATGTATATAGTGTGTAGATAATGTGTATATAGATTTATTCTGACCACCTGATTCAGTAGGCCCAAAATATATCAGGTTCATAAATGGGTCCATATTTAGTATAGAATTTTGTTTATAGGTTATGAAGTTGGGTAGCGTAGTTTATGATATATTTTCTATAGCCCGCTGGATCACCTCCATAGGCAGATGCAGGAGGGACAGCAGCAAGGAGGGGGTAGGTACATATCTGTTTGCTGTCATGTGTGTCACATGCTACCTGCAGTGTTTGGCAGCCTAGTAACATTTCCACAGTTGGGGTGGTGTGGTCAGACAGGCACTTTATGCATTGTCATTTCACTGCCCCTTTTAAAGCTAATGCTCTTTTACATCCCTTTCCCTCCTCCACATTTGGCCCGTGCTTTGTCTATGTCATATTTGTGCATGTCCTCCTAGGGAAGAAAGGTATTGGTATGCAGATTGATTAGCACATCATCATGTTGGAGGGGGGTCTGTGACACTTGTTGGTACCTTAACTGTTCAACAACCTGTACACTGTGGTTGCCCTTCATGAAAGCTTGGCACTGATCATGAGTCTCAACAAGGACTTCTGCACGGGTCTGAATCAGTGGCCTTTGTCCTTGGTATGCTTTGTATTTCTCATGTGTTAGCTACATGTGCACACTGTCCATGTATCCTAATTTTGGCTTGTGCATACTCACACTGGGCAGTGCGTGTGTGCATATTCACAAGGAATGTTGCAGGTTCTTTTGGACTAATATTGATGTGCAGCAAAACAATGTGACCTTGGCTTACTTTATATAGCTTCCCAGTTATTGAGAGCCTGATTCATATTTTCTACTACTTGAGCAGTATTACTCACATTGACGGAGTGCTTGGGATGTTGTGCATGGGAGGTGTGATGGGACCAACTGTTTAGCCTTGTCAGTGGTGTGCTGGGGATGTCATATCTGATGTGGACTTGTCACTATGCACTTAGGCTGCGCTGCTGGAGAATGTAGTCATTGTAGGATTTACAGGAAATGTTATTGGCTCCCAGAGATGATTGTTCAACAGCGTTTTATGATACATGTATGTATTGGTGGTGCTACGCAGTTTGGGCTTGGTGTCCACACTACTGTTTTCAATTTTCCCATCTGGTTGCAGATGTGTCAATAATGTATCAATGTTTCTGACATTCACAATTGTAGGCACATTAGCTTTGACATTTTCTTAATTCTGTACATGTTTGCCACTTCACTTGACAGCCAGTGTGTGTTATGTGCTAGCAACTGTATGGTCTGGGGATAGATGCCACTGTGAGGAGTTTCACTAAGGTGTCTGGCGATGGAGGGAGCCTCTGTACCAATCATATACTCACACACAGTCAACAGTTCAGATTTTCAGCCATCACCTCTCTGTTGCACACTCTGCACCCAAATTCAAACATGGCCATGTACAAATCTGTCTATCCATGTGCCTCATGGAAACAGTCGTGCCATAATTGTCAAGCCATGCATTCCCTGGACTGGTAACAAGATTCCTGCTACAACTTTCTGGCATTACTGCCGTCTTCAGCCAAGCTTGTTTGTATACACATCTGTGTTTCACACAAGCCTGGCTGTATACAGCTGTGATGCCAGTGAGAGTTGATGGCAAACTTGTTTCAGCTCCAGGGATGGCATCACATGGCTGTCCAGGCAAGACTGTTCCCATGTGGCACAGGCTAAAACAGATTTGAACATGTCCATCTCTGGCCTTGGGTGGCAGAGTGGGCAACTTGACGGTGATTGCTCAACACCTCTCCTGTTGACAGGCAGTGGCTCATCATTGTGACTGTAATCCAAGTTGTGGGCTGGTCTGTGACTTGGATCTTTGTATACAATGAGCGTTGTGTCTCTTACAATTGCTCATTACTAGACTTATATATATGTGCAGAGTTCTGTGGCATGTGACTCATGATGCATGCCATGATTAGAAATTCCCCCAATGTTTTGGTTGCTGATATGTATGATGTGGACAGGTGACTGATATATTGTTCATTTTCTCGTTGCCAACAGCATCATCACCACAACCTGGAGGAGACACAGACACAGAACGGACAGAGGGACCCAGCAACAGTGCCACCAGCTTCGAGGAGTCGAAGGGAGGCAGTGGCACAGAGGGTGAGGGGAGTCAGGCGTCCGGACCTCATGAGCACGACACCTCCTACCATGCAGACGGCTCGGATTCTGACTCCCAGGAGGAGGGGGAATATGCAGCAATGCCATCTACTGCAACTATATCTGCCCCTCCTCCTCCAGACCCATCTCAACCCTCCCAGTTGTTAGGGGCCCTAGAGTCTGTTCTACCCCCTGTGTCTCCTTTGTCCCCGGCACTGCAGACCCTGCCCCTGTCTCGCCTGCTGCCCTCAGTGCTGAGTCTGTTGACCTACTCCGGCTGATTCAAGTTGGTCAGGCGTCAATGCTGACTGTCCTCCATGGACAAACACAAATAATGACACAGTTGTTGTCATTCATGGAGGGAATGTCAGCTGACATGTCTGATCAACGTCGGAGTTTGGCGTCCATGGACTCAACACTGACGGCAGCACTTGCCATCCTGCAGCGTCAATCCCCCCCACTCCTTCTGACCCATCCACATCCCCCTCTCCCATCCCTGTCCACCATACACGCAGACGCACAAGATCACACACCCCAACAGAGACACCCAGCACACCCACACATAAGTCTAAGCGCAGACCTACATTCACCCAATCTCAGGGGGATGTACGCACACTCACAGGGACAGGGGACACACATCACCCACCCACCCACAGGCACCATACACCTGACTCACAGCCCTCTACCTCCACTCCCATTGTGTCCCCGGGTTCAGGTGGTAGCCTGTCTGAACTGGCAGCAGTGTGCAGCGCTGAATATGTTGCAACCTTTTGCGCTGAACCTGCCACTCTGGAGGAATCCTCCCCACCTACACCCACTACACATACCCTTCCCTCTCCTGTCCCCGCGGTGCCGGACCCAGACTCAGATGATGCCCCCCATGGGTCCACGGACCTGTAAGTCCAACATGTGCAGGCAAGTTTTGGGGTGACAGCCTCCACAAAGTCACCACTGTTATGGACTTTATTTTAGACTGGCCATTGGCCTTCTGTGAGCCTGGACTCATTTATTTGTTTCTTTAGCTATTGGCGCTGAATAAAGCATTTTCTTTTTCTGTCTGAACTATTGCATTTCAGGGGATTGCTTTAGGTGCTGTGTGCCTAAAAGTTTGTGTAATGTAAATGTTTTGGTATTGTGAAAGATGTCTATTTTTCAGATGGGAATGAGGTAGACCATGGTGTCTCTGTGCTATCCCAATGTTTCTGATAATTATCTAGATGTGTGTGTGTGCAGTTTGCATACAGACATTATCCTAAATAAGCATGAGCGCAAAATCCGCTCCGATCGCGGATTTTGCGGATTTTCGGTAAATTCGCGGTCCGCGAACTCTCGCGAATTTACCGAAAATCCGCAATCCGTGATCGGAGCGGATTTTGCGGTCAAAATTTCAAGCGAGCCTAATTTACGATGGCGCCGGCAAGCTGCCAGCGCCATCCTCAAATAGTTACTTAATTAGCTTCAACAGGAAGCTCTAATAGATAAGATACAGCAGGGGCTCGAGCGCCTGCTTTATTTTATCAGTTGGAGCTTCCTGTTGAAGCTAATTAAGTAACTTTTGCAGGATGGCGCTGGCAGCTTGCCGGCGCCATCGTAAATTATTTATGATGGTGAAAAACGGCTCTGTCTCTTAATCTGCTGCTCTGATCGGTCTCTGACCTTTTATACACACAAGAGGCATGTGCGCTCGCATGGAAGCCCCGTCCGTTTGGCCCCGCCCACACACTCGAGGAACACTTGCAGATATCAATAAAGCATGTGCCCTAGTTGAAGCTTAAATTCAGTGACTCATTCATCAGCCCAAAAACAATCGTGAGCATTGTGGGTGCTGGGCAGGTGTGCCTTCTTCCCAAATATACCATCGAAAATCCTCTGTGATGCTGGCCAGAGGCATTTGCATCTTTGACTTTCACGAGCGCAATCCCCGTGCTGTTCCTGTGACCAGGAGCTGCTGTCTCTTAATCTGCTGCTCCGATCGGTCTCTGACCTTTTATACTCACAAGAGGCATGTGCGCTCGCATGGAAGCCCCGTCCGTTTGGCCCCGCCCACACACTCGAGGAAGCCCCGCCCCCAAATCCGCCGATCCGCACAATCCACGGATTTTGCGGATCCACGATCCGTGAATCCGCAAATTCGTGAATCGTGGATCCGCAAAATCCGCCCATGCTTAATCCTAAAGAGTGTCCCTTCCTCTGTGACACATGAGATATTCAGTACAGACAGTTGCACAATTGTTGTGGTGACTTCAGTATAGATTTCCCATTGATTAGTACATTCACTTGGGCAATGGCCATGCCTGCTCACAAATGCTATCTGACAATTGGTCAGTGCCATCCATGCTACTCACTGTGCTTGGGTTTGTGGTGTGTATTAATGCCTTCAGGGAGTCCATCATAATTTTCCACACTATGCATGACGATGTTATCCACCTTGACCTCATGATTCAGATAGTCACATTTAAAATATGTGTTAAAAATACACATTTGGGTGCTTTGTATATAGGGCTTTCCTACCCTGTTCCTTTTATGAGGGAGTACATGTTTCACCACATGGACAGTCACATCATGTCCGGGATGTACATGACTCTTCCTAATTACATTTTTGCTTCATTTGTTGAGTGGTCTGTTGCATGACTACACACTATTGAGTCATGCTGGAGGGGGGGATGTGCAAGCAAACTACATGGGTGGATATGGCTGTGGGATCTTCCAAAACAACCACATGTGGTGCGTCACTCAGTGTGTGACAGGATACCATTTTCCGTGGAGTAGGTCACTGCTGTGAGTGATGTGTTGATGTGCAACTAGCATGAGTGTCACAAGTTAGGGATGAAACACCAACTAACAAGTAACACTCAGTCAAAAACCTGCTCATATATGAGGGTTGAAAGATTGTGTGTGCTGGTTGCAAAATCAATAACGGGACACCCTTAAGATAGTTACAGTGTTCCCATCAGAGTTCCATCCTGTACCGCCCTTCATCATTTGGGAAGGCCACCATAAGTACACAGGGAAACCCAATGTACGATTTGGCACAGCGTGGTGGAAAACAATGCCCAATGAAATTATGACAGGTAGGTATCAGGATGTAACTAGTAAGCAGTGCTAAATAATGAAAATAAAAGAATTTTTCAAAAATGTGGTGATGTTAAAAAGGGGTAGAAGAAGGAAAATAGATTTATTAACAACCTTCAACTCCCACTCTCTAAAAACAGTGCAAAAAGGTAGTGTCAGCAAATTACTACCTCGACAGTTTATATAGTCACGGTCGACATGTTTCTGCAGCTTTTACCTGTGCCCCGGGGTCACTTGCTGCTTCTTCAGGACCTATCCTGCTACTGCTTAATTAGTGCATACTAAACAAGGAAACTTAAAATAAAGTAAATGTCACCTTAGATTCTCCTGATGAGAGGACCAGTGGATTTCACAAAACAGCACACACATAAAAAGAAAAAGAAAGAACAAGCCTATTAGCAAAGCTCTCAGGCGAGACTCGAATACAAAGCACAGTCTCGCAGTTAATGGTTTTTAGTCCATCCCTTACCACACTTATTTTGAGATATCAAATATTCCCAAAAGAGCCAGATTACCACTTGTGTAAAAAAACACTCACCCCATATTATGGAGAATGTTGCCCCACCTCACCCGGCCTTAGCTCAGGTACTACGGAGCCCCGCTCTGTATGAATAACAAACATATAAAAAGAATCAATTGAAGGAAGTACTGTTAGGTCAAGGCAGGCCACTCGATATAACGTGGTTCACAGAGGCGTCTGTTTCTGTCTGCTGACTCACCTTTCCGTCGGTACTCCAGACGTCCAACTGGGCTGTCTGTGGGAGGTACCGGCGGTAGGAGTCCGGTTACTTTTATAAGCTATAGATCTTGTAAGCCTACATGCACATACCGGAGAACGGGGGCGCGCCGCCGCGCTCCTTGCTGCTAGCGTCAACAGTCCTCTTCCGGGTATTCCAGAGGAATGTTCCTGATTGGCTGATGCGGAGCGTGACGCGGTCGCGTCGCGCCAGGAACTCTGGGCTCTGTGGTTTGAAACCCCCGTGTATAGTCTGACTAATCAAATCTATTGTCTAAAAGGTCTCTTAATCTCCAAATATTATTAACACGCAAAACCGGCGTCATCCCGCAAATTGTCGTGACGCCCTCGCATGAATAACAAAAACTTTTTAAAAGTTTATACAACGTTTAAAACAGCATGGAGGCAACTTATAATTGACATAGATAGAAGCGCCAAATTCATGTGTCATCAAGACCCCTTGTGTCTCATTTACAAGGTCTCAATCTATGATGGATGTCCCTATCATGTTTAGGCTCTCAGCACATCCGGGTAAGGCACAGTCAGATCTTGCCTAGAATGACCATTGTAATCGCGCTACTCCTGCGCTGTATCCATTGTAATGGACAACAAACTACTAAGCATACACGCACCCAGGCAGCGAACATATTTTGGTCTCCCTTAATCAACAGGCTGGAGGTGCTCTATCTAGAACATCTCACCAGTCTCATTCATCTCGTTCTTTAGTCTGAAAAAAACATGTATAACACACGTCATACACGATGTCTACAATTGATAGGGCCCCCTCTGGTACCATATCGTAATGTGGGAGTAATACTCATAACCCACTCGCCATATAATCATAAGGCACTCATACTCATGGGAAGCAACAGATATACCCCACTCCGGGCATATCATTCATTCATGTGAAAGCACTGATTATCTGGTGCCTCTAGCTCTTGAGTGACATCCAAGGAATGTCCTCATTCAATCCTCGCTTGTCTGTCCCCAATTTGTGTACCCATCGCTGTTCGCGCTGGAACAGGAAGCTCTTAATGTCGGTGATATGGGCTGGTATCAAAGGCTGCTCTATCACAGTCCAGTGCAGCTCAGACGACATATGCTTAGCTATTAAAAAGTGGTTCGTCAGTCTGGTCGACTGTCTTGAGCACCGAATGGAGCTTTTATGTTCACAAATGCGTGTCTTAATTTTGCGAGTAGTCATTCCCACGTATCTCTTGTTGCATGGGCAGCTAATAAGGTACACTAAGTTGGAGCTGTTACAATTTGTGAACCTTCGCTGCTCCCACGGTCTCCCAGTCCCTATATCAATAGTTTGGGATTTTGTTGTGTTCGGACAGGCTGCGCAGTTCCCACAGGGATGGTGTCCTGTGGCCGCAGGCATGTCCCATAATGTACCTAAAGCTCGTGGTATTTCCCCTTTGGGACGCGTATGGACCAGTTTGTCCTTTAAACTCTGCCCTCTTTTGAAGGCGAACAATGGAGCTGGAATCGTGTCACCTCCAGTATTCAAAATGCACCAGCGTTTCTTTATTATTTTCTGGATAGCATTTGATTGCGTAGTGAACGTGCTCACACAGGTCATTCGATTTTGAATGGGTTTAGGTGGCAATATCTCCAATAGCCCCTCCCGGTTGTTGTTGGAGGCTCTCTTTTTTGATTTCCGAACTAGGCCTTTGGGATAATGCTTTTTTGCAAGATCTTCTTTTAGGCAATCGGCATGATGTTCAAAACGGTCTTTAATAGAACAGTTTCGTTGTATGCGCAAAAATTGCCCATAAGGTAAATTATCTCGAAGAGATTTGGGATGACAGCTGTTATAGTCTAGTAAAGAGTTACGCGACATCGGTTTTCGGTACAACTCTGAGGCCAAACCGGTAGTCGTAGGTGTAATTAGTAGATCGAGAAACGCTAGATGGACTCTACTCTGCTCCATTGTGAAGCGTAGAAAGCGATTTCTCTCGTTCAGCCATTCGTGGAACCTTGTTAGTTCTTCTTCACTCCCTCTCCAGATCACTAAAATATCATCAATATACCGCTTCCACAGACGCACCTTGTCTGTGAAAGGGTTATTGTCCGAGAAGATGTGCTCTGATTCAAAATTATGAACATACAGATTCGCTAACGACGGCGCAAAAATGCTGCCCATGCTCGTTCCACTGACTTGAAGATAGAGCGAGTCTTCAAATTGGAAAATTTTTTCCGTCATGGCTATATTAGCCAGAGTCATTATGAGATTGACGGGAGTGATGGAGTCTAGATCTCTCTCTAAGAGGAGCATTTCCACTACTTCTAATGTCTCTTTCTGTGGGATTGAGGTGTACAAACTCTCCACATCAAATGATACTAAGATGTCAGTGTTACAATCAAAAACAATGTCTCTCAACAGTCTTAAGACATCCTTAGTGTCTTTGAGATACGTGGGCATTGCACTTACCATTGGCTTTAAAAACACATCGACAAAGGTCGACAGGGGCTCCAAAAGGGAGCCGATCCCCGAAATGATAGGGCGACCTGGTGGTGGACGCTGGGGTTTATGGATTTTGGGTAAGTGATAGAAGTAGGGAATTCTCGGGTTAGCAGTGCAAAGGAACTGTCCTTCTTTAGCTGTTATCCAGCCCTCGCTGAGTGCTTCCTCCACTATCTGTGCTATTTGCCTTGTCAGTCTAGCAGTGGGATCTGTGGTCAGCTTTCGATACGCTTTGGTGTTTTCTAGTTGGCGAAGACATTCTTGCCTATAGGCATCAGAGTCTAGTAACACCGTAGCCCCGCCTTTATCGGCCGGCTTGATGACCAAAGAGGAATTGTTAGCTAAACTCGTGACTGCATCTTGTTCTCCTCGTGAAATATTCTGAAAAGGTTTATGTTCTCTCTCGAACAGTTCTTTCAGATCTTGGTCTACAGCTTCTTCAAACGTGATAACTTTAGCTGGCATCCCTACTGTAGTGGGATTAAACGTTGAAGGTCGTTTTAGGCCAGTGTTATCGTCTCTCATAGTCATTTGGCTAGAATCCTGTTGTTTATGTGCAAACAGATAGTGTAATCTTATTTTCCGGTAGAACTTGCCCATCTCTATTTGAGTGAGAAAGGGATCACTCCTGTTTGTGTAGACGAAGCCTAAACCTTTATTCAAAACTTTCTCTTCCATCACTGTGAGTTGGTGCGAGCTAAGGTTTATTACGATGTTTGACCGCTCGACGTCCCGGCTTGGTCCTGTCCTACTACCTTCCCGCTCCTCAGTCCCATTGGCTGAGCAGGTGGTGGAGGGACGCTCCAGCGCACATGACCTTGTTGCGCCGTCCGTTGGCGTCCTCGCCCTCTCCGGCCAGACCCTAAAAAAGGCTGCTGACCATAATTTTGAAAGGTTTGGTTTGGATCATACATCCCCATCATTGGAGGATAAGGTCCCCATGGTGAGGGTTGCCACCAAGGTGGTGGTGGTGGTCCAAACTGTTGACCATAACCTCTCCAATTCCTCCTGTTGTTACCTCTTCCTCTCTGTTTCTTGGAGGGGTCTCCCTGTTGAGGAGTATCCGAATCACTCGATCCGGTGTCGGAGGCGGAGGAACCATAATTAGAACTGACTTTCTGGTTGTTTTTGTTATGTGTTGGCGGAGAGTAGTTATCACTAGTGTAGGGATAGATCTTGGTAGTACTGAAGTTCGCCAGATCTTTCTTGAATTTCTCTAGTTTCGTGAATAGAGTTGAATCCCGAAAGTCCTTACTAGTCTTGTTGCCTTCCTCCTGCTTCTTCGTAAAGACTTTACTAGATGATAGGGTCGCTCTAATTTGCCCTTCTAGAGTCTGGATCTCTACCAGAATGTTGTCTGCTGTTCTTTTGGCCGTCTTGATAATCAAGACAAGCCAATCGCGTGTACAACGCCACGCTATGAGATACCAGTCTCTGAGGAAGTCCTTGTCATCTAGGAATAGGCGAGGGGCATTGGTAACTATCAGCCCACTCGGGGCGCAATTGCCACGCAAGTACTCTGCCATTATGGTGCCATGCACACATACCCTGGCTTGGTTCTTTTTAAGTATGAGAACTTTGGTCCAACCTTCATCGGTATTCGTTTGTACGGTTGGTACCATGTCCACAATGCTCGGATTTTCAGATAGAATACTTTGTATTTCATCCTCGTCGAAGGCTAAGCCTAAATTCATTGCCATTTTTATAAAAAACCCACGGTGTCTCAAGGCCTACAGCCTCAACCAATGTTGTACCTCAACTTCAATCTCGTCTAACTACGTGTATGTATGAATAGTGATCATGAACTATACATGTACACACTATCTACTGAAAAAAGAAGAAAATTTATAATGACCCGCAGCCATGCGGCTGCTCAAACTACAAACTTCACTAGGGAGGGTCAGAGAGAAAGTTTAATGACCAAGAATGCTACGTCCCTCACAAGTACTAAACACCAACTAACAAGTAACACTCAGTCAAAAACCTGCTCATATATGAGGGTTGAAAGATTGTGTGTGCTGGTTGCAAAATCAATAACGGGACACCCTTAAGATAGTTACAGTGTTCCCATCAGAGTTCCATCCTGTACCGCCCTTCATCATTTGGGAAGGCCACCATAAGTACACAGGGAAACCCAATGTACGATTTGGCACAGCGTGGTGGAAAACAATGCCCAATGAAATTATGACAGGTAGGTATCAGGATGTAACTAGTAAGCAGTGCTAAATAATGAAAATAAAAGAATTTTTCAAAAATGTGGTGATGTTAAAAAGGGGTAGAAGAAGGAAAATAGATTTATTAACAACCTTCAACTCCCACTCTCTAAAAACAGTGCAAAAAGGTAGTGTCAGCAAATTACTACCTCGACAGTTTATATAGTCACGGTCGACATGTTTCTGCAGCTTTTACCTGTGCCCCGGGGTCACTTGCTGCTTCTTCAGGACCTATCCTGCTACTGCTTAATTAGTGCATACTAAACAAGGAAACTTAAAATAAAGTAAATGTCACCTTAGATTCTCCTGATGAGAGGACCAGTGGATTTCACAAAACAGCACACACATAAAAAGAAAAAGAAAGAACAAGCCTATTAGCAAAGCTCTCAGGCGAGACTCGAATACAAAGCACAGTCTCGCAGTTAATGGTTTTTAATCCATCCCTTACCACACTTATTTTGAGATATCAAATATTCCCAAAAGAGCCAGATTACCACTTGTGTAAAAAAACACTCACCCCATATTATGGAGAATGTTGCCCCACCTCACCCGGCCTTAGCTCAGGTACTACGGAGCCCCGCTCTGTATGAATAACAAACATATAAAAAGAATCAATTGAAGGAAGTACTGTTAGGTCAAGGCAGGCCACTCGATATAACGTGGTACACAGAGGCGTCTGTTTCTGTCTGCTGACTCACCTTTCCGTCGGTACTCCAGACGTCCAACTGGGCTGTCTGTGGGAGGTACCGGCGGTAGGAGTCCGGTTACTTTTATAAGCTATAGATCTTGTAAGCCTACATGCACATACCGGAGAACGGGGGCGCGCCGCCGCGCTCCTTGCTGCTAGCGTCAACAGTCCTCTTCCGGGTATTCCAGAGGAATGTTCCTGATTGGCTGAAACCCCCGTGTATAGTCTGACTAATCAAATCTATTGTCTAAAAGGTCTCTTAATCTCCAAATATTATTAACACGCAAAACCGGCGTCATCCCGCAAATTGTCGTGACGCCCTCGCATGAATAACAAAAACTTTTTAAAAGTTTATACAACGTTTAAAACAGCATGGAGGCAACTTATAATTGACATAGACAAGGTCTCAATCTATGATGGATGTCCCTATCATGTTTAGAGCCTAAACATGATAGGGACATCCATCATAGATTGAGACCTTGTAAATGAGACACAAGGGGTCTTGATGACACATGAATTTGGCGCTTCTATCTATGTCAATTATAAGTTGCCTCCATGCTGTTTTAAACGTTGTATAAACTTTAAAAAAGTTTTTGTTATTCATGCGAGGGCGTCACGACAATTTGCGGGATGACGCCGGTTTTGCGTGTTAATAATATTTGGAGATTAAGAGACCTTTTAGACAATAGATTTGATTAGTCAGACTATACACGGGGGTTTCAAACCACAGAGCCCAGAGTTCCTGGCGCGACGCGACCGCGTCACGCTCCGCATCAGCCAATCAGGAACATTCCTCTGGAATACCCGGAAGAGGACTGTTGACGCTAGCAGCAAGGAGCGCGGCGGCGCGCCCCCGTTCTCCGGTATGTGCATGTAGGCTTACAAGATCTATAGCTTATAAAAGTAACCGGACTCCTACCGCCGGTACCTCCCACAGACAGCCCAGTTGGACGTCTGGAGTACCGACGGAAAGGTGAGTCAGCAGACAGAAACAGACGCCTCTGTGTACCACGTTATATCGAGTGGCCTGCCTTGACCTAACAGTACTTCCTTCAATTGATTCTTTTTATATGTTTGTTATTCATACAGAGCGGGGCTCCGTAGTACCTGAGCTAAGGCCGGGTGAGGTGGGGCAACATTCTCCATAATATGGGGTGAGTGTTTTTTTACACAAGTGGTAATCTGGCTCTTTTGGGAATATTTGATATCTCAAAATAAGTGTGGTAAGGGATGGATTAAAAACCATTAACTGCGAGACTGTGCTTTGTATTCGAGTCTCGCCTGAGAGCTTTGCTAATAGGCTTGTTCTTTCTTTTTCTTTTTATGTGTGTGCTGTTTTGTGAAATCCACTGGTCCTCTCATCAGGAGAATCTAAGGTGACATTTACTTTATTTTAAGTTTCCTTGTTTAGTATGCACTAATTAAGCAGTAGCAGGATAGGTCCTGAAGAAGCAGCAAGTGACCCCGGGGCACAGGTAAAAGCTGCAGAAACATGTCGACCGTGACTATATAAACTGTCGAGGTAGTAATTTGCTGACACTACCTTTTTGCACTGTTTTTAGAGAGTGGGAGTTGAAGGTTGTTAATAAATCTATTTTCCTTCTTCTACCCCTTTTTAACATCACCACATTTTTGAAAAATTCTTTTATTTTCATTATTTAGCACTGCTTACTAGTTACATCCTGATACCTACCTGTCATAATTTCATTGGGCATTGTTTTCCACCACGCTGTGCCAAATCATACATTGGGTTTCCCTGTGTACTTATGGTGGCCTTCCCAAATGATGAAGGGCGGTACAGGATGGAACTCTGATGGGAACACTGTAACTATCTTAAGGGTGTCCCGTTATTGATTTTGCAACCAGCACACACAATCTTTCAACCCTCATATATGAGCAGGTTTTTGACTGAGTGTTACTTGTTAGTTGGTGTTTAGTACTTGTGAGGGACGTAGCATTCTTGGTCATTAAACTTTCTCTCTGACCCTCCCTAGTGAAGTTTGTTTTTTTTACAAGTTAGGGATGTACATATACAGGCAGGTAGTTGTTGTATGATGTAGGAAATGCACACCCCTATGTCTGGGCACTGCTGGGGGTCCTCTGCACCCACCCCCTATACTGTTGGGCACTGCTGGGGGTCCTCGGCACCCACCCGCTATACTGTTGGGCACTGTTGGGCACTGCTGTGGGTCCTCTGCACCCACCCCCTATACTGTTGGGCACTGCTGGGGGTCCTCTGCACCCACCCCTATACTGTTGGGCACTGTTGGGCACTGCTGGGGGTCCTCTGCACCCACCCCCTATACTGTTGGGCACTGTTGGGGGTCCTCTGCACCCACCCCTATACTGCTGGGCACTGCTGGGAGTCCTCTGCACCCACCCCTATACTGTTGGGCACTGCTGGGGGTCCTCTGCACCCACCCCCTATACTTTTGGGCACTGCTGGGCACTGCTGGGGGTCCTCTGCACCCACCCCCTATACTGTTGGGCACTGCTGGGGGTCCTCTGCACCCACCCCCTATACTGTTGGGCACTGTTGGGCACTGCTGGGGGTCCTCTGCACCCACCCCCTATACTGTTAGGCACTGTTGGGCACTGCTGGGGGTCCTCTGCACCCACCCCTATACTGTTGGGCACTGTTGGGTACTGCTGGGGGTCCTCTGCATCCACCCCCTATACTGTTGGGCACTGCTGGGGGTCCTCTGCACCCACCCCCTATACTGTTGGGCACTGCTGGGCACTGCTGGGGGTCCTCTGCACCCACCCCCTATACTGTTGGGCAGTGCTGGGGGTCCTCTGCACCCACCCCCTATACTGTTGGGCACTGTTGGGTACTGCTGGGGTCCTCTGCACCCACCCCCTATACTGTTGGGCACTGCTGGGGGTCCTCTGCACCCACCTCCTATACTGTTGGGCACTGTTGGGCACTGCTGGGGGTCCTCTGCACCCACCCCCTATACTGTTGGGCACTGTTGGGCAATGCTGGGGGTCCTCAGCACCCACCCCTATACTGCTGGGAACTGCTGGGGGTCCTCTGCACCCACCCCCCATACTTCTGGGCACTGCTGGAGGTCCTCTGCACCCACCCCCTATACTGTTGGGCACTGCTGGGGGGTCCTCTGCACCCACCCCCTATACTGTTGGGCACTGCTGGGGGTCCTCAGCACCCACCCCCATACTGTTGGGCACTGCAGGGCACTGCTGGGCGTCCTCTGCACCCACCCCCTATACTGTTGGGCACTGCTGGGGGTCCTCTGCACCCACCCCCTATACTGTTGGACACTGCTGGGGGTCCTCTGCACCCACCCCCTATATTGTTGGGCACTGCTGGGCACTGCTGGGTTTTTTTTCCAACCACCACTCAGATGTGACGAACCGTACCCCCATCTTTTGGCGTGTTTGCGGCACGTATCACTATTGCAATGGTGATATGCGCTAGCGTGTGACGCACCGTACCCCGAGCTTTCTGACTTGGGTGCGGCACATATCACTATTGCAATGGTGATATGCGCTAGCGTGTGACGCATCGTACCCTGAGATTTATGACATGTTTGTGGCACGTATCACTATTGCAATGGTGATATGCGCTAGCGTGTGACGCACCATACCTCGAGCTTTCTGACATGTGTGCGGCACGTATCACTATTGCAATGGTGATATGCGCTGGCGTGTGGCGCACCGTACAGGTATACTTCCGTTGTTGCGGTGGGTTGTACTCACTGTCTGCGCCGTAGTTGGTTTCTATGTACGAGGTCGTAGGCGTACAGGGCTCGGATGACACAGTCGAAGGGTTCATGTCGTGTATGTCGCGTACTGGGGTTCAGTTTGTGGCGGACTCTGGTTTTACGGCAGTTTACAGCTATCGTAGCAAAAGGGCCGTACAGAGTGTCGTCAACACGGATCGTACTTTCTGGTTCGGAAATGGCTGCATATTTACTTGCTAGTTCGTACGGGGACGTTGTAGGTGTACGATTCGTATGGGAAAAAGGTTCCGTACAGCTAATCGGAGCACTTTTTACCGAATCGGAATCGACCCCTAAATGTTGTGCATCTAACTTATAGGAGTACTTGAGTGGAAAGCCTGTTTTTTCGTTAAGCGATGACAGCTACCATTATCTGTCTGTCTATCCTTGTGCAAGAACGATACTTTGCAGCTAGTGCTGCAGTTCACACTGTCGCCTTGGTAGCTTCATTAGCCAATGAATTTCCTTCAATATGCAGGCCAACACGTTGATGACTCAGCGTATGAATCACGTGAGCCCGTGGCAAGCCTTTTTTCAGCTCTGCCACTTGTTCCCAAAGCAACTTGTGATTTATTGTGCAACCTTTTGAATCTCTGAACCCATTCTGGCCCCAATAGTAAAGATATTCATTGTATCACTAGACACAATAAAATGAAACGCACATAATAAGTGTGGGGAGTTCTTGATCCGTATTTTTTAGTGCCAGTACTAGTGCTTTTAGTTCTGACAGTTGTGCCATGCAATCTCCTAGAGACTCTGTCTGCGTATTGCTAGGGCGGAACTTACAGGCACGCATACGACCCTTTACAATCACACATGCTGTACTCTATTGCTATTTACTTCCTACAGCAGGCTGGGCAGATCCGTTGGTGTAAATGAGGTATTCATACTGATCTAGAGGTATTATTTGATTTGTAATGAGGATATTCTTGTACGTACTGCAGAAATGTGGATGCAATGCTTTACCGTTTCGAACGCTTACTTTTGTAACAGCCTCAAAGGTTGGTATTGGAGTTACGACAATTATTTGTTTCCCCTGAGCCAGTGCTCTTTCTCTCACTACAGCAGTCTTTACTGCTGTTAACATTTTTTCAGTGGACGCCAATCCCATCTCAGTGTTTGTGTCCAAATCAGATTTGTAAGCAATGTGTACAGTTTCACCTTTATTGAAGGTGAACTAAGTGTACCAGATGGACTCAACCACACGGACCACCAAATTTGTAGAGTTGACACATGAGTGTAAGTGTTGGGAACCTATCATGTCAGCTTGTAGTGAACAAAGAAATTCTGTATGTTTCTGTGTCCAATATCAAACTGAGAAATCAGGTCTAATTAAGTCATAGAAAGGTTTTTACTTTCCCTGCATAATCTAAAATGTATGTACTGCCAACATTTAGGAATCCTAAAATGGATTGTACATTTTTCAGAGTCTTTGGAGGTTGGAGCAGCGCTCACTTTTCTAAAAAGTTAGCTGCTAGGCTTTTCCCTTCACATGCGAGCTCATATCCTAAAAATAGGACATTGAGGTAGGCGATTTTTGATTTCTTAAAATTAAATTTGTAGCCCTCAGAGGTGAACCCCCAAATTATGTTGTTCACCCTGGTCAAATAATCCAATGATTCATTGTCCGTCCGATAGATAGATATCCACATAGGACAATGCCTCCTGATCAAAATGTTGAAGCAACCCTGTTACTCTTGCCTAGAACAGTCCGGTGCCATTCTTATACCCTTAGGGTAATCGACAGAATTGATATTGAGAGCCGAGGGCTGAAAATGCGGTTAAATATCTGCTCTAGGCGCTATATTCTGGCAGAATCCATTTGAGATGTATAGTATTTTATATTTTTTAGGCACAATGTTATTCATTAATGCGGCACTGTGTGTGTTCTGTACTGCAAATGTCTTTGTACAAGTGTTTAAATGCCTGTAGTCTAAAACTAGATGATATGAATTGTCTGGTTTCATTACTGGAAAGAAAGGACTATTCATTGAAGAGGTGCAATTCTCTACTACACTCTGGTATTCAAGTTGATCTAAGATCTCTCTGACTTGTGTTTTCACATCATGTTTTATTGGGTGCTGTCTCTGTGGAGTTGGAGTAGTTTTTATTGGGATTACATGGTGAGGTGACTCAGCATTCCACCCTACATGATTGTGGTCTAATGCAGGAGCTAGTGCTACCGCCCACTCCTGCGTGTATGAATGTTTTAATGATTAAGGGACGAGATTGGAGAAAGCTGGTAAAATTACTGTTTCTCCTTTTGGGCAATCCATAACAAATTCAGGAGGCCAATCTTTTTCAGCCAAAAGGATGTTGTATCTAAAAGGCAGGTTCTCCTAAAAGAAACATTTAACTTTCCTAGATATGTCCCCCTCCATATGGAGTTTTATATCGTATAACTGGTGTAGGACACTTACACCAGTATCAGGTGTCTCCACGCTGATATGTTCATTCAACGCCGCTGTAATCAGAAATTCCATCAGGTTCTGGTGAGCTATTGTTACTTCTGCTGCACTGTTTAGCAACATCAGGGCCCATTCCCCATTCAGAAGTTGAGTCCTCAGCTGCCTGGGCATTTCATTCTTTAAGGCCAGCTATTTTCTTGTTTTTAAATTGAATGTTTTGATTTTGGTTCATCTTTTTTTTTGATATTATAGTCTGAAGTACGATGTGTATCTCTGGACTTTGTTCATTGTTCTGATCTGATTTCTGACCGTTCTTCCCTCTTGGAGTTTTTTGATGAACCCTGAAAGGAACAAGAAGATAGTGCATCAGTATCCTGATACCTGTCAGGTTGTTTAATGTTATAGCTGTTTCTAATGTCATACCTCACTATCCCATTGGCAAAACAAATTGTCAGTATTCTGTGTTTTTCTTGTGGGCCTGTGTGCGGAAACACTGCCTCTAGCTCTGCTATTTTCTGTGCTATCCAGAATGGCATTTGCTCACGTTTAGTGGGCATTCTTCCCATAAATGCGTTTAATCTTTGTGTGGTGATTTTAGTTGCGGTCCCTTGTAATTGACCCACTGGAGTAATCCTTGTGGGTTGAAGCGTGAGTGTTCTCAAAATAAACTGTGTCAGATTTCTGTAAAGTTTTATTATTTATTTCTTTGGGTAATGGACATAAGTCTGATATTAGCAATGTGTCAATTTCTAGATGCAGTGTGTAAGCTACTAGGACCGTCCAGGTCGCTCTGTATCTGCTTAGCGGACCGTGTCTCACTTTTTCTGTAGTGTGTGGGAGGGCTCCTTCAAACCAATGTATATGCTCTTGGTAGGTGAGCAGGACTTCTATGTCCTCGTATGGACAGTACTAGTCTGGTATTTTGTCTGGAGTATAAGAATGTAAAGATCATTTGACTTTGACTTGACTTTGAAATGTATTTGTGCTTGCATATGCAGGTGGGAATTTGACCCAAGAGTAGAATACCTCTGTCCTGGATGACTTGTGTGCCTCATTCACTAATGTTACGATGCCTCCTAATGCTGAGAGACCAAAATGTTGTAATTGTGCAGCAAGTACATTTCTAACATTTTCTAAATGTTTATAGCATCTTCCTACTGTCCGTTCTCCATATTAGTACTAGCATTGGCTTCAGCCACAGTGTTTGCTGTCAGAGACACTATGGGAAGAAGTTTATAAGAGTAATGTACAATGTAGGGAACTATAATCCTTAAAGCTTGAATAAATCTACAGACAATATATAGGGTATACCTACTCAGCTGTGGCAGATTTTTTTCCTTCCCACTCCAGTCGTCTCTGGGTGAATGTGAGTTGGGGTCTCAGAGAAAAGCAGGACTGAACTACTCAGATTTGACCGTTAAATAGGAAACCAAACCAAAGTTGGGCACCATGTCGTGTAGTTTCTACAAATCTATATAGGATCTGCGCATTTAGACAACATAAACTAAGGGATTGGTGTCCAGATTGATTCCAGACACCCCCAAAGGATATGTTTATCTGTAGACCAGCTGGCTCACAGTGCCACTAGAAGCCCCACAACCCTACCAAGGAGCAAATACTTTTGGGCAACTATCGAACATGACAACCCTGTCCACTCAGGGATAGTGGAAACAGTACAGTACTTTTCGCTCAGTCACTCGTGCTCACTTTGTCTCAGAGAGATACACAAAATAAACGGTGGGGATGTTTTCCATAAGCATTAATTGAACCAGTGTCGTCTTAGTGTAAAATACATGGGCTGCAACAACCATGAGACAGAAACAGATACACCATTACAGGCACCAACAGAGTAAATAAAAGGTAAAATTCTACCATAGTGCTAAAACAGTGAATGTATGTAGGCCTATATGTACATGACAGTAATAATGCATACTCCTATGATGCTAACCCTAACTAGATGTACCTTAATGTATGTAGGTGTATAGCCAAGAATCCCCCTAGGAAAGAGCCAACCCATTTACCTGATGTGAAAGAGTGCAGGACCGCATCTTTGTCTCTACTTGGACACCCCACAAGGGATGTCAGACCACTGATGCTGGAGTATCTGCGTGCAGGGACCTCAGCATCTCGTGTCAGCATGGAAGTCTTTCTCCTCTGGTCTGCCCAGTAAAGATGTGGTGCTTAAATATCCAAAAGGTACCCTCAGGGGGTCCTAGATGTGTCATGGTACTGTGAGCATGTCGGCCAAGGATGACGATAGTGATGCCCCTTAAGCAGAGTTATTATGCAGAAGATGGTAATCCTGCTGTGATACTGAGAATCATCATGCATAATAAATGTGGCTTGTTTTTGGAGAAAACCACACAACATTTATGCAGCACCTAAATAGGTAAAAGGTCAGCACCAAACACGTTATGTGGAACAATGGTATGGCGAATATAAGTAAAAGGTTGTGTAATTACTGGGACCTGTATTGGGGTACATTTGGGTTCATAACTGGGCCAACTTGTAGATGAAATTAATTTCAGATAGGAATTTGGTAAAACAATTCATTAAAATGTCCTTTTTAATTTTCATTAAAAAATGAGTTTAATGATGAAGGTACATTTCAAAAGCCTACGTTGTGCTTTTTGAGGGACTGGCACCAGCAGAACAGTTATGCTGGTTTCCTTTCTCTCCAGTGGCAGCATTTGCCCATCTGATGAGGGAAAACAATAGGATTTCTCTGAAAACAAGAAGGCTGGGGTGGTGTAATTGCTGGAGCCCAACATGTGGCATGATGATACAAGTAAGGGCAGGAAGTTGACGCCTTTTGTCAGGTAGTTCCATTCAGACATTCAGCTTTGCTTTCAGCAGTGAAGAACCCTCTTCTCATATTAGGAAGAAGGGGTGGCTCCTTATTTTTCTGGAGCTGAACCTAGGAAGCAACTAAGAGAGGGGAGAGGATGTAGCCTAATGGCTAGGACGGTCAATCTCAAATCTGGGGTACCGGGTTCGAGTCTCAGCAATGACGCTCATAATCCTGTGATTCTGGGCAAATCACTTAATCTCCCCGAGCGCAACAAAAAAGATGAATGAGTCCTTGTGTAAACAACTGGTGCTCATTCTCTGATACCCGATACCTTCTGGTCAAGTTTGTGCTATACAAAACTCCGGGAATAAAAAGGGCTCTGGAAAAGGAAGCCTCTCTTCTGCCATTGTAGATAATGGTTTTTAGGATTGTTTGCAAAACAGGAGGTGCTGCAAAAGTCTGATATCAAGTGGTGGGAAAACAGCAGAGAATGGACATGGGAAAGTTACCACTCAATGGATAGCTATTCAGAACACACCTGTTGTACACTACCAAGAATATATGTTGCTGGTAGGGTATCCCATGCTAGAATTCATAATCTGCTTTCTCACCGCCTATAAGTAGCTGATTCTGCTGTGGCTTCTTCAACTTTTAAATTCCTTTTGAATGTTCAGAAATGAACTGGCAAAAGGAAGAACTGAAGGGGTTGCATGTCGCAATATTAACCACAAAATTATCTAATTACAAAAATACCTTTGTGATTATATGTACAGCCAAAAATATCTGCTACAAAAACACTGACAGAAATATAATAAATATAAAAATATTATTTCCACAATATCTTTAACAGAAATATAGTATTTAGACATTTATTAAATAATTATAATATATCTATGTATTAAACATGCATTTGAAACAAAATGTTTATACGAATCTAATAACTGCAATTTATATTAAAAAAAGAAAATTAAAATATATATTTAATATGTTAAATTAAAAACCTGTATAAATGTGTTTCTTATGCATTTTAAATATATATCATTATCACCATTTTAGAAAACAGAAAACAATAATACTTAATTTAAAAATAATCAATGTAAAATATTTATTATGTTAACAATTATAAAAAAAGAAAACAATATTATTTCTATATATAAAAATATTATCAAAACACACACTATGCACTAACCCATTGTAAATAAGTTAAATTATTATAAATCAAAAGTTGTTTGAATTTTTTCATAACTAACATAAACATCTATAAAATATTTTTTTGTCAACTGCAACAAATAACTTACCAAAAAAGAGTACAATAAATTCAAAAATACATTTATTGCTCTCCAATAAATGTTTAAAAGAAAAATACCTAATTTGATGGAAAAATTGCATTCACTCTAAAGCAACACATAATGGGAAAGTGAATACATATACATCAATTGGTCAGATTTACTATTCGAACACAAATCCTAGACACAGTGGGGAAAGTGCCTATATTTGGTGAGGGTTATTATTTAAAACTCTATCTCTATAGCACATTAGGAAAAACACATACATTTAGAGGAGCATTGAGATATAATATTCCAACACAAGTACCACAAACATTGGGAAAGTGCATATATTTGAGGGAGCATTGAGATATACTATTTTACTATAGTCCCATAAACATTGGAGAAATTATACTTTTCAGGGTGCTACATACTAATATAGTTCAGGCCCCACAAATACTGGGGAAAGAGCATATATTTGGGAGAGGGCTTTTTAATCTTCAGTTCCACAAACGTGGATGAAAGTGCATATTTTTTGGGGGTGTCAGATATACTGTTCGAACTCCAGTCCTGAAAACTTTCGAGAAATGCATATAATTGGGGGCAGTGGGGATTTCATATATAGTCCAGTCCTGCAAACAATTATAGAAAGTGTATCTATTTTGCAGTCAGATTTTATATTCTACCTACGATCCAACGAACCTTGAGGAAAATGCATATATTTGATTTAATATTCTAAAAGGTATAGCCCAACAAACATTGGGGTAGAGCATATATTTGGGGACTCATGCATGTTAATCTAACGTCATATTGGGCGGTAGGGCATAAGATTTACTATTCTATCCCCAGCCCCACACATGTTTAGGGCAGTGCATATAGTTGGGGGTCAGATTTAATGATGTAACAATAATGCCACAAATATTGGGCAAAGCGTATATAGTTGGTGGCAGGAGGATCAGATTTAATATTCTAACTCCAGTCCAATCAAAGTGGGGCAAGTGCATATATTTGGGGGCAAAGTTTACTGTTTAGGTTACTCTCCTATTTGCAAATGCATTATTTGGAAATTAAAATATATATATTGGGTAAATAAAAATAATTCTAACAGTCCTATAATTTGTATAATTATTATGCACTCATAATATTAAAATAAATACATTTACATTTTAAATACATTTATTTCTTTAAAAAATGTTTTATTGGAATTCAACTTCTCACCTTTATCTTTTAAAAATGAAGTCAAAGTGCTACTAATGGACAGGTTCTTGCTCTAAGGCTCATGCACATCAGTAGTCGTCCACATTTGCCCAAATTTACTTTACCCATTTAGAGTTCTGGACTCCTATGATCATGTATATTTTGTTGGCGACTTGGTACCGATGGTGGCCTCCTGCCTCATTTTGGGACCCATCACATCCTGTTTTTCTCTTGTTTTTTTTTCTTACTGTTTCTACCTTCCTGGCCACTTGTAAAGCTCTTTGATACCCTCTTAGGTCACATTTGCGCTATATAAAACAATGTAAATACATTAAATAACTAGATAAAATATTAAACTCTGTTATCCTGGAATTACCTTTTATCAGGAGCATAACAACACCAATGTATTTCATCTTCAAACAGGCTTAGGTCAAGGTATCATATATTTAGATAATGTGACAATAATAAAGTGAAACAAGCTCCTAGGAACTGAAAAATACTCCAAATTGCATAATTGAAACATAGAGCGTCATAAGGATAGCGGGCGGAAAACCACCCCGACTGCCATGGAGGCGGGAAACAACCGCCCGCCGGGGCCGCAGATAAACCGGCGGCCAAATTAGGATCAACCGCCAACAAAGACCGACCGCGGCGGTAGCGGGCCAAGCAAAACCGTCCGACGTGGGCAGTGACGGCAAAAGAAATGACCGCGGCGGTCGGAGAAGCAATAACCCACTGCAAGGAAAGCGGAGACACCACACAGGAAATTAGGATATCCCCGAGGGTGTCGCGGTCGGAACCGCTGTTACCGACTGCTGCGGTCGCACACAGGAGTGAATGGGAGAGATAGTGGAAGAGCAGCAGCATAGCCACCGCAGCGGGCGGTACATGAAAAACATGGCAGACGATTCCAAAACACCGCAGTGATGCCCAACATTCCACAAATCAAAGTAGCCATGCCCCCAAAATACATAAAACGCATACAAATAAAACAAAATATTGCAAATAAAAATATAAAAGCACAGGACAACTCCCACAACACACCTGACAGCCAAATTTCACTTGGACACACCCACACAGCTGAGTATAAAACCACCACCTTCACTGACCACAATCCTTTGCAACACTCCAGAAGAGAAGGCCATATACCACATCTGACAGGAGAGGCAAAAGAGCAAAGCACACACACACATCCACCACCACTATCACTACCACCATCACACCAGCACCAATAATCCCCCAGCACACAACACACCTCACACACCAACACCACAACCGCCACCCACACACCTGCACCCACAAACACTTCAACCACCACACACCATGACATCACAGAAAATGCCCAACTTCACAGAGAGTGAGTTGACAGTCATGGTCAATGAGATAGTGAGAGTAGAGCCACAACTGTTTGGTAGCCTGGTCCAACAGACACAATTAGCCACGAGGACACAAATGTGGGAAAGGATAGTACAAAGGGTAAATGCAGTAGGGACCACCCCAAGATCCAAGAAGGAGATTATGAAGCGGTGGCATGATCTCAAGAGGGTTGTCAAAGAGAAGAGGAGCAAGAACTGGGAGCTGGCGAATGTTACTGGCAGAAAACATTCACACCATGGGAGGAGAAGGTGCTTGCCATACTGCATCCTGAGAGTCTCACAGGAGTAGTCGGGGGAACAGAGACTGGTAAGTACAAACAAATGGCAACCAACACACTGAGAAGTACTTCCTTGCACAACCCAAACACCATTACACTGTCCACCCTCACACAACAGGTAGCTAGCCATCTTGCTTAGGAGGCCTTTATGGGGGAGGGAGGTCTGTACAACAACTCACACCATACCCCCTGTACCACAGCCTACCAAGATGGATCCCTCCCCCAACACCACCCAGAAGCATGATTCAGCCATTGCACTGTTCACCCTCACCTAACAGGTAGGTAGCTATCTTGCTTGTGATGTCTGTCTGCTGGAGGGAGGCCTGCACTACCACTCCCACCATGCCCCCTGTCCCACACTCCAGCAGCATGGAGCCCCCCCCACCCAGGAGCATGTGGCAGCCATTGCACTGTTCAACAAACAGACTTACGGGTAGGTAGCCATCTTGTATTGGAGCACTGTTTGGGGGTGGGAGGCCAGTATCACTACTCCCACATGCCCCCTGGCCCACACTCCAGAAGCATGGAGGCCTCCCCCACCCAGGAGCATGTGTCAGCCATGGTACTGTTCAACAAACAGACTTACAGGTAGTTAGCCATCTTGTATTGGAGCACTGTTTGGGGTGGGAGACCAGTATCACTACTCCCAGCATGCCCCCTGGCCCACACTCCAGCAGCATGGAGGCCTCCCCCACCCAGGAGCATGTGTCAGCCATTACACTGTTCACCCTCACCTAACAGTTAGGTAGACATCTTAACTCTTCCTGATGTGTGAGACCTGCATCCCTACACACAGCAACACTTGCATGCAATGCATTGACACCTGACATGTATGAGTAAATGATGTTCCTCTGCACTATGAAATTATACACAGTGTTGCAATGAATAATACTAGTGGAGACTTCATAATTGTGTAGTGTACAGACAGTCGATGATACGCAGATGATACAATACTTGCACAGTGCCCAACACTGACCATTCCCCTTCTAATCCACAGGTGATGAAGAACTCACTGCTGAGGACCACAACAACGAACAGCAGAGCCAGTCACCACCCCGGTACATGGACTCTCAGATGTTGACTCCCAGGACAGTTTAGATGATGAGCTCCAGGCCAGCCCATCTGGTGTGCCACAGACCCACAGGTCCCAAGACCCCATCCTCCCCACCACCACGTCTGCTGCAACAACAACAGCACAGCAGACCCCTGCAGTCACGGCCTGTGCCTCAACCACCGCCACTACCACCACCACCAGTACCACCAGTACCACCTACAGCACCCTCCCTGTCCCAGGGGATGACCAGGCCACACCAACAACTGTGGAGGGCAGGAAGAGTGTGCGTGGACCCACAGTGGTCAGGCAACAGGTCCGTGGCAGCAGGGCAGGTGGGAGGGCCAGGGTCACCACCAGACCTCGGGAGGAGTGGACACCATCCCTGGATCACTTCACCAGAGTTGTGGAGGCATACCAAGAGGTCCAGGGACAAAGTGGCCGGTCTGATGAACTATTATGGGAGCTCATCCTGCTGATGAGTTCCATCGACAACCGCCTTGGACAGATGGTGGACCTCATGGACCAGCAAGTGGTGTTGCAGAGGGACAGGCCTGTTTCCTAACCAACACCTCCGCCCCCTCCTGTTGTGCCGCAGGATGACAGTGCACCATCCTCCCCTGCGCCAACAGAGAGGGGCGAGTCCCCTGACACCGCTGGCCAGTCACCAGACCCACCCACCGCCAAAAAGATCAAGGGGGTGTCCAAAGAAGAGCCTGGGAGTCTCCGGAGGCAAAGCACCTGCCACACGCTAGTCACGGAGCCAGCCCTGATGGCAACCCCACTGCATTGACTGTTTGTACTGTCTTTCCCCACATTTCCTTGGCAATGGCACTTGTCTGTTGGACTGGGTCACCACATCCATGTGGTGTCTACTCTTGCATCTCATCGAACATGACTGTCAGCTCACTGCTCATTCCCCACCCTACATGCAAATATTCACGCTCAAATCACATGTTCACTTTCCAAATAAAAAACCAGATGCACCAGATTTTGTGCAGGATCGTTTTCAGTGCAATATTTACAGTGCTGACAATGTCCATGATGTGTCCAAATGATGTACAGTATGTAGGGCAGGATTATTCTGAAGCACCTATGGAGACACAACAGAACAACAGTCACTGGTGTCATTGTGGCATCACAGACAGAACACTACACAAAACATACACAAGACACTACTGGCATACAAGACAATGAGCTGCAGGTGTGAACAAATGCAGTCCAGCATACGTCCCCATATGGAATGTCAATGTCACATTTACCACACACAGGTGACTGAATGTGTGCCTGTCTGTTACATCCGCGCATAGCCCTTCACAACAACAGCAACCACACTAGACAATGTACACGTCATACCTCGTCACCCACCTTCAAGTGAAGTAGCGGTCGATGTGCTGTTGGCGCAGGTCAACTCCTTCCTCCTCTCCACTGTCATCATCACTGGACTCATGTCCTTGAGCAGGTGGTGGCCTTGGTTCCTCACCATCATCCAGGAGCAGGAGGATCCCCTTGTGGATGGCCAGGTTGTGCAGCATACAGCATGCAACAACGATCTTGCAGATCTTCCCAGGCGAGTATGCCAGTGCACCTTCTGTCCTGTCAAGGCAGCGGAATCTTGACTTCAGCACGCCAAAAGTCCGCTCAATTACATGTCGGGTCCTGCCATGAGCCTCATTGTACTGGATGTCAGCCGGGGCATCGGGGATTCCTTAGCGGGCTCAACAGCCATGGCCTACTGGGATATGCAGAGTCACCTGTGAATGACAAACACCCATTGCAATGTTGCACAGGCAAAGTGCAGAAGATAACACAGCACGCCATATCAGTAGGCATACTCACCCACAATCCAAGCACGCTCGGGATGCAGATTTTCCATCATCCGTGGCACCATGCTGTTCCTCAGGATGTACGAATCATGTGCAGAGCCAGGAAATCTTGCACACACATGGGAAATGGTCATGTCCGCAAGGCACACCACCTGCACATTGATAGAATAATAATGTTTACGGTTTCTATAAATGTGCTCTGTTGCCTATGGTGGCACCAGACCTACATGGGTGCAATCGATGGCACCAACAACATGTGGGATGTGCCCAAGGGGATAGAAGTCACCCTTCACACCGGCCAATTCTGCTCCCCTAGGGAAATTAATGTAGGGATTCCTATAGAGCATCATGGCTGCAAGAACATCCCTCAGCGCCTGCTGGCTGGGACTCTCTCCTGCTGCTGCCTGAAGAGCCTGCTGCCTGGGACCCCTCACCACTCACTTCCACCACAGGTGTTCCATGTCCACAGGGATGGCAAGGACAGAGAAGATCCGTGCCAGTCCATTCACAAATGACGAACTGGAGGTCCTTGTGGAGGAGGTCCTGGCACAGTACCCAAGACTGTTTAGTGGTACCAATGTAGTGGTAAGTCTCCATAAAGGTAGCTGTAGGGCAAGGGGGTGTCAGACGTGTAGTTTTGCAGATGCAGTATATGCCTGAGGGTGTGGGGTTGTATCAAATACTGACAGACAAGCTGTATCCAGGGCGAGGGAGTGTGTGTGTCCCAATGTCACTCTTTTCCATGCCTGTACTTGTATGTGTGAGTGGGGTGTGTTACATTGTCAGCCATACAGAACCAACGGATGTTAGCCATGTAGATGCCAGAGAGTAGGTTCAGTGCCGGCCCACCCAAACGATAAAACATCAACAGATTTACATGTTCCTTGCTCCAGTTCCTTCACACTGAATAGTAGATATGCCCCATCTGTGCCCTCTATAATTTCAGACTTACACACTTCTATCGATGCATATTGTGTTGAGGCATCCTGCATTAGTCCTGATTCTGTGTCTTGCTACTGTACTGATAGATGTTGGTATCTGACATTGTGTAACTGGTCATTTACCCTTCTTTCCTCTCATACCTGCAACTCAAGGTACACCAGCGTAAGGCCCTGTGAAGGGCCATTGCAGAAAAGGTGCAAGCCCTGGGGGTTTCCAACAGACGACGCACCCACTGTCACAAGAGGTGGGACGACATCAGCCGTCTGGCAAAGCAAGTGGCAGAGATGACCTTGGGGATGCTCCCACGCACAGAAGTTTGGCACGGAGCAGCATGACTTCACTGATGGGCCGCATCTTGGCAGTGACTCATCCAGACCTGGATGCACGTCTGAAGGAGCATCTGCAGCAAGGCAGGGGTGGTGAGTATCTGGGGAGGGTGACTTTTGCTGGGAGTGGATGCATGTGTACAGTGCCTGTGGCACCGGTGACCCATGTGATGTGCGTGTGTTGCTGTAATGTGCTGTGTAATGTGAGTGGTTGCTGTGATGTGTGGTTGTATCAGACATTGGCCCACCCTGGCCTTACTAAGCTGAAACTCCCTGCTGTACTTTCGAATTGACAGATGGGTTAGGCTCCACATGGTTATTCATCATTGGGATAGTGTGGGGAATCTATAATGGGGTGAACTGCAGTGTCAACTTTCTGAGTGTGACTTCATGTATGCCTACTTTGCATGCACAATGATCGTTGAGGCCCACACATCTGACAACAATGTGCCCCAAATTACCACATGGTGCTTGCTATGGCCTACTTGCTATTGTGGCATGTAATGTCTTAATAGGTGTGTGTTGTCCCCTCCTTTTCCCTGAAGGTCTGGCAGTGGTAATAAGTGTTGTACCCACATCATGTCCCTAGGGCAGGGCAAGTTGGGGGGGCACTCCATCTACGGGCAGGGTGTAGTGCTGTGTGGCATCAACATGGCTCATACATGGCAGTTATTCTGCGTTTCAGGCACTGTTGTGGTCTATGTAATATGATGCTGCACAGTGATTGCAGGGTGTGGTGGTTACCATGTTGGTTTGGGGCTCTCCTGTACTGCATTGATTTGAAATTGTGTGACCAGATGATGACACTTACACAACCCTGTATCTCTCTCTAATGCAGATTCGCAATAGACCACGGAGGAACATGAGCCAGAAACCAGTGGTGGGGAGAGTAGCACTACAGCTGCAGCGGAGGCCAGTGACACAGAGCCCACCAGCGCATCTGAGGGAGAGAGAAGTATGCAGGAGGAATCCGTGGCTGAGACACAGAGTACCACATCATCTGATGCCAGCGGGGATGCATCCATGTTGGCAGGCACAGGGGATGGGGAGTCTGCATTATCATCTACCACCCAGCGGCCAGTGCCCATCCTCCCATCCACTTCCTCTGGTGCTGCCCATATCCGTGTCACTAAGAGGGGACGAGTCACATTCACACCTGGCACCGCTGCCCCTGCACCTGTCCACCCTGCTGCCCTCAGTGCAGAGTGTGTAGAGCTCCTGCGCCAGTTTTGTGTGGGCAAGACCGCCCTGCTCTATGCCTTCAGTGACCATGACAAGAAATTAGGCCATGTGATTGCATACATGGAGGGCATACACTCTGACGTGGGTGGGCTACACCATACAGTCCAGGCGTTGTCATCCACAGTCACGTCAGCCCTTCAACAGGCACATGCTCCCATTGCAGCTCAGGTGCCTTTGTCCACCCTCCAGTCAGTGGCCACATCAGATGACAGTGTGCACGGTTCACCTGCGTCAACGAAAAGGTCAAGCACAAGGAGCACACAACAGACACAACCCAAACACTCCCGCCCACAGACACCATTCCCACTGAAGAGCATGGCCACCCCAGAATGCACAGACAAGAGCCAGTCAGGGAAAAGCAAGGCCAAAAGAGCAATCAGGCAGACATCAGGCTCACATGCCGCAGAGGCATCACCAGCAAAAGACTCTCCTGTCTCTAAAACATCACACAAACCTACCCATGCAGTGTCAGTGCCCACTGAGGAGGTGTTGCATATCAGGGGTACACCTAGGAAGAGCACAGGGACACATCCACCCACCACATCTACCCCAATTCCACGACCATTGATGCAGGTGGAGGAGGGCACTGTAGAGACCACACCTGGCAAGAAAACAAAGGAGGGCACTTTAGGGGGTATACCTGGCAAGAAAGCAAAGGAGGGCACTGTAGTGGGGTACACCTGGCAGGAAGGCAAAGGAGGGCACTGTTGAGACCACCCCTGGCAAGAAGGCAAAGGAGGGCATTGTAGAGACCACCCCTGGCAAGAAGGCAAAGGAGGGCATTGTAGAGACCACCCCTGGCAAGAAGTCAAAGGAGGGCACTGTAGGGGGTACACCTGGCAAAGAGGGGAAGGTGGTCCAGAGACGTAGCCAGACCAAGCATTCCGCGGGATCCAGCACATCTCCAGAGGTAGTGCCAGTGTCTGCACCTGATTTGGGACAGTTGGTGTGTGTGCCTGTTGTGTCATCACCACTTCCCATCAACCCCAAGACAGGGAAGCCATTTCATATTCCCAAAAAGTGGAAGGGTACCCATCCAACCTCTCCCACCCACACTGTGTCTGAGGTCTGCATGACTCCACCTCCACGTGCCACTATGCCACCTGGTCCACACAGCCCTCCAGCTTGCCAAGCCACTGTTAGCCCCACATCACCTGGGGCTCTGTCACCACAGTCAAGTGGGCTTGCTGTCCCCGACACCCAGCCAGGTTACAAGTCCACATGACAGCCAGGAGTGAGTTGACATCACCCTCATACGCCTGTGCCTCATAGAGGTGTGCTAGTCCTGAACATTGTTTAGAACATGGGTGTGTTGCTGGCCCTCTTGCTCTGCTGTGCTGTACTCTCCCCTTTGCAGCCTCCCATGTACTTGCTGTCTCACCTGCCATGGACACTGGCCCTGTTGCTCTGCTGTGCTGTACTCTTCCCTGTGCAGTCTCTCATGTGCTTGCTGTCTCACCTGTCTATGGACACTGGCCCTGTTATCTGCTATGCTGTACTCTCCCCTGTGCAGCCTCTCATGTACTTGCTGTCTCACCTGTCATGGACACTGGCCCTGTTGCTCTGCTGTGTTGGGCTCTTACCTGTTCTATGGTCACTGGCCCTGTTGCTCTGCAGTGTTTGGCTCTCACCTGTGCTATGGAGACTGGCCTTCCTGTTTGTGTTTCACCTGGCCATAGTATCTTGCATTTGTACATTATTTTGTGCCTTGCTGTTGTCTACTATTGTTCTACTGCTACATCTGTGCAATATGTGAATAAATACAGTTACTTCTGTTGTGTGTTTTGTCAGTGTCCTTGCTGAATAAAGTTATGTTTCTGTTTGCATTTGATTGTCTGTGCCCCATGCTCTATGTATTACTTCAACATTGCAAGGCTCTTTGCAGGCATCAGATTTTTAGACAGGGGTGACAGGGTCTTCAGTCCATTCTGACCCTGATAATAGTGTAATCTGTGATGGCTATTTTACCTGCCATGCAGTTATCTTCCTAGTGATTTGCTATTGTTGGCTACACTGTTCACATGTCAGGTTGGGGGACACTGCCAGCACAGGGTGTGATGTGAATAGGTTTTGAAGCAGGCTGGGATATGTCATGATGTATGTGTGTGGATTCCTTTATGTGTGCCCAGCCGTGTATGTGTATGGTCATCTTGTGTTGGCCCTTAGTCCTGGTACCATGGCCTATATGAGATGCGTGGTCTTGGGTGTAGCAGAGATGTGCAGTGTGAAGGGTGTAAGTTTGTAGTGGATGTATGTGTGCCCCTGTATTGTGAGAGACACACATGTGTCACCCAGGAGTTGTATGCCTGTTGTTTGTTTTGTCTTGCCCTGTGTAGAAGATTGTATGCACTTGTGTCAGCTGTTTGTAGTGCACAGTGCTGTGTGTTGGTGTGTCCATGCTGTTGATTGTGACTCCTCCTTGTTGTGTTGGTAAGTTTGAAGTGTGCAAAGTGTGTGAGTTGCACATCAGTGTTGTGTTTGATTGATCCTCAATGTGTCTTGGGTGTGTTTGTGTAGACTGGGTGGCCCTGCTGCTCCACACTGGCATTGTGTTTGTGTTTGTCATGCATTGCAGGCACATGGTGTTTTTTCTCCTCCTGTATGGCATGGTGTGTGTGGTGTTACACAAATAATCATAGGGGGGAGGAAGAGTGCTGATCCATTCAGTCTCCTCTGTATACTCAAAAAATCATAGGGGAAGGATCACTTGTCCTGCATAACCAGGGTATGCAGGTAGGTACGTGGTGTCTCACAATTAAAAGACCCTCATGCACGTGTATTTTAAGTTTTCGTAGCGGTATATGTGGTCTCCCCGCTCTTTTTTAACACGTGTGTGCATAATCCTTGGGTCAGTATTTGTGCACCCTCCGCCTGGAGGATTTACCCTTGGTTAAGACAGTAGTGATCGTGGATAGTGAAAGAAAGGTGCTAGAGGTGAGTTAAAATACCCGGACAGCCAGATGCATGACTTTATTGGGTCTGGATTCGGGTAACCCAAAATTGTCTTAACCAAGGGTAAATCCTCCAGGCGGAGGGTGCATAAATTCTGACCCAAGGATTATGCACACACGTGTTAAAAAACATATACCGCTACGAAAACTTAAAATACACGTGCATGAGGGTCTTTTAATTGTGAGACACCACATACCTACCTGCATACCCTGGTTATGCAGGACAAGTGATCCTTCCCCTATGATTTTTTTGTGTGTGGTGTTACGCCATCCCCTATGTGTGCCACTTGTGCCTTGCCATTGTGGGTCTTCCGTCTCTCTATTTGTGTATGGTACACCCCTTACATGTCTGCTACTGACATGCAGGCTATTTCACTTTGATGTCAGCTGTCCCCTTGGTTTCCATGTGTGTGTGCCTCCCCATCACTTCATTTGTGAGCTTGTGCTTTGTGGTGCAGTTCTTGGGCCATAAGTGTTGTTCCTCTTTGGACATTGCCACAATGGTTTATGTGTGCTGTCCTTGTGCTATTAGTCATTCTGTAGTGGCCATGTGCACTTCAGCTGTGTGTGCTGCCCAGTGCTCTGGTGTAGATGGCTTGGCTCTTGTATCCCAGAGTGGTGTATGTGTAGTTCTTGTGTTGGATGTGTGGGTGTTGGCTGTGGTATTGCTTCAGTCCCTGGGTGTGATGTTGTATTTGTGCAGTGCTGATTTGTGGTGTGTGTGATGAGGTTGTGCCAATCATGTGTGTGTGTGTGGCTGTTGTGCTTGTTATGCACACACTGCTTGTTGTGCATGCAGTGCTGTGTGTATGTGGCCTTGGCATTACCTGATGTGCATCCCCTGATGCCTTGTGGTGTTTGTTGATTAGGGTTTCATGTGCATCTGTGGTCGGTTTGATGTGGCACTGTGTGTTTGTCCAGATGCACTTCTTGTGTGATTTGTGTTATGGTGTGTGTGGTTTGTTCCTGAGTGATGATGTTGTGTACTCCTGTTGTGTCTGTGCTCCCATTGCTTTTCCCCAGTTTGGCTGACAGGGTATGTCTGTTTCTGTTGGAGTTCAGTATGTGTTCCTGTAGTGTTTGTGTGTTGTTCGTGTGCAGGCATTTGTTGAGGCATCCCTGTGTGTGTGTTGTGTTTGTGGCTACACCCAGGGTGTATGCTTGTTTGTGTGTGTATGTGCTGGCAGGGATTGTGAGCCTTCATTGTGTGTGGCACTGGTGTTGATTGTTCCTTGTCAGCCACTCCTGCAGTGGCTGTCTCCCTGGTTGTGTGTTGTGTGGTGCAGAGAGTGTGTATTGTGCTTGTTGTTACAGTGCTTGTTGGTGTGCATGGGGGTGCACGGGATGGACACCTGGCCTGTGACTTGATGGGGTGTGTTGATGTGTGGTTGGGGGTGGTGTGTCCCTATGCTGTTTGTGCCCTGCTCATGCCTTGGAGTGGCCCTGCCTTTTGCATAGTGCGCATGTGTAGACCACGGCGGTGACGTGACCGGGACCGGGACGTTGCTGCTGGTTGGCGGATGATGTGTGTCCCAGATGCTGACAGGTGCCTTGTTGTCAGGGGGGTCATGTATGGGTGCCCTTGTGGATGTGTTGTGACCCCCAGCAGGGTGTCTGTGTGGAGATTGGACCCTGTTTTGGCCTGTGTGTTGTGTGTTGCATTTGTGTAGTTGCGTACCTGCGGCGGCGTCCGCGGCAGCCCATCTGACGATAGAGTTGTAGGAGGTACCACCACCCGACATCCTAATGGACCCCTTAGTTTCTACAAAAATCTTTATTGCAAATGGTGTGAATCAACAGTCATTACATAATTTTTGTTTCTTTTTGCAATTTTTTGGCATTTTGTTCTATGTGTGTGAAAACAATAATATTAAAACAAAATAAAGAACACAAATTCATATATGCATAATTATTTATGCCAAATGAAAATGTATTTTCCAACTCACAGCATAATTATCCAAAGTTAATCCAATCATAGAAGGTGTGGGTCCAAGTCACAAAGACTTAGACCCACACCAAAGAGCATATATTTTGTTTCTGGGTTAAACTTGATACGCAGTGTATTTGGTGCACGCACGACTAACCTAATTGCATGCTTGCCAACTCACTTACACCGAGATGCTGTTGGTGATCTATTGGATTCTTTTGCTGATTTATGCTTTTAGTACATTGCGTCGGTAAGCATCTGACTTTGAATGTTACATATTTTTTGTAACATGCCTTATAGTTTCGTAACGCTCATTCTAGTGGTTCTTTTGGTGTGGACCACGTTGCGACTGAATACTTTTTTTGCTTGGAGGTACGCGTTTTTTGCAGATTTGTTCAGGGTTATGATTTTATACATTTTCACTTCGCAGTCACTTGAACAGCATGTCACACTTGTTTACAAATTTGAACCTACACGTTCGTCCAACACTATTTTCACTAGCTTTGGATTTGATGCATGTGCGCACCTAATTTTTCATTTTTAGCGCATGATCCATTACATATTTACAGGAACTTGGAGTCTTTTTATCGAGTCTGTTTTCCTCCTTTGGGCTCTGTTGTACATAGTTGCTGGCACGAGCATGTACCTTCGGTTATTTTCTCTCAGGGTTCCTCTGATTTCTTTGCTTATAGACACCCCTGAAGAAGGGCTATTGTTTAAAGCCTGAAATGCATTGGGACTAACATCTATGTTATGTCTGTTACCATCCCACGCAAGAACTTCGTGTTTTTCATTTGCTCAATAAATACATTGACGAGCTACTGTTAACGCCTGGTTCCAATTCTTCTAAAAGGTGGACTCATGTGAAAACAGAAAAGTGTAACAACGTTATTTTTAGTTCATTCCACTTTGAATGTTTGAAAATGTATTGATTATTGTTTGCTTACACTCTTATTTGAGTGATCTTTCATGTAGTGCACCTGAGGTCTAGAACATAGTCCCAGGTTTTTTCCCCCAATTTTCTGAATTAGGAGGTATGGGTGGACCCTCCTCTGAGAGTGCACACACCAATATTCTACTTTTGTTAACATTGTTTACTTGGTAGTATGCATTTTGTACACAAGGGCATCAGAGTTTTTATACCCTTGTTCACACTTTTAGAAAACTGGTATTTTCTGGCCATAACCATTTGGTGAAGGCAGCTTGTTCCTGGGTCACATGACTAGATGTAGTTGGCAGTTGATCTTCGTGTATTCATCCCAGACTGCCACACAATATTGGGTTTGGGTGTTGGCGGGATGGACCATCCTAACTTGATGAGGGGCGGAGCTGCTACCAGTCACACTTGCACTTCAAAGATTCTGCCTCAGCTCACACACAAAGGACTTCCCACTAACCTATCATGACTGCAGACAGACTAGAACCAGGGCAGGGAGGCTGGAAATTCCAAACATTTCTATAAGGGGGAAAACTCCAGAAGTCTCTTTTACTTCATAGTGGGTACCAGGTATAAAAATGGGACTCTCAGACCCACTCTTCAGCACACCTCTGGGTCTGTGGATACTACAGAAGGACATCTACAGTGGACCTGCCTGAGACCTAGCCATGCTGTCTGAGAAGGAAGGCTTGACCTGCAATTTCCATCCCATTCTAAAGTGATATCAAGGGTCAGCTGAGTGACCTCTTGTTCTGAGCTAGGGACAGAAAACCTCCAGAGACCTCCCTGCACCTGCCCATTTGAACCTGCTACATTGGATCTGCCTGCACCTGCAACAAGACCTTCCTAAGCCATGCTGGTCTCTGCTGGAGTGGGTTCCTGATTTCCGAGATGTTCCTCCTAGTCCTGGATCGTTGGTGTGGCATATGTTGAGCTTCTTATAAAAGAAAAGGAGAAATCCCAAAGTTTTGGGTTCTTCATGCCAAGATCTTGCCACCTGTTCTGACCACGAACGGGAAGCTCCTGCAAACCAGACTCTTTATGCTTCAGCGATCACCAGCGATGACTGCAACATGAGATCTGCCTCCACGCTACAGCCTCAACAGCCCACAGTGACCACCAAAGCAACTCTCCAATAATGATCGTCTGCGACTCCTGAAAGAATCTTTGTGCTACAGCGACGACCGCCCATGACGCCTGTTAAATCTAGGATCAGTTGAGGGTAAGTTGAGAGAGTCAAAGCCGATACATGAGTAAACACTGGGAGAGGGACCAAAGAGAGTCGGAGTGCCACAGTGGAGGAAAGAAAGGAAGAGATGGTGAAGATTCAAGCAGCGGCATAGCTGTTATGTCATAGACCTCAGTGGAAGGGAGGATGTTGGCCCCTTGGCTTCATTTTGAATTAAAAAATACATCAATAATCAGGGTTCCTTGGGCATCTCAGGCCCCTCTTCCCCAGTGGACTGCACCTGTTTACCAACCAGTGCTGCTCCTCTGCATTGAAGTGATTAAACAGGTCAAAGTTTTTTAGAGTGGAAAAAGGCAAAGAGGAGGAAAAGGGTAAAGCTGAGGACAGGATGGCAAGCGAAAACGTGTGTAGAGGGAAAGTGGAAGAAGGGCTAATGCATCACAAAAGGAGCAAATAGGTAGACAGTAGGAGAAGAGAGTGAAGAGGAGGACAGGGTTCAATATAGTTCAGAATGACTGGGATAATATGCAAACTGGCATTGGCCCTAAGTCGTGGATGCTTCAACTACACACTTAGAAGAGTAGACACCTGGGACACCTTTAAAACTAAAGTAAATTATTTGCATTTTCTTAGAAAAGAATATGGTCAAATCATCCACAGCTGCTAAGAAGGAGGAATAGTGTTGGATAATGCAAATTTTTGAATTTCTGATCAATTGACAGTGTGCCATAAGTTTGCAAGAAATGATTTAACCTAGTGCTTTAAATGGAAGAAATATGTGCAGGTACTCACCAAAAGGAAAGGTGGATTGGGAGGGGTTTTGGTGTCGCCTTAAGGGCGGTGCTATGGGTGGGGCATGGTTTTTGTCCTTTCTAAGCCTTGTATGTAAGAAATGTGCATGCATTGTAAGAATTTCTGATGCATCTATCCATGAGTTCTTACAGAAATAACTGTTTATATAGCCCTTACTAATATACAGTACTTTAAATGGGCTGCTACTGCCCATTAGTGTTTATGTTGCCAGTACTGAGTACCTACACTTCTTTATTTTGAAAGTGAGAGTACTTGCACTTCTCAGCTGTGCTGCAATACATGTAATGGGACTTCGCAAGATCAAAGTAGTGCTGTAAAGAGTGAGCACATGCGCTTCTATATTTCCATTTAAAGTACTGCTAATAAGTGTTTATTATTATCCAAATTATCATAAGTTACTAAGGGGCAGATGTAGGTGGCCAAGTACCGATCGCTAACGCTGAAATTTGCAGAATTTCAGTGTTTGCGATCGGTATTTGGCTGAGAGCAATGTAGGTGAGTTTAGCAATATAAGGAATCGCAAAAGTTATGATTCCTTATTTTGCTCATGCATTCAAGGAATCACTAATTGCGATTCCTTAAATGCAAAGTAGGTAGCACAAAAGAAAGTACACTTTAGGCTTAAGGAATCGCTAATTACCACCAACTTCAAGTTCGTGTTAATTAGCGATTTCCTGTAAAAATTCACTTTTTTGCTTTTTTCAAAGCGCCATGTGGCACACATTCATGCCCTTGGGGCATGTATGTGCGCCACATGGGCACACATGCACATTTCAAGGGTGCAAAAGGGTGTCCCTTTGACACCCTGGCACCCTTGAGATAGCTCCCGCTATTTGCGATTCTTTAATACCGAATCGCAAATAGTGAATAACTTCCCATTCGTTCATTTGGGTCTCCTAGCCCATAGGAATGAATGGGTAGGTATTTCTTATTAAGGAATCTCGATTTGCGATTCGTTATTAAGGAATTTTAAGGAATCGCTAATATTTTAGCAATTCCTACCTACATTCAATTTAGCGAGTCCTTAATAGCGATTCGGTAAAAATCGCTATTAAGTACTCGCTAAATTGAATTTACCTACATCTGGCCCCAAGCTATATGACAAGGATTTTAACTTGTGACCTGCAGGTAACACAAGAATCTCTGCAGCAAATCAGCAACCAACTAAGCTATCTAAATTTAAAGCAAGTCTGTGATGTGCATCTTTAGTGCTGTGCTTTACAGCAGACACTTTGACCCTCCATCCAATGTTATGCTATGTCGATTCTTTTATTGCAATGTGTTAGCATTGATAAAAATTATGCTCATGCTTATAATGGTACACTTGCATACACAGATGAAATCGCATCACTATTATCAAATTCGCCCGTCATGAATTCTACAACAACCCGACTCAGAAATAAGTGATCAGGCAGGTTCTGAAACCTAGGCCCACGGTAACTGACTGACAAGTCACAGGTGGGGGTGCACATGGCTGGCAGACAAACGCACAAACACGAAACTCAGGTTTATCCCAGATAAGTGCAGTGACACCACAATGGTCCAAGAAAATTGTCCCTAATAAGGCACACATGGCCAGAGGGGTGTGCACATTCCCAAAACTTCATCAAGTCAGATGCCACATGGAGTTAGGGGCACGCAGCCAATCAGGACATAGCACACACAGTGATCATTCTCACCTCATGCCAGACATCTGGACACATTACCCACTGGCCCACATTGTGTCCTCGCAAGGTCGAGGCCAACCTGCGTTTTTTATTTACAACTCCACAGACAAGGCTCGCATTCTTTTACCAAACAGTGCTTTTATGGCACACAATACTGAGGAAAAATAGCTCTGATCGATTGTACTTTGGGACAGTACTCAGACACGTTTCTGTAACCTGTACTCTCAGCCGAAGTGTTTAATTAATCCAACTGTTCTTGTTTTGCCAAATGCCTCTTGTCTTTTGTTTTTTCTAGGTAAATTCATATTTGAGCAACAAATGCAGGCAGAATTTTCCAGCAAGTGCATTAACCACCAGAGTTATCAAAGTGCTACTTGCACCCTGGATTAGGTGATATTTGAAATGAAGCCTGTTCTGATCACTTAAGCCGGTCAGAATAAAGTTATTATCACATTTGACTTGTCACAAAATTATTTCTTGTAAAACTTTTAAAAAATAAACTTTTATTTCTTTGAGACATTTGGTGGAAAGGGCTAATGTTTTCTTTCAAGCAAACACATCTAATTTAAATTGATGATGGGTGATGATTTTCAGGCATTTACAACAATGGGCCTGTTAAAAAGCTTTACTGCCCTGAACAATGCAGCCAACACACTCTCCCATTACGTTTGACTGTCACCTTTCTACCAAGACTGGGTAAGATGCAGGGATAAACAAAGAACCCTGCAGCTAAAGACTTTCTCTCATACCATCCATAGTGGCACACGTAGATCGCTATATCTTGAAAACAAGAACTGTTGTTCAGGTGCTCTTCACCATCTTAGCTCAGTATTCCTCCCTTTTTGAAAGGCATACTTTAAAGGACATGCTTAAGGTGCCGCTGGGTAGAGCTGATGAGCACAGCGCTGCCTGCATCCCAGTCACGCCCCAATGATTACCAGTACTTTCCTTGTCCGAGGAAAGGTTCTGCTACTCAAGGGAAGAAAATGAAAAAGGATCGCTACTCCATACCGGTAAGTACCAGCCCATGTAAAATACTGATTTTACCCAAAATGGCACATCTTGATCCATGTGGAAGGGCAGCATTTGGTCCCAACTATTTTAATTGCCTGTATTGCACAATACTTACTGAAGTCAGGATACCAATTATTACAGTACTTTACACAGTCCAGGGAACAAAGGATGTATTGTGAAAATATTAACTAAATGTACTGTTACCTTGTACTCTTTGGTGCTGCTTTCCTCTGTGGACACCACAGTGTGGGCACAGTGCTCCCAGGACTCTCTACTCACTAAACAAAGGACTGCTGGTCCTGATTGCAGAGGAGCGGCTTGTGGTGGCTTGGGAAGAAATCCAGATCCTGGCCCTTTTCACGGAGCTCCACTCCACCAGGTATTCACAGTGCCCATGATTGTTGAATGAAAGATTCAAATTACTATTGCTGGAAGGCATAGGGCCGGATCCATGTGAGCGATCCAGCTGTTGTTATTATTTGTCACCTGGACCCAGAGAGCCTGTGAGGCTGGGAAGTGGGCGTATCAGAAGTTGAGCCTTCCCTGGCTTTACTGTGGAAAAAAAGGAACATGCCAGCACTCAACTCCCCTCCCAGCCATGCCCCAATCAATGTGACACAACTTGTCATAGAACATCTGCAGCAGCCCAGCACAGCACGGGTCTCACAGCTACAAATCAAAAGCGTGTTGGCTGTTTTGTGAAATGCAGCTATGTAACGTTGAAATCCTCATACCGCTTGGTCCCAGAGGGGCCATGCTATGTGACTAAAGCATTTTAGTGCAGTGATGCGGACACCAGTACTAAAATGTGTTTGCCTTACTTCTAATGCATGGTACTTGGTGCTGTATTAACCTGGAGCTGAAACAGTGTCCCCAGGGCCTGCCCAAAAGAGAGGGGGTATGGGTTGTGAAAATCTGCTTTATAGATTCCCACAGTACGGGAGGAGTCCAACCCTGAGGGAGCGAATCCAGTACCTACAGATGATGTGGTGGCCGCCATCAAAGACCTGCAAGAGCTGGCTGGGTGGCAAGTTGCAGTGGGAAGTTTTCTGCAACAGTCTGAGGCCCAAATATTGGTAATACCTCTGGTGATCACTGCATTTACTGGGAGAATGGTCTCCTGTATTATGAACCTAGGGTCCCTGAACCTGGGTCACCCAGTGCTAGCGCACCTTCCTACTGGAGTTTAATCATGATAGTCCCTTGGCAGTTAACATTTAGGGCAGGCCAAAACCTTTGACTGCCTTGTCACCCACTTTGGCTGACCCCAGATGAGGACTAAGGGCTTGATTCAGATCTGACGGTACTCCCATCATCCCTCCGTGGTGGGGTTTACAAGTACTCTGTGCAGTTGACACATTCCCGCCCTCACTATTTAGATGTGGGATTGCTGATCTTCCATCTGCTTTGACAGAGTGTGTTCTGCTGTGTAAGTGGCTAACCTCCGTTGACACAGTGGACTCCTTTACTGGCTAACATGACTCCATCGTCGTCAGGCTGGCGAGAATGCGTGGAGCCTATTCAGATTTCTCAGTTGTGCTGGCATTGTCCAAGCAGCAGATTCCTGAGAGAGGGATTCCATTGTGGGACACATTCAACATTGCACTATTCCTGTGGCTTTTGGATGGGTGCTAGCATCACCCACATGATGTGTTTTGGCTAATTGTTTTTACCTGCATACCACACTATAGAACACACTCCATTTCAGCCTATGATCTTTGGCTATTCCACTGCAGCAGAAGACTGTTCATGAGAACATTCAGTAAAGTCAGTTTTTTTGCTGCTTTCTCTGTTTTTTGTTCATTTTTTCTTTTTCCATTTAATTTCTTGGGGGTTATTAAATGTATTTAAGTTTAATATTTGATAATGGCAGGGAGGAGAAATCTCCATTTAGTGGGCAGCATTGTCAGTCATGGTGGATGAAACGATTACAGTAGAGCCACAATTGTTTGTAATCCAAGTACAAAATACAACTATAGCAACAGAGGAAATTAGGAAGAAGTGGAACGACCTGTGGGGGGAGAGCATTTCCTGGCCTCCATGCATCACCTGGAAGTGGAGACTGTTAAGATCTACTTTTAAATGTGTTACTTTTTAAAACATCTAAACCTATATTGGCGCACTTCAATAAAGGACGGTGCGTTCCTTTTCCGCCAGAGCCAAGCCGGTTTGCTTATTTTCAATAACGTGTCAGTTTGGCACAATAAAGACGCACTCTCTCATTTCTTCAGGAAGAATTAGGAAATGTTATTTTCTTTTTGCCATGCCATGCCCTACGCGTTTCGGTCAATGACTTTGACCTTGATCACGGGATACTGACAAACAGAGATAGTCCTCTTTTCTTTCTTCAATGAACAGTTACTTCCTGTTTGAGGTGTGAGGTGCATTGTGGTTAGTGTAGTTTATACATCAAAAGCGTTTCGTGAATTGTAAAGTGCTTGTCTCTGTGTCATGTTAAAAACAGTAAATCATTTCTTTTACTGTGATAGAGGCAACGTTTGTCCATTTGCATGTTTTTTCCTTTTTAAAATTTCGATTTTCAGTTTGTTTTCATGCTCTCTGGTGAGCCTATTTTAACTAATTTCATTGATTCCAATATCCCTCTGTTGCTACTTATTCGCAAGGCTCCAGTTATTGGGGTTCCTATTCACTAGTTAGTAAGGTTCGTGCTCTGATATTATTTGACACGATGATGTTGTTCCTTTTCTTTCCTCAGAGATGTATATAGAGTTCCTCATTCTGGTTTAGACCTCTCGGATCTAATGTTATGAAGGGTATTATTTGTTTGGATTCGTTCTGGCGCATTATTCGTTTTCGGTTCCCTCCTCTTTCTGAAGATGGTACCTGCTCGAGGGCCCAAAATTTCAGACATTCCCACCGACTTTCGTGTTCTTTTTCCATGTGTTTTGATATTGCGTTGGAGTGGTCCTTGTGTGTGGTGGCTCGGATGTGTTCGAGTATCCTTTTCTTGACCTCAAAGACGGTACTCCCTATATAACGCAATTTACAGGGGCATTCCACCATGTAGATGACATAATTGCTTTTACATGAAAGGTGTTGCCTAATTTTTCATGTGGTGCCCTGATTGATGGATAGTTCTTTCATGTGGGTTGTGATTTTGCATGCCTTACATTGTTTGCATGGCCAGAATCCTTCCCTTTTCCCTTTGTAGCCAAGTGGTGGTTGTTGTTTCCTTGAAGTGGCTGTGCGTGAGTTTATCAGCGATATTTTTTGCTCTTCTGTATGTAATATTTGGATGATCTCCCATTATCTCTGCCAGAACTGGATCCAGTTGTAGGATTCTCCAATGTTTTTTGATAATTTTCACCAAAATTGTATTCTCCACATTATGTGTAGTGATCAGTCTTATTGTTTGGTTTTGTTCTTCCTCTTTTGTGGGGATCTTATTCAGCAGATCCTTTCTGTTTAGATGTATGACTTTTTGGAAACTTTTTTCAATCACTTTCCTTGGATATTTGCGTTTCATGAATCGTTCAGTCATTTGTGCACTGTGTTTATAGAACTCATCATCAGCTGAGCCATTCCTTCTAAGACGTAAGAATTCCCCGTACGGGATACTCAATTTTAGGGATTCTTGATGGAAACATTTCCCCGTGTAGTATTGCATTCGTTGATGTTTTTACGATGCAGTGTGGTATGGAGTTTGTTGTCTTTCACAAACACATTTGTGTCGAGGAAGGTTACCTGTTTAGCACTGATCTCAAAAGTGAATTCCAGATTTGTTACATTGTTGTTTAGTTTTGAGAAATAGTTTTTGAACTCTATCTCAGTGCCATCCCAGATTATTAGGAGGTCGTCTATGAAACGAAGCCAAAGGATGGTTTTCTCCAGGAAGTCATCATTTTCCGAAGTCCAGGCCACCTTCTGTTCAAACCACCCCATGGTCAAATTGGCATAGTTTGGGGTAAAGGAGAATCCCAGGGCACACCCCTTTGTATGCTTATACATATGTTTGTTGAATGCAAAGACGCTGTTTTCTAGGCATAATGTTATCATTTCCATTAGCATGGAATTGTGTTCACAATATTCAATGCTTCTCTTGCCCAGGAAATATTCACATACCTGAAGTCCAATTGAATGTTCAATATTTGAATATAAGGAAACCACATCCATTGTGACTAATTTGAAGCTGGTTTGCCATTTCACTTCCTCCAGTTTTTGTAATAGATCCGTGGTGTCCCGGATATCGGAGCTGAGATCTCTTACAAGAGGTGCTAAAAAATGGTCAATGTAGTTTGAGATGGGTTGATCCAGCTGCAGAGACTATAGGTCTCCCGGGAGGGTTAACTTTTCTCTTGTGTATTTTTGGGAGGCAGTAAAAGGTTGCCATAGTCGGATGGTTGACTGTCAGATATTTTCTCTCTTCTGAGTTGGTCAGACCTTTTTCTGACCATTTATTTAGATGTTGTGTTATTTCATCTCCAATTTCCTTTGTAGGATCTGTTGGTAGTTGACTATAGAATTCTTTGTTCTTTAATTGCCTGTTGGCTTCAGCCAAATAGTCTCTTTTGTCCAGGATTATAATGTTTCCGCCTTTGTCCGCGGGTTTAATTTCAATATTAGTATCCTGTTGGAGATTAAATAAAGCTGTTCTTTCCTCTTTTGGAAGATTATGCTTTGGAGTGTTGAATTTCATTTTGTTAGGATCTTCTATTACCGCCTCGTGGAACATGTCCACTTTATTGCCCGTTGGTAAGCTTGGGTAGAATGGCGATTTTGATTTGAGGCCACTTTCTCCAGCACCAGCAGGTACCTGTATTTGTTCAAGTTCCAAAATGGCCTCACTTTCCTGGGATGGTGTTTCTACTCCCATGGTTATTAGAGTTTCTAGACCTTGAAGATCTTCTGCCAACAAGCCTTTGTTAGTCAGTGTTTGCTGGATGTTGTCTTTTTTCTTTGTCGTTATGTATTTTAGCCAGTTTAATTTTTCTAGTATATTTGTACAGATCAATTCTGGTCTCTGCGATATCTAGGTGAGCTGTAGGGCAAAAATTCAGGCCTTTTTAGAGAACATGTGTTTTTATGTCAGTTAGGGTTTTGGAAGAGAGATTAATTACATTCAATTCCTGTGATGCCGGTGTTGTTACTTTTTCGGTTATAGTTAGCTGGACAAGCCTTTGTTAGTCGGTGTTTTGTTTGCTGGATGTTGTCTTTTTTCTTTCTCGTTATGTATTTTAGCCAGTTTAATTTTTCTAGTATATTTGTACAGATCAATTCTGGTCTCTGCGATATCTAGGTGAGCTGTAGGGCAAAAATTCAGGCCTTTTTTGAGAACATGTGTTTCTATGTCAGTTAGGGTTTTGGAAGATAGATTAATTACATTCAATTCCTGTGATGCCGGTGTTGTTACTTTTTCGGTTACAGTTAGCTGGACATTTTACTCGTATAAAACCATTGAAATTCCCCCATTATAGTTAGTTGTACTAACTATAACTCGCGCGCCCGCAATCTACTGCTGATGATGTCACATATTACATCATTCATAACATGGTCAGTGACATCACTGATGACATCTCAAATGACATCACTGATGACATCATCCATGTGACAAGCAGATACACCTCATCATACATTAGCATAAACTTTCAACACACATTATAAAATATGGAGTATCATGTTTGAAACCAGTGACACACCAATACAAGTTTCTAAAAACCCACTTAGTGATTCCTACATCTACACACACATCTAAACATTTATGCATACATTCAGTCATACATGCTAACAAAGATCAATAGAATACTATTAAATATACTTATACACCTACATCAACATTACACACCAGCACACATCCTATTCACTTATGCAGAAATCCTACTCACCTATGCAAACAATTGATCATACTTATATTTACTAAGCTACACACTTACACAAACACCACTTTATTTATTCATATAGTTAGAAAGTTATACTAAGTGTGTGATAAAATCACTATTACAAGTATACAGTTATCCATACAGTCACTCATACAATCACTGAGTCTTAGGTATACGTATTTATATACAACTGTCACATACACTGCATTTTGTATTTCTAGTTTGTTGGACATGTATAATTGAGAAATATATTTACTCATCACCACACCCATAAAGAGGTTCACTCACCTAAACAACTGTTTCCACATACAGTCTTAACCTCATATACCTACTAAATCAACTATTTACACATCTTTGAACAGTCACCTACCCTTCACCCAACCACACACACATTCATTCACTATCCCATACAAATACTCACTTAACTAATTAATAACTAATATAGACTTTAACATAGCTAGTAACCAATTTATGTAGTAGTTTACACAACAAGAGATAGAGTGATACAGGTATTCACACAGTTTAATCACTATCCCAAATATTTAGTGAGACATTTTAGATTCGTCACTTAGACAGTAGGATGCACACACTCAGCAAGCAGGCTGCATTCTGAGTGTGTGCATCCTACGCGCAACCTACGCGCACCCCATGTGATTTCAAAAACAGAGATTTGATTGGTTCATTACACTTCCTATAGAAACTATTGAAGGACCCCACCCATCTTAATCACTCTTATTAGAACTTTTCTTAGGGAAAGACCTCCTAAGAAGATCTGCTGTTCTTTCTTTTTTGTAGAAGAGATTCATTTAAAGATACTATGGCTGCTATTCAACCATTATCCTCTGATTCAGAGAACTCATCAGAGCAAGAATTTGTTCCTGAACCTCCACCAAAGGAAAAATATAGCAGCATTGTCTGGAAATTTTTAATCTTTCCACCAGGCTTAAAAAAGGTGAATGCAAAAATAGTTACTTGCTGTATATGAAAGGAAGTGCTTTCAAGGGGAGACCTCAACAAAAAGTATTTGTGCGGAACTGCAAGTATGCAGAAGCACTTGCAATCTAAACATCCGGTCAACTTTACAAGGGAGGAGTTAAGGATATTGAGAAAGGCTCCTCCTGCTTCATCAGAAGTTCCGAGTACGAGTGGAGCAACACCATCAACCTCGACTGCACACCCTGATATTCGTCCCATATTAGGGAAACTTAGAATGAACTGTGTAACATGTGAACGGCTGATAGTATATGGAGAGCAATAGGTGGATCTGGTGTGTCGAGCTGTTGACCACCACCATTGTTAGATTTCTTTTCTCCTCTCCTCCCAGTTTTTGGTTCTCTTTTCCCAGTTCTCACTTTTTCCGGTGTTATAAAAAAAAATACAAAATCGTTCAAAAAAGATCTAAACTAGTATGCTAGTGTGTGAAAGTTAAGATGAATGTATGTGTAGTGCATAAATGACTGAACTGTGGTAAATGCATAAGTGCAGAATTATAAGGAAGTGCTGCAGCATGACACTGTAAACTGTTTAACTACAGCTTGCTGTGGTACTTCCAAAGCACAGGAATGTAACATATGTACATAAATATGTTGCAACTCTGTGCTTCGCTCTGCACAGCTGCACAAACTGCAGCCATGTGGTGAGACAGCTACCCTTGCACCAGGGTGCAAGGATGTCCGTGTCATGTGGAGATTGTTTTTGTGCAAGAAGAGACACCTTCCTGCACAAAAACAATCAGTAAAGGCATTTTCTCCTTTAATATATGCTGTGCATTGCAGCATATAGTGAAAGTGAAAAAATGAGGAGAAGTGAAAACAATTTTCCTCGTTGTGCTTTGCTACACCAATTTGAGGATGGTCTAGCATTCACAAACATGTCCAGATTTATGATTTATGATAAATCTGGAGATGTGTCTTGTTCTATGAGTGTTCTGTGCAAACACGCACAGCAAAACCTATAGAACACCTTTTCAACGCAAAGTACTGTGTATGATGAGATTATATGTACATGGAAAAGAAAAGGTATACAGAATGCCTTTTCCTCTCCTTATAAATAAGAAAGAGAGTTAATGGCTTGCCCAATTGTTATTATAGGAGTACATTTGTGTACTGATAACAAAGAATAACAAACATTAACAACTACTCACGTTTTAGGAAACTGATAGGACATAATTATTTATTACTGAAGAGAAGGGATGCGATCTAATATGACATATGCAAAAACACTGACTGATGTGGTTTAAGTTAAAGACTTTCATTTCTTTTAATTCTGAAAATTATCAAGACCTGCAAAACAACCATATTAGTCTATTCTGTACTATACCATATATATCTTGCAGACAGGTGTTCTGAAGCTGTCCCCTATTTTATACCTTTTTGCATTACAATTTTCTGACAGAAATCTTGTCCATCCATGTTCCTTTTCTTCAACTGTGTGGAAACACAGTCCATTGTGCATTTTAAGACTTACTAAAACTTACCTCAACAGTAATACATGTAAAAAACAGTACACATTTTATTCACTTGTTTTTTATAATCTAAATGGTGGTACATTTGATATCATTAAATTAAGATCTGTAAAAAAAAAGAGAAAATAGTTATAACATATAATAATACATTTTTAACAGCACAGCATCATTTTAACATTTTACAAAGTAATTTCGTTTCCTTATTTGCAGTTCTCAAAATATATTGAATTTTACTAGAAAGAGTGATTTTAATTGTACTCATCACATAACAGCAGGCAAAAGAAAAACCAATCAATTAGATTGTTTAAAAAAAACAATAATACATCTATAGTAAAATACTAGATAATACAAGTCACATGTATATAAAATGATTACTACTAAGAAAATGTTATAACTTAAATTTATAAACACTATAAATAATGCCAGTTAAAATTATACACCGAGACAATGTGCAACAAAAAGTCCATCATACAAAGAAATACATTTCCTTGAGGCCAAATTGTATTTTTGCAGTAATTTTTATGTAAATTGTCCAATGATAATCCTATGAAATGATAACAATAAATTCCTCAGAGGCTGAATTATCTTGCTAAAACTTTGGCTTTAAAAATATTGGGTAGGAATTTGGTAATTCGAAAGGCAAACGTTGTTTGAAAACCAACTCAGCATCATTTTTAAGATATGCAGTGTAATGTCTAGACGTTATTGAAGGACCATTGTGGAAAATTATTGCTACTGCTACAAAAGTCCTTCCAGATATTGATAGTTGTGTAGCTACAAAATGTTTTATTAAAGTGTCCAATTTTCTTCCGTCAGCTGTACAACGTTGTATCATTAAAATTATATATTGTCCATATCTTTGGATAAATAATGTTGATAACATTTCTGATTTGCATTGCCTACATTCCATGTTTTGGTTTGCAGCTGTAACTAATTTACTGAAAGACACTGATTTACAGTCCGGTAATGTCAAATATAAAAATCTATCAGTGTCTACGTTAGTGCTACATGTATACATACAATTTCACATTGATATTCTCATTTATAACAAAGGCCAAAAATATTCTCCATGTCTACACCTTAATTTTCCAATTCTGTAAGCATATACATTAGAAACTCCTGATCATCTTGTTGGATATTTTGTGTAAATTATGTAGAACCAGAACATACATCCAAAAGATTACGAACATCAGAAACGCTTTATATTTTACTTTTATCTATTCTCAATTTTTCATGAAGAGAATGTAACAAGGAACAAAATCTTTTTTCACAATTCTCCATAATTTGCAAACCTTCAAGAAAAAAAACAACATTGGCCACTACATTAGCATAGCAGTAGACACCAGACCTATTTTCAAACTGAAAACCAACAATCTCTTCAACAGTGTTCTTTTTCTTTTTGCTTGCAATCACATTATCTTGTTTTTTTCCTTCTCTATACCTTCAGTACAGATATTCACTTACCTTCTTTTTCGAGCAACCACACGCTTTTCAAATACAGGATTTTGACCTGAATTAGGAGCATATGTTATTCTTAACCTATTGTACTCTTTGGCACAGTTGGCATCTGCAGTAATCTTAGTATCATCAAAATCAATCAAAAACAAACCAGATAATGTTCTGACTCTGGACAAAGCAACGTATGCCATACCTTTAAACACAGAATTTCCAATGTTCACCAAAGCACTGTCAACACTTAAACCTTGAGATTTATGAATAGTCACTGCATATGCCAGAGAAAATGGAAACTGTTTTCTACAGACATATAAATCTTTAACAAGCAAAAAACGAACAGAACATCGACTAAATTGTTTCACTTCTTCAATCTGATCAAATTTAATCTTCAAGAATTCAATACCATCTTTATTTTGATAATTAACAAAATCCACAACTTTGCCCATTGCTCCATTTACTAAACCTTTTTCTACATCAAAATCTACCTTAAAATTATCCTACAGTTCCTACATGCATATGGATTGTTTTCTAAACCAGCAGTTTTAGATATTGATTTTTCTAAAGAATCCAATTTTGTCTTCAATTTTTCGGTCAAAATAATAGTGATTCCTTCATGTTCTATTTTATCTATGGCTTCCATTTGTATTATTTCTTCATTTTCCAGTTTCAAAAGTTGTTCATTGAATATAGAACACTCACGCAGTGTTGGCATTAAGCAGATTACAGATTTCTGATCTGCAATTTCCATGTATATTTTCTCAGGAACTACGTTTTCATTTGGAAACAAATTGGAAAGTAATCGAGTCTGCAAAGCTTGTTTGCCATCTTCTGTCAGTAGTCCAATTCTTATATCTTAGATAATAGTTCCATAATCACCATCATTTGCCTGTCGCATATTTGTAATGAGTTCTTTGTATTCAAAATATGACCAAATGTTCACGTTTCCAACACTACCCAGAGACTTTCTGGTGTCTTTATGCGTAAGTGTTTTAAATACTGGTTGTCCTTTTACAGGAGTCAGTTGCAGCAGATCTCCAAAAACGATGACGTGTTTTCCTCCAAATAACACGTCATACTCTGTTTTAAGAATTTGCTGCATTCTTAAATGCACAAAGGCAAGCATTAAGTTTGATACCATGCTTACCTCATCAATAATGAGAAGTTTCATTTTCTCCAAGACCCTTGAAACTTCACAACAAGCTTCTCCATATAGCTTGTGGTATTCCAATTTGTTTTCATGCTCTACTGGTAGCATTAGTAAACGATGTAAAGTAATTCCTTGTTGTGTGCTGCCAACATAGTTGGAGCAGTGACAACACAAGACAAATGATACTCAGTTGTTTTCTGTAGATAACTTGTAATTACTTTAATTAAAAAACGTTTTCCTGTTCCAGCTTGTCCACTCACTTACATTCGGATAGGTTGAAATGACATACATGAGCACTCTTTCTTTTCATGAAGTAATCCATGGTTAATCTGTTGTCTCACTTGCTTATATATTTGTTTTTGCTTAACATTTAGTTGTTCTTCCAAGTTTTCTAAGTTTGTTACATCTTCTTGAACTTGATACATTGCTGTTTCCACCTCATTCATGGTGATTGCTGCTTTGTTTTCAACAATTGGTTGTCCTAGTGGATCTTGACTCAGCACAGCAGAACTTTCACTGTCTTGAGATCTGCCTCCAGCAATCTCAGCAATTGTAGCTTCTTGATCAATTTCATCGTTCAACATTTTAACATAATTTGCAAAAGCACTGCATTGTATGCTATCTTTACAAGCATTAAAGGAATCTTCATAGCTCCGGAAATCTTCAAGTAATTCCAATTCTGAACGCCATGGTTTGAATAGTTGTAAAAGAGCTAAATAGTAAAATTCCCTTTTATCAGCAGTGTCACAACTCAGCTTCCTGTGATTAATCAAATTTCCTTTCGTTTGTTTCACCAAACATCCTTCGGAACCAATGACTCCATATTTTCCATCATTGATGTTCTCTGTAGTATTCCGTTTAAAAGTGTAATTTTGCAGCACTTCATAGAGGCACAAGTTCTCAAGATGATGACTTCTGTTTTGGTAATATGTATCCAACATATTCGTTTTCAAAATATCTGTACTTTCTGGATCTTTTGCTGCTAAATATTCAATTTCTTGTACAGATTTCAGTACTCGATTTCGCATTACAGCAAGACCTAGACTCACATAAATGATTCTTGTAGATTTGGAGTATAGACTTGCAGATGATAACCGATCTGAGCATTCACATGCTCCAATTTCTCGATGCGATAACATCTTCAAACTGAAACTGTATAATAACTTACTTAGAGTCTTCTCGTGAGAAATCTCTTCCCACATTTCTTTCAATTCTGTCTTTTCTGATTTTACATATCACATATTTACATGTTACATATCGAGCAACAGCAATGGAATTGTCCGCAACATATTGAATATCCATGTTAGCATTCTACATGGACAAAATGACTGGGTTGTAGTCATTTATGTATTTTGACTCTTCATTTCTTCTTAAGTTGTAGGTATTTTTGGAGACTTTCTTGTGATAGTATGTCGCAAAGATGACATAAAACTGTTCACTCTTCCTTTCGATATTACAGGACGTGGCAATCCAAAACGACATTTGGAGGTCAATTGCGGTTTCGGAAAATGCATTCCGAATAGCTGTACGGAGCGTAATTCCCATACGAATCGTACACCTTCAAGTTCCCCGTACATACGATCAAGTCCAGCCAAGCAAGTGCGATTCGTCTCTGCGACACTCCGTACGACCCTTTTTCTATGGGACCCGAAAACTGGTGTAAAAGGAGAGTCCGGCTCGAACCGCACTCCGGTACGCGACATACACGCCATGAACCCCATCGTTCGTGTCATCCCAGTCCTGTACGCCTACGACCTGGTGCATAGAAACTGACGACGGCGCAGACGGTGAGTACAACGTACCTCAACAATGCAAGTATACCTGTAGGGTGCGTCATACACGCTCGAGTATACCACCATTGCAATAGTGATATGAGCCGAACACACGCCTTGAATGTTGGGGTATGGTGCGTCACACACGCTCGCGTATGGCACCATTGCAACAGTGATACGATGCGCACCCATGCCATGAATGTTGGGGTACGGTGCGTCACACGCGCTCGCGTATGGCACCATTGCAATAGTGATACGAGCCACACACATGCCATGAATGTTGGGGTACGGTGCATCACATATGAGGGGTGGGTGGATATGACTCCCAGCATAGGCCTACAGTATGGGGGTGGGTGCAGAGGACTCCCAGCAGTGTCCAGACATATGAGGGGTGGGTGTATATGACTCCCAGCAGTGTCAGACATATGAGGGGTGGGTGTAGAGGACTCCCAGCAGTGTCCAGACATATGAGGGGCGGGTGCAGAGGACTCCAGCATAGGCCTACAGTATGGAGGTGGGTGCAGAGGACTTCCAGCAGTGTCCAGACATATGAGGGATGGGTGCAGAGGACTCCAGCATAGGCCTACAGTATGAGGGTGGGTGGATATGACACCCAGCATTGTCCAGACATGTGAGGAGTGGGTACAGAGGACTCCCAGCATAGGCCTACAGTATGTGGGTGGGTGGATGTGACTCCCAGCAGTGTCCAGACATATGAGGGGTGGGTGCAGAGAACTCCCAGCAGTGTCCAGACAAATGAGGGGTGGGTGCAGAGGACTCCCAAGCATAGGCCTACAGTCTGGGGTTGGGTGCAGAGGACTCCCAGCAGTGTCCAGACATATGAGGGGTGGGTGGATATGACTCCCAGCAGTGTCCAGACATATGAGGGGTGGGTGCAGAGGACCCCCAGCAGTGTCCAGACATATGGGGGTGGGTGCAGAGGACTCCCAGCACAGGCCCACAGTATGAGGGTGGGTGGATATGACTCCCATCAGTGTCCAGACATATGAGGGTGGGTGCAGAGGACTCCAAGTAGTGTCCAGACATATGAGGGATAGGTGCTAGGACCCCCAGCAGTGTCCAGACATATGAGGGGTGGGTGCAGAGGACCCCCAGCATAGGCCTACAGTATGGGGGTGGGTGGATATGACTCCCAGCAGTGTCCAGATATATGAGGGGTGGGTGCACAGGACTCCCAGCATAGGCCTACAGTATGTGGGTGGGTGTATATGACTCCCAGCAGTGTCCAGACATATGGGGGATGGGTGCAGAGGACTCCCAGCACAGGCCTACAGTATGGGAGTGGGTGCAGAGGACTCCCAGCAATGTCCAGACATATGAGGGGTGGGTGCTGAGGACTCCCAGCATAGGCCTACAGTATGGGGGTGGGTGCAGAGGACTCCCAGCAGTGCCCAGACATATGAGGGGTGGGTGGATATGACTCCCAGCAGTGTCCAGACATATAAGGGGTGGGTGCAGAGGACCCCCAGCAGTGTCCAGACATATTAGGGGTGGGTGCAGAGGACTCCCAACATAGGCCTACAGCATGGGGGTGGGTGTTTATGACTCCCAGCAGTGTCCAGACATATGAGGGGTGGGTGCGGAGGACTCCCAGCACAGGCCTACATTCTGGGGGTGGGTGCAGAGGACTCCCAGCAGTGTCCAGACATATGAGGGGTGAGTGCAGAGGACCCCCAGCAGTGTCCAGACATATGAGGGGTGGGTGCAGAGGACTTCCAGCATAGGCCTACTATATGGGGTGGGTAGATTAGACTCCCATCAATGTCCACAAATATGTGGGCTGGGTGCACAGGACTCCCAACATAGGCCTACAGTATGTGGGTGGGTGTATATGACTCCCAGCAGTGTTCAGACATACGAGGGGTGGGTGCAGATGTCTCCCAGAATAGGCCTACAGTATGTGGGTGGGTGGATTTGACTCCCAGCAGTGTCCAGACATATGAGGGGTGGGTGCATAGAACTCCCAGCAGTGTCCAAACAAATGAGGGGTGTCTGCAGAGGACTCCCAGCATAGGCCTACAGTATGGGGGTGGGTGCAGAGGACTCCCAGCAGTGTCTAGCCATATGAGGGGTGGGTGTATATGACTCCCAGCAGTGTCCAGACATATGAGGGGTAGGTGCAGAGGATCCCCAGCAGTGTCCAGACTTATGAGGGGTGGGTGCATAGGACTTCCAGCAGTGCTCAGATATAGGGGGGGCATTATCATCATCACACCACTACTACATGGGTGTATGTTTACATCGCTAACTTGTGAGTTTCCTGATAGTGCCATAGCAACACATCACTAACAACAGTGTCCCACTCCACAGAGGATGGATTTCTGTCACACACTGCGTGACACACCACATGTGGGTGTGATGTCAGATCCCACATGTATACCCACCCATGGAGGTTGCAGGCAACCTACACACCCTACCATAATGACACAATAGTGTATAGTCATGTAACAGCCCACCAAACAAAGAGAGCGAAAGGGAACACACACTGTCATGTACATCCCTGGGCTGATATCAATGTCCAGGTGGTGGTCAGACCAGCAACATGTACTCTCTCATGGAAGGAATAGGGTTGAAACCCCTTAAATACAATGCACACAATTGTGAGTCATGTGCACAAATACCCTGCATAACAATTCCCAACATAGGGTTAGGCTGTGATTACACATCTGCATAGTGGGTAAAAGGGTGAATGTGTCCATGAAAGCATTTCTACATACTCAAAACACAAGTACAGTGAGTAGCATGGATGGCACAGACTAATGAGCAGTAGTCATCTGTGAGCAGGCATGGCCATTGCTGAAGGGAACGGCCAACAATATATGAAATCTGCACACATGTCAGCACAACAACGTCACTACGTGCATGGCCTCTTTGGTCACTGAGTTAGTGGTACCGCAAGGACTGAGCGTGTGAGCAACCTGCGATGATGATGGGAGCACAAGTATGTCCTTTGCCATAGAAATATCAAGACTCAGCACCATATGTGAGACTTTTTGGTGGCAGAGCGGGACTGCATGATGTAGAAGGTGCCCTGTCCACGAAAAGATAAGCAGTGAGGCCTGGGTGCACAGCGGAGGGAGTAGATGGGGAGCAGCAGACTGCATACAAAAAGGCGACTCAGCAATTTAGGCGTACACAGTCCTATATACCGTATTTTATTGCATTTCTATTTTTTTTTCCAATAGCAGGAAAGTTTTTATAATCTGTTAAATGTCCATTGCTCGTGATGATTGAAACCACGTGTATCAGTGCACACCACTTGCTTTCACAACCGGATAAAAAAACATTACTACTATACTAATTGTTCATAAATCGAAGTCTACTAAACAAGATGGAACTGTACAAATAGTTGTATTTTTAATGCAGGAGGGAAGGTGTGTGAAAGGGCGATGTAATTCTACTCCACATTAAGATAGTAACAATTACCAATCCTAACATCTTTCTTTTACTATCTTTTAGATGTAGAGCTTCAGGGTGCATTATGTCCCAGCACGTGGTGAAAGACACACCGGTGACAGAAAGGTGAGCTGGGAATATTCTTTGCAGTCATTCTCTCACTTCCTCTCTCCTTTGATAAAGAAATGACGCACAATGTTATCTTCCTTTTTATTTAACAGGTTGTGTTTCACAAATTGGCATCTCCCCCAACACCTCCAAAGCTCAACATTCGAGGATTCTGCTATGATGCGTGGCCATTGTAACAACGTCTGAGAAGGCTACTTCGACACGTGGTGCACCCTCTTTGAATCACGCATTGGCACAAAGTGAGCAAAGAAGCTTGTTTCCAAAGCAACCAGAAGTCACCTGTGTGCGGAGAGAGTGGATACTGTGCAGCAGCTTGACTGCGTAGGAATGTACAATTACCTCCCGGCAGTGAGAATGGATAGGTTGCAACAGTCTGAGGGTCAGATTTACAAGCCCCTTCCACCACTTGTTCGTCACTTTGAACATGGGAAAAGTGACGCAAAAGTGGTGCAAGGGGCTTGTAAATCTGCCCCTGAATGCGCAAGAAAAGGCACTCAACTCTGGAAGCCAATGGGGTGCAATAGTCTGGGTACACAGTAATGAAACCTCACCGCAATGCAGTGGGAGTGCATGGGGTAAAGTACTCTGGGAGAAAAAGAGCGCACAGACACCTCCTTGCAGTGAAAGTTGATGTAATACAGTATCCTTAGTGTGCAAAGACATAAAGCAGAAATATACTTCTGCAGTTATATGTACTCTGCTATTACTAACTCTATACTATCTTTCAGATCATTAAACTTGAGGGTGCACTATGAACCGGCACGTGCTTGGACACACAATGGAGGCACGTGAGCTACGAAGATTTTCTCCAGTATTAACACTACCTCTCCTGCTCCATCTATTACTTTCTTTCTCTCACATTTTTAATGTCGTTTTTTCTCTCTTCCTCTCTCTCACTCTCTCTCACATTGTTTCTCTTTGTCTTTTAAAGATATGGACGCTGCTGCCCACTCTGCCGATAAAAAACATCAAGGCTGAATTTAATACAGTCTGCAGTGTAGAGCCAAAGCAAAATTCAAGTGTGAACTCTGTTCGCCACAGTGTTTACACAATATAAGCAGAGTGGCCTAGATACACATTTGCCTTCAATTAAATGCGTGCGAAATAAACAATATTGTCCTGCATAATGACGTGATCTCTCACCTAATTCTGTTTCATCTCTGAATCATTTTAAAGACATGTTGGCCCATACTGTAAATCTGACGCAAAAGGCACTTCCTACAGACACCTCTTCAACGCAGGCCTATAAGAGAGGTGGAATGTATCAGGCACACTGCGGACATGCAAATAACCAAAGATTGCCAAGTGTTACCTTAATTTGTGCTCTTTTACCTCATTCAGTCATATCGATCTAATTTTGAACACTTATTTTCATTTTTATTTTGCAGGTTACCTACCCTCTTTCCATTGGAGTCCATCTCACGGGATTGTCGATATTACAAAACTTGGGAGCATATTATCAAGAACAGCGTTAAAATGTTCTGGTGTAAACCTGGGCTTCTATTGGAATTCTCACAAATTCTCACAAACCTATTATTAAGCCATTATGGCCGCTTTAATGACACTTTCCTAATGCTAAAGCGATGATAATTTTAACACTGTCCTTGTAAATATGCCCCAATATCGCGATACATTTAGCGATAATTTATGATCGCAAGGGAAAAGCTTGTTAATATAAGACTGTGGACTTAACAAATCAATCCACCTCGCATATTAAACATGCTTAAGTCTACTTCAGAACAGATAATAGGATCTAACATAAATCGCAATTAGCGAGAGATTTGCTATCGGTCCTCAAATCCAGGGCCACCTTATAAATACAACGCTGTTGTCATACCTCCCTCTTCCTTTTTATATTCTCATAGAAACACCTACCTTGCCACTGAGAACACCTACATTGCAACTCATTGGAGATACGAGGCGAGCCCTTAATAATCCGGGTGCTAACAGTCATTAATGCATCTTAGCGTCACCTAGTAAATAGGGCAATATATATTTCACCGCATTTTTGGCTTTTTTTTTTTTAATTGCGGCGAAATGGCACTTGTTAATATGCCCTCAAGTTTGCTATGACACAGCGGGAAACTCGACTCCCGCCCTGCCCTAGCAAACAGCAGTATCCCGGGGTAGACACCCCGAGACACAGCAGGAGCGGCTCCTGGGTGGTGGTGTTCCCCAAGGCTTTCGGGTGCTCCAGAATGGAGACCACGCGGCCCCCCTATCAAAATATAAAAAGCCCTGGAGGCTGGTAATCTCCGGGGCTTAGACGGACCTTTGAGCTCCCTCACCCATTTATTTTGTAGCACCGAGGAATGGAGGTCCCAGGGCTACAGGGCCCCTCTGGACCCCCATAAAATGTAATATTTTAGACCCCGGGATTTGGCCCTCCCAGGTAGCTAATTTTTAAACAAGCACAGGAGCCCCCGCTTCGTTTTTATTTTTATTATGGCAGATCCATGCACCCAACACACATTTCTCAGTTTTTTCCATAAAAAAATAAAAATTTTGGGGGACCCTAGCGGTCCTTGTGAGACCCCCTAAGCAGGTCTAGATGATCAAAATATTTCTTACATGCCCCCTTTATACGTTTTGAACACTTGTTCCACTATTTTCTAGATCCTCGCTTCTACCGAGGCACAAAATAGCTGCCAACACTTCCTGGTTTCGAATGTTGACAACCACTTGACAGTCAATTAGCCCGTGATCGGGACAGTGCACTTAGAGTGCGCGCAAGATGCGCGGATCCACCGAGGCCATAGATATATATGAACTTCTAATTGTAATTTTCTCAGGAACTACTGAACGGATTTACACCATTTAAGCAAAAGGCACGAGAATGAACCAGAGACTACCACTTTGCCAAATTTGGTGTAATTCCGTTCAGCCGTTCGGGCTGTAGCCGCAATGAACGGTTCCTATAGAAAATTGCATGGGGAAAACACGTTTTGGGACCCCCCTTTTTTCCTGGGATTTATCCTTCCCACATAGCTAATTTTTAAACAAGCACAGGAGCCCGCGCTTTGTTTTTATTTTTTTTACGGCTGATCCATGCACCCAGCACACATTTCTCTGTTTTTTCAACAACAAAAAAATAATCTTTTTTGGTCCCCTGGGGTCCTTGTGGGACTCCCTAAGCAGGTCTAGAGGGTCAAAATATTTCTTACCTGCCCCCTTTATACCTTTTGAACACTTGTTCCACTAATTTCTAGATTCTCGCTTCTACCGAGGCGCAAAATGGCTGCCAACACTTCCTGGTTTCGAATGTTGACAACCATTTAACAGCCAATCAGCATTCTGCGCGTGATCGGGACGGTGCACTTATAATCCGCGCAAGATGCACGGATCCACCGCGGCCATAGATATATATGTACATTTAATTGTAATTTTCTCAGGAACTACTGAACAGATTTACACCATATAAGCAAAAGGTATGAGTCTGAACCAAGGACTACAACTTTGCCAAATTTGTTGTAATTCCGTTCAGCCGTTCGGGCTGTAGGCGCGATGAGCGGTACCTTTGGAAAAATGCATGGGGAAAACACGTTTTGGGACCTTTTTTCTCAGCCCCCGCTTCACGAATCACCCCAAGACTTTCACGATAGGAGCAGACTAGAGCGCCCCACCAGTTTTGAAAATTTCGCGAAGATTCGTCAACTGGCACCAAAGTTATAGAGAAAATAGGTCCTAACTATAACTACCTACTGGCGACCGCCAGTAGGTAATTAATATTTAAGAAGACGGAAGACATTATATTATTTTAATGTCAAACAAAAAAATTACGAAAGCTATTTTTAAGATATTAAAGTTACAAAATATCACAAAAAAATTCAAAATTACTGAAAAAACCATAGGTTTAATGAACATTATAATTCCAAATTAGCATTTAAAAAACCTTTGAAATTCACTGACAAAACCATAGGTTTTAGGTACGTTAGAGTTAGAAATTAGCATTAGCATTTAAAAAACTTTAGAAATTCACTGAAAAAAACATAGGTTTTAGGGACGTTATAATCAGTTGGACATTTCTCTCGTACAAAACCATAGAAATTCCCCTGTTATAGTTAGTTCAGCTAACTATAACTCGCGCCGCCGGAATGCACTGCTGATGACGTCACATATTACATCATTCATGACATGGTCAGTGACATCACTGATGACATCTCAAATTACATCACTGATGACATCCCTGATGACATCTTCCTCGTGAAAATCTGAACCACCTCCTCACACTCTAATATAACCTTTGATACACCCACTGTAGAATACAGACTACCATTTTCGGAACCATCGACACACCAATACCAGTTACTACATACCCACTCACTGATTCCTAGGTCTACACACACATCCACTCATTCGCCCATACAATCACTCATACATGTAGTCACTCATCAATACAACACTAACATAAGCACTCATACACCTATACAGACACTCACACCCCACCACTCATCCAGAGTTACTCACACACCTAATCAGTCATGCAAAGAATCAATCACACTTCCATTTACTCATCTATACAGTTATACACACACCACTTCACTTATTCAAACATAAACACATGCATACATACTCTTTTCTACAATCACTGATACAAGTGCACACTAATCCATACAGACACTCTCACAATCACTGACTCTCAAGTATAGTCATTTATATACTTCAACTTTCACCTACACTGCCTTATGTAGTTACTTGGACATGTACCATTGAGACATCCATTCACTCACCAACACACCCATAAACACACTCACCCACCCATACAGCTGTTTTCATATGTACTCTTGAACCCATACACACAGTAAATCAACCACTCAAACATCTATGCACAGACTCACACACCTTCCACCCACCCACACACACACCCAAGCACCCATACAAATACTCAGGCAACCAATCAATAACCCATATAGACACTCATGTAGCTACTGACCAACCCTTGCAGCAGCTTATTCAATAACAGACTGATACAGAATTTCACACAGTTTAGTCACTAACCCAAGCATTCAGTAAGACACATGTAATCACTCACTTAAACAGTCAGTCAGCACCTACTAAATCCTCCATCCAGACACTTATACACCCACTCATTGTTCAATACACCTTGGCATATATATAATACATATTTAAACGTTAAAGAAAAACAGTCACTGGGTGATGTCATCAGTGATGTCATTTGAGATGTCATCAGTGATGTCACTAGCCATGTGATGAATGATGTAATATGTGACATCATCAGCAGTGCATTGTGGGGGCCCGAGTTATAGTTAGCTGAACTAACTATAACAGGGGAATTTCTATGGTGTTGTGCGAGAGAAATGCCCAACTAACTATAACATCCCAGAAACATATGTTTTTTCAGTGAAATATATATAATACTTAGGGGCCTATTAGGATGGCGGGTGGATCGCCCCCGCCAGGCTGGCGGTAGCCACTGCTGGCCTGGTGGGGGCCATCCGCCCGCCATCCTACCCGGAATGACCCCCCGCCATATTAGTATGGTGGGGAGGACCGCGGCGGACGGAAAGACCATCTGCCGCTTTTCTGCCCCGGTCGCCTTGCAGCCGGGGCGGAAAAAGTTCAATATGGTGGTGGTGTCTATGAGACACCGCCAGCCATATTAGCATGGGCATTTTCCAATGTCTTTCCGTGGCGGCAATGCCGCTAAGGAAAGGCATGTGGAGACACACTCCGGGGGCCCGTTGCGGGCCCCCAGGGACTCCGGAGGGTGGTGGTGCACATGGGGGGGTACCTATGGTACCCCCCAGCATTGCAAAGTACAACATGGCAGGCACCACGCGGTGCCTGTCACGTTGTGCTTTGTAATGCACAACATGTATCTTTAGCATTGCGGCGGGCACAATGCTAAAGATGCAGGATGCGCCCGCCACTGTGGCGGGCTCATCCTAATACCACCAATGGGACCCCACCCTTATGGCGGGCAGTCCCTACACACGGCAGGATGACGGCATCCTAATGGGCCCCCTAGTTTGGAAATGTAAGGCATTATTGTTTCTCTTATTTTGCTCATTGTTAAAATTGTTAACATATGCTATCATGGAGACAAGTAGTGTTGGTGTATATCATATGGAATGGAGTAAGGCCTTGAAGAACAGGTGAGTTTTTAGCTCCTTTTGAGCAGTTATAACAGGAGAGTGGTCTTTCCTAACTGTCATTTTATTAGAGGAAAGTTATTATATTGGAACTTCACCATGTGCTAGTTTCTTAACAAACACGTGTTTTATGTAGCACTTCACACAACATTGCCGCTGTTTCTAACTTATGTAAATATAGTTGTTACTCTTAACTATTGTAATGGTACCCAATTCACCACCTTGGAATGATGGAAAGCTGAGGTAGTATGCAGAATTTAGAGCTCTTGAACTACAGATGTCCAATTTCATCAGCGAGTACTAAACTCACAAAGCCATTTTGTCATATTCACAGTGAGATTAAAGAACTATGGTGGTTTAAAGACCACAGTGACAAGACGTTTCTTTCCAGACGACCAGAAACCGCACCTAGCATAATATCCCTTGCCATATATGAGTGCTCACTTCTCCTTGATGGCTGATGGTAGCCTGCTGGGACCTGAGTTAACCTTGCACGATTTCATTCAGTTACCTTGGTTCCACCTTGGCTTTGAAACCTAATGTAAGCAAAATAGTGCAGGGCAGGTGGTGTTATGCGTCTGCCGTGCACCTGGGGCCGAGCTCATCAATGCGAGGCCAGCATTTAAAAAGGATGAGTTGCCAGCCTGCTCAGCAGGTATCTGGAGACCACTATTTTCCAGGAGCTGCTGGGGTGAAACCATTTTAGTGGTCATAGATAAGCTAATCTCCTGGAAACGTAAGTCAGAAGACCAGCAGGGCCCTGGGGTTACTGGAGAGCACCTTGAACTTGTAATTACACCTTGTCATCGCGAGCATCTTACATCCCGTCATACAAGAGAGAAACATACAAATGTATTGTTACAGCAACCTGCTCCTGTAGCAGAATCGACAATTTGTTTTTTCGCTGTAAGGTTCCTGGTGTGCTTCGGCACATCAAAGGAGCTTTAATGCCTTGCTGCTGGGGGGACGCTGGCTACTTCATGGTAAAAAGATGGGAGCCCCTGCTGAATGAAACAGCCTGAATACAGAAACTAGAAGCAGCGGGTAAAATACGGTGTATACACTGAAAGTGCCGCCCAGTAATATTCTTTAATTTGCAAACAGTAACCGTTTCCTGTATGAAATCAAATAGTCCACCTTCAAACGCGTCATCTTTCTGCACTGCCGCCATAAATATTTCAATGCGCGTTTCGGGCTAACGCGGCACAAAGGCAAATGTTGGCGCTTTTGTTCTGAAATGTTGAGCTGACTGTAGGGTTGGCTTTTTTAGACCGACTGTCAGAGTTGCGTATTCAACCATCCTACACATTCTTTTCTTTCATTGCTCACCTTTCAAATGTGATAATGAAATGTCTGCATGTGGCAGGCCACGTAATTGAATTGAATATGTCCCTGGGAGAACTCCAAAGACAGGCAAACACAAGAAATCGTCACCTTTTTTGGGAATAGGAAAAGGCTGAATAGCATGAAAGCTAAACGAACAGGGCGAAGAGATGAGAAAATGTCTCCACAGGTGAGGTAATCAGCGATTAGAAAGGTATAGCAGAGAATAGTGTTATAAAGTATGTTTAGCTGTGTGATAATGAGGGATGCTATATGAAGAATGTTATGCACATGAATCTGCCTTAATAGACTTGTCTTCTATAATCACTCACAAGACATTAATTACTGAAGATGATTTTATTGAAAACCTTCAATTATCTTGCTTCAAAATGACCCAAGATAGAAGCAATTTAGGAGATCGAATAGAACAAACAATTATACGATTGGAAAATGGACAGGAAATTGGGTTGTTGGTGGAGGGGGGGTGAAACCCTACTCAAGCAGCAATCACAATTCGTGTCAGAAGGAAACAAAAACAAACCCCAAATTAACTTGTGCGTGACATTCTGGTAACTTGGCACAAAATCAGTAATGCTTAACTTAGAGGCAATGTGTGAAGTATTTGTGCAGCACTTCAGGCAGTAATGAAGTGAAACTACAACATAAGAAAAATCACACACTAATTTAGAAAATAGAGTAAAATGTAATACATTATTGATGCCAAAACGACAAAAATCCCATCAGTAGAACCAAAGATATGAAATTTCAAGGAGAGGAGTTAAGGTAAGTATAGAGCCTAAAAACAAAGTGTCACTTGCAGTTATCTAGTCGCGGGGCACCAGGTAAAAGTTACAAATGTCTGACAAAATATCGAAGTACAAAACTTTCGGAGCAATAATATCGATGTCAACAATATCAACATCCTATCTACAACAAGGTTAGTACAAAAATATCGGAACAAAAATATCGATGTCAAAAATATTGTTTTTAGAAATATATCGTTTTTTTAAATGAAAAAAATATGTAAAATTATTTAAAAAATACTTAAAAATATAATAAACATAGTAAAACATATTTTATATTATTTGCAATTAATAAGTAATATACATAATTTAATAAAAAATTAATTAAACATATACATATAATATATAATATATAATATAATTACTAATCAGTTTGAACATTTATTGTAATAACTTATAAATAATACAAAATATTATAATGTACACATTCATCTATACACATAAAATATTAACATAAATAAAAATTAAATAATTATGCAAAACAAATTAAAAAAAATAAATTTACTTTCAATATTTTAAAAATAATTATATACTACATTAACTAAAACAATACAAAAAATATTAAGTAACAGAGGGACTAAAATACTATTCCAACTCCAGAAAAAACAGAGGAAGGAAAATGTGGGATAGCGTAGGGGTAAAAATTATTATTCACACTCTCTGGAGTGCAACAGTAGGGAAAGTGTTGGATAGGATAGAAGTTAAAAATAACATACTTATAAATAAATTAATATTTTTAAATATTTTAAAAAATATTTATTAAATGAATGTAAACTATTTAAAAATACCAATAAATAATAATACAAAAAATTATTACCAATTAATAATTATCTCCCAAAAATTAATTATCAATATCCAACTATAATTGTAATAACTACTTAATTACATATCAATTACTTTACACACTATTCCCCTATTAACACACAACAAACGCCAATAATAAAATAATACACTTAACATAATTATCAATTAATCAATTAATTAAAATTAATTACCAACTAATCAAAATTAATGACCAATTAATAATTAATTACTAATAATATAATTATCAAAAACAATTAATAAAAATAAATGAATACTTAATCACATGTAAATTACTTCCCACCCTATTCCCCTATAAACTCATAACCCGCTACAGAACATAATTATCAAATAATCAATTAATTCAAATAAATTACCAATTAATTCAAATAAATTACCAATAATAAAAACGAATTGATAATTCCTAAAAAATTAATTAATTTAGTATAATTAAATTACTTCCCACCCTATTCCCTATAAACCCATAACCCGCTACAAAACATAATTATCAATTAATCAATTAATTAAAATAAATTACCAATTAATAAAAATTAATTACCAAATAATTAAAATAAATTTATAATTCCTAAAAAATTAATAATGAATTTAATTTAATTTAATTACTTTGCACCCTATTCCCCTATAAGCCCACAACCTGCTACAGAACATAATTATCAATTAATCAATTAATTTAAATAAATTACCAATTAATAAAAATTAATTGCCAATTAATTAAAATAATGTATAATTCCTATTAAAAAAAAATAATTTAGTATAATTAAATTACTTCCCACCCTATTCCCCTATAAACCCACAACCCGCTACGGTACTAAAATACAAAATGTACTTAAATTACATTAAAAAAAATACATATTAAATACATAATATTATATATAAAAATCATATAAAAATCGATATTAGTAACATCAATATTATTACTAACATCGATATTAGTAACATCGATATTACTTACATCGATATTAACAAAATCGATATTACTTACCTCCGAAAATCTGTCCCTTCGATATTAAAAAAATCGATATTATGGTAGGACGATATTAAAATTTCGATATTTTGTCTACCTACCAAAAGTTACAAGTTCAGGCAGACCACAATGGGGCGTGGGATGTATACAGGGACCAGGTTAGTTCAGCTGAAAGAGTTACCTTCTCAAGTCCAGCATGAAGAGGTCAGTTCGCGGTGGAGGGGTCACAAGGAGGGAGAGAATGACGTGAATTGTAATCGTTGTAGTGCGAAGAGCTGGCTGGGCGTCACAGACGGTCATCACTGTAGCATGAAGATACTGTCGGGTACCACAGACAATCATTGATGGAGATTTGCTTCGGGGTCTCAGACTGAGTGTTGTCAATTCTGTGGTGCTTAGTGCAGCTTTTGTGTTGTCAGTCACTGTGTCGTGAAGAGTTGGGTTCACCGGAGCAAACACATTGAAAGTTGGTGCGGGCAGCAAGTTCTTGGCGTAAACAAGCCCATTTGTGGTTGTGAAGAGCCCAAAACGTTAGGGTTTCTCTTATTCTGGAAGAGGGAGCTCCACTGATGCCACACCAAGGGTCCAGGACCTGAGAGGCACCTCTTGAGGACCAGGAACTCACTCTAGCAGAAGCCAGCAAGGCCCAGGCAGGCTCAGTTGCAGGTTCAGGCAGCAGGTGCAGGCAGCAGGTCAGCTGGACAGAGGCAAGGAGGCCAATGAAGCTTTTTATATCCCGGTAGCTCAGAACAGGTCAGTCAGCTGACCTTTGGAGTCACTTCAGCCTGGGATGAAGAGTGAATATCCAGTATTCCTTCTCAGCAAATAGGGCAGCAGTCTAGCAGGGCAGCACAGCAGTCCTCCTTCTGTAGTATCCACAGGTCCAGAGGTGTACTGAAGAATTGGGTCTCAGGGTCCAAAATATATACCTGGTGCCAACTTTGAAATAGGAGAAATTTCTATAGATTTCGACCCCTTGAAGTGCCTGTAGCTTCCTCCCTCCCTGCCCTATCTCCATCTTGTCTGAGGTACAAAAGACTAGTGTTAAACCCTTTGTGATTATGCTGAGGTAAAGGTTTTGTGATGTTTAAGCATGGTAGGTGACCGCTCCACCCCCATTCAAGTCAGAGAAACCTCATCCTGCCAACCCCTATTCCCCCTTTGTCTCTCTTTCTAGGAGTAATACACAAAGACCAACTGCCAGCTAAGCTTAGTCATGTGACCCAGGATACAGGCTACAGCCACCAAATGTTCGGGACAAGAAAATGCCAACTTACTAAATGTGCTACAAACACAGTGGTCCCTTACAAAGGGAACAGTTGAGAAACAGTCAATATAGAAATACAATGAAATCTATATTGCGTTGTCCAGCCGGACAAGAAGAATTTTAATAGTAGGAGAATTTGTGACACAACAATAAAGTGGGAACACAAACTCTGTATTAATCAGAGTACGAACGAAGAGAAAAGCTCAGGCATATCATAATGCTTGGAAAATAATTCATCAAATTGGCAAGCACAAATGAAGAAAAACACCAAAGTACATTAAAATGATACATAGGATTGTGTTAAAATGTCAAGGAGTTGACGAAGTTTCGATCTCATACATGAAATGGCAGGATCATCATCAGGACATAAAGTTACATGCCTGAGACAGATGCCGACTGCGAGGTCAGAGGGACCCCTAGTTGACCCATAATGAATGAAAGGCAAGCAATTGCTGCCCACAAGCCAAGGGAGTGTTTCCAGGCGGCATGAGTTAATTAGCTCAGATGAGCGGTCAAATAAGAAGCACGGGTGGAGGTAATCGCGCCTCGGCACTGGCCGCAGTAATACCGGCGTGACCGATTCGGCAGCCTGGTTCAAATCAGTCGCTCATCTGAGCTAATTAACGCAAGCCACCTGGAAACTCTCCCTTGTCTTGTGGGCAGCAATTGTTTGCCTTCCATTAGTTACCGGTCCACTTCGTGTCCCTCTGAACTCGAAGTCGGCATCTGTCTCAAGCATGTAACTTTATTGTTGTGTCACAAATTCTACTACTATTAAAATTATTCTTGTCCGACTGGACAGCACACTATAGATATCATTGTACTTCTTCTACATTTACCATTTCTCCCCTATTCTCTTTGTGAGGATCCACTGTGTTTGTATCATACTTGTACCCAAGGTCCCTGACCAATCCTATTGGGTTCCCTTGTTTGTTAATAATATATAACTTTCTAAATGTGTCATTTTCAGAATTGTGACTTTTAAAATATAATTCCTCAGACAGCAAGCTCAACTTAAAAGTTAACACCTGTTAAATATAACAAAGCAATCCAATGTTATCCAATGGGATAGGTAGGCCTTGAAGTAGTGAAAAACGCATTTAAGAGTTTTTTACTAGCATGACATGTAAAAGATAAAAGTACATCTCCAACTTTTTTAATGCATTTCACTCTGCACTTTGGGCTCTTTAAGGTCTACCCTAGGGGTGAATTATATGTATTAAAAAGAATGGTTTAGGCCTGGCAAAATGTTTATTTTAATAGGCTGAATTGGCCGTTTAAAACTGCACACAGGCTACAATGGCAGGCCTGAGACATGTCTAAAGGGCTACCGAAGTGGGTGGCACAATCAGTGCTGCATTGCCTTGGGTACATGTTGTACCACTTTACAAGAGACATACAGATAAATTAAATGGGCCAATCCGGTGAAAGCCAATTTCGCCATGTTTAAGGGAGAGAACACAAGCACTGTTTAGCACTGTTGTGCAGATTCCTAAAAGCCAATAAGCCAATAAAAATGGGTTCAGAAAACTGGAGAATGGGGGCAAAAAGTTTGGGGATGACCCTACAGAAAGGACCAAGTCCAACAACAGAAAACCCTCATCTTGATGATATAATAGGAAAAGTTTGCTTTTATTCTGTGAGCAGGAATCACAATATATATCCTTATTACAGCATAGCCTAAAATACCCTTTCATTGTAATTATCATTACAGCACCACTTCCAACACCTCTAAAGATATCACCCCCTCCCCCTTAGCTCTAACGGCTACTCCTGTCCCGATATCCCAGCACTTTAACCCTTTAGCCTCCATGTTTAATTGCTTTGAGGCCAAGTAGTCCCATTTGTTTCCTCCTTACTCTCTAAGCTTGCATTCTAACAAACTCTTGGTGAGCCTGCCAGTTAGGTCCAGGTCTGCAAAATGTATTGTGTCCTTTTCCGTCCCCCCCCCTTTATGGCCTTACGCATTCTTTGCTATGTAATTTTATCTTTTCTGTCCTCCCACCCCAAAACTCCTTTAACCTAGCAAACCAATTCTCGATTACCTCAAACAGCTTAATCAGATGCATCCTATTATGCAGCAGTGTGATACAGTGCATCCCATCCTGCGTGATTAATGCTGGCATCTTAAACACAACATGCTAACACTTCAAAGACCTGAGCTCTTCAAAAGCCCAATATGTTCCTCTTGATCCCTTTGCAGGCTTGAGTTATGGCTGCTAGTTCTCTACACTTTCCTTGCCAAGAGTTGCATCCACATGAACTCAGCCTGCCCTCACCTATTCTGTACTGCCTTCAGAGTCATCTTTATTAGTAGCAGGTCTATCTGTAGCACTAAATAATTTTATTCAAGGTGTATGATTATGATTATGACATCTGGTCTTGATCCACAAGCTCCACCATGTTGTGGGAAGCAGCTACCCCCCTCTAATAAACCCTTGTCTTGACCAGCAACAGTCCCTTTCTCATAGTCAAGACCCCGTTGCTTTTCAAAACACTGTCTGCTTGCATATTTTGCAGTCTATTTGAAAATGGAATGCCCACAAATCGAAGCTTCAAATTTCTTCCTCCCCTGCTGCCTGCACCCTAATCTCAATATGAACGTATCAGTTTTTATTGCCTAAGCTGTCCTGATCAGCAAACAGCACAGTCGTTAACCCCTCTGTAGCTACCTCTATTCTGAACGATTGAGTTCCAAACTCAAGTGGAGATCAGGCGCCAGCTTGCAGCCACTTTCCAAGTACACCCAAACCCTGCCTATTGTTTACTGTTGTGTAGTTTGCTACTTCCCAAGATGGTCTTCGAGTTTGTTGGGCAACAAAAACATAGGGACATGCCAGACTGATTCCGTGCACCCCCCCTAGGATATGTCATCCTAGAGGCCAGCTAGCTCTCAGTGTAACCATTTGCCTCTTTGAACTATACCAGTAGTAAATGGTTTAGGCAATCTCAGTAACTCGTGCTCCCTTTCTTTTAGAGAAATATACAAGGAATACACAAAGGGGCATTGTTAAATATTTATTGAAGCATTGTGATTCTTGTATAGAATATATGTGCTGCAATGATCAATAGACAGTGGCCAATAGGAGCAATTAACAATATGAGGACAGTGAACAGAATGAACAATTCCACAATCTTGCTGAAATAATGTATGTATGCATGTATATAAAACAATATCTAACTAGTGTACTCCTACTATGTGTTCCCTAACCTAAGTGTCTAGAGTGTGTGTGCATTCTGCCATGAACCCTCTATTGGATTATCCAATCATGTTACCTGAAGGGAAGGAATGTAGGTCCCTGTCCTGGTCCCAGGTTAGACAGATGTCCTTGCAGAGGAATCAGCAAGCAGCTGGGCTTAGGTTTCAGTGTGTAGTGACCTCGCACTGACATGAATTGTGACTCTGCCTAAACCCAGAAATGCTTGTTTATTTATAACAAAAATCATCCTTACTCTTGAGCACTAGCCTCAGACCATAACAAATCTGGTGGCCAATCCTTTTCAGCCAAGAGAATGTCTTAGCTGAATTACAACTTCTCCCAAAAGCGAACATTTATAGTGTGTGTTATTTCCCACTCCCATCTGGAGTTGCAATTCATATAATTGGCTAGGGACACTCAGTCTCCTGTTCGGTGTTTCCACCTGGATGTAGTCACTCGTTGCTACTGCTGCCAGACACTCCAAAAGATTCCGGTGAACTATTGTGACTTCTGCAGTGCTGTCCAGTACGGTCAGAGCCCACTACCCTTCAGAGGTAGTGTCCTCAATATCCGTGGCATGCCTGACTTTCAGGCTAGCTACCTTCTTCTTTTTGAATTGAGGATTGGACTGCGTAGGTTTATTTAACCTTTTTTTGATGTAGTCAGAAGAGCGTTGTGAGTCCTTCTTAGGTTTCATGCACTCCTCTGATCTGAGTTCCGATCACCAACCTAGCAATCCGAGCATTTTTCGGATGACTCCTGAAAGGTACGAGATGGATGTGTATCAGGATCCTGATGCCTATCATGTGTTTTAATTGTATCAAGGTTGCACAATTTGTAGAGCTTGTCTGAGGACTCCTGTCAAGGAGATCCACTCCATGTTTGTCTTTTCTTTATAATTTTTATCATCCTACTTCTTTTTAGAAACCTAGGGTGCCTGCTTTGAGCTATCCTTTTCGGGATTACCCTTAATCTGTGGTTTACTAGGTCTGGCTCACAAATGATCTCTACCTATCGATGCATAGGTTTCCTCAATTTTTGGTAAATTGAACTCCTGGTCTCCTGGAGCAACCTGTTTGAGTCACTGGCGTACAGCCAATGCTGCTGCTTCCCCATTTATATTGCTCAACTTTATGGCGCACACTGTGGCGAAATTGCCCATCAGTTTCATCCCCAAAACCAGGGCAGGGGCTGAACCATACTCATTCCGAGCACCTCTGGAAAAACAGCTAACAAGGGTGCACTGTGTTTTCTGGTAAATACTGAAACAAAGACTGTGCCCCAAGTGGCGCAGTCTTCCACCGGGGGAGCCATACCCATTGACAAGCAGATTGTGAGAATTCCATTTTTTTCTTGGGGGTCCCATAGGGGAAAACACTGCTTCAAGCTGATTTATTTATTTTTTGCAATCCAGAACAGATTTTTTTCCTGTCTGTTGGAAACCTTACCCATGACTGCCTTAATGATCACCGTATTAATTTCAGATCTGCCTGTTGTGGTTGTGCAGCTTGAGCAGCCCCTGTGGGATTTATTGTTGTTGGTTCATGATGGATTCTGTCACACATCTCTATATTCTGACAAGACCTGTGTACTGTATATCTAGCTTTATTGCAGTCAGATTTGCTATGTCTGGGAATAGTGTGTAACTGGCTAAGACAGGCTGTGCTGCTTTCTCATTGCTAAGGGGACCTAGTCTAACATCATTTGTTATATAGTAGGGCACTTTTAAACTAATGTTGAAGCTCTTGAAATGTTAATGGTATTTCTAGTGCTTCATAAGCTGTGTAATTGTTAGGAGCTGCAGCGAGAATGTAAGCATGAAAAGTCTTGATTGTGCATTCACAGCTGGGAATGTAACCCATAAATAGAACATCTCTGTCCTTTATGCTTCATGGGCCTCAACCACGAAGGCCATGTCTCCTCCTGTAAGGGGGAACCCATGTTGTTGTAACATCTGTGTGACTATATGTCTTCAGTTCAGCTGTATGTTAACTGGTGCAGCATTAGCCATTTGACTATGTGGAATTCAGAGAGGGTATCTTTGTTGGGTGATCCTTTTAAAGGTTCAAGCTTGAACAACAAGCAGCCAATACATAGGAGTTCCCTACTCAACTGAGGAGGATCTTTCTCTAACATCATAGACATCTCCAGTTAGTAGGTGTCTTTGGGTATAAAAAAGAGGACTACTTGGGCAATCCATTAGATGAGAACCCAAGCTAGAACGTAGGCGACGCTATGTTGTATGATTCATACAGTCTCAATAACACTGTGCGTTTGTTGAACAACATAAACGTCAAAACTGTGCAAGACTAATTCTATGCACACCTTCAGGAAATGTTGGCCTTAGTCCTGCCAGCTCACAGTGCACCATCTGTACCCCTAACCTGTCAAGGTAACAAGTTGAATGTGCAACCTCAGAACATGACAACCCTGACTCCCCAAGAAAATCATGGAAAAAGATCTAGAATCCTTTTGTTTGGTTTCTCATGCATACCCAAGAAATACACATGGCATTTTAATATTTAATGTAGCACTAGGAGTCTAGTGTAAATGTGTGTGCTACAATAATCAATAGAAGGAAACGCAATAGTGCGATCAGCATTATAAAGATGGTGCAAAAGATAAACAATTAAACCAAGGGGCTGTTACAGGGAATATACGCGTGCATATACCTACTGTTATATTTTGTACTCCTACCTAGTGCTACATATCCTAATGGGCCTGGTGTGGGTGAATGTGCCAGAATCCCTGTAGGGTGATGTAACTTCCCTGTTACCTGTCGGGGTAAGTGTCTTCAAGGATCCCATCTTGGTTGAGAGCAGGGCCTCATCACTCGCAGTATGTAAACAGGAATCAGCTGGGCTGGAATTCCGGTATGGGGTGACCTCAGCAGCATCAGTGAAATGCTTCTCTGCATCAACAAACAAGTGATGTTTTTTATATAATAAACTGCACTCATGCAATCATGCCAGAGCCTCAGTCAGGCCGCTATTGTTGATTTTTTTTGTGGTAGCACAGTCGCCGATCCGAAAATAGCAAACAACAACATTTTGCATAGTGAGCTGAGCCCTTGTACAGAATGTTCAAGATGTTTGATAATATGTGTTTGAGAAAGTGTAAATGTAAGCAAAGCCATTTCAGAGAATATGGCTATGAGCAAATGTATATAAAATGTCAGCATTCAAGAAAAGATGGCAACTTTAAAACGTGAGCATGTAAAATGGTAGGTTATCTACTCGGGTTAACATTTGACCACATGACAAGAACTAGCATCCCCTGACCCACTGGTCCTCTCACTGCCCACTATGGACTGTTTCCACTTCTTGCCACTCCATTTGGGTCTTGGTACTCTCCCTGTGGGAGTAGTATCTCCAGAAAGTAGAGCTTTCAGGGTGCCCTAGGAGGCCGCCCCATGAGCCCCTCTGCTACCGCTGGTGACACATTTCTCAGAATGCAGTCAATGGGTATCTGGGAACTAACTACGACCCTTTTCTGTGTCACCACCCCACCCCATTCTAGGGGCACCAGAGCATCAGGTGGACAAAGTCCTGGCCTTGGGCCTGACTCACCATACATACACATCCGCTATACTGATCTGGGGAACCAACCTTTCCACCACCATGGTCTGGCTGGCACTGGTATTCCTCAGAGCAATGACAGGGATCAAAGTCCCTGTGATCTAAAGGAAGTGACAACTCTCTGGGATCACCAGTCTAACCTCTGAATCTATCTCCCAACTAAAGGAGACTAGGGCATGTTCTACCACCTGCCAATAGGGACTACTTTCCCCTATGTCAACATAGGCCACTCCTTTAGAGTTCCCACCTGTGGGTAGTTTCTTGTTACAGATTTGCCTGTGCCACAAATGGGAGCAATCAAGCACATGGGTTGGAAATGGGGCGCTCTGGGTCACTGCCTACCAGAACTCCTCCTTCTTTTCTTAGAAGGGGTATGGGAACCATTTCCCCCACACTATGCTGGGTCCTGGCTGAGTTACTGTAGACCTCCGACTCACTCTGCTGTGGGAAATCTGAACCACCCTCATCAGGATCACAGGTACCTTCTCATGGACCTTGGTGTGGAGCCAGGGGTCTGCCTCCATAGCATGAATGATTATGGATTCAACCCGGATCTGTGACTGGGGGTGAGTGTCTGAAAAGTTTCAGTGCTCTGTCCATCATCTCCTTTGTTTGCCCTAAGTTGGCAGGGTATGGCCAGACGTGGGTCCCTTGCTCACTTTGCCATTGGATTCAACCTAGCCTAGCTGTTGAAGCGTGATACCCAGAAACCGGCCCCAGGATGCTTGTTTCTGGTTCAGGGAAGACCTGGCTTGGGATTTCGGGCTGGAATGTTCCCATGAGGCAGGGGTCAAGACTGATTTGCATATAGCTGGGTCTGAACTGAGGTGGCAAAGTGAGCTAAAGAATGATGATGGATTCAAGCCAGATCGGTGACTGTCTGAAAAGTTTCAGTGCTCTGTCCATCATCTCCTTGTGTTTGCTCTGCCTCCATAGCATCCCTGGGGTCAGAGCTTATTATCCACATGGTGTTAGTGCAGCTCTGTAAAACAAAGACTTAACAGATTGTACAGCCCCTTGTAATCATTCACTTCACTGCCCTTCAACCAACCATCCAGTGCCTTACAAAAATGATCCACACAATCCACCCATGTGTGTTGGGGCACCTTTTGACTGTCTTTTAATGCTTGCCTATATCTCTCTCAGGCAAGCCCATATTACCTGGCCAGAGCACCCTTCACGAGGGGATACTTCCTCCTGTACTCTTTCACTAGGTCTACAGGGTATCATTCCCTTCATTGGGAATGTGCCTCCACAGGCTGGCTCCCAAATCCTACTCAGGGCCCTGTGCATCTCTAGGCAGACCTCATAGGCCTCAAACCAGTTGTCTATGTCATCCACCAAAGCAAAGTTGGGCATCAGATTCTTTGGGATGTGGACTACCACCACTATGTCTGCTGGACAGTGAGGCTTGCTCGAGCTTTATGTACAGCTATTTTAGACCAATTCCATGAGCACACAATAGTTTATTTTCCTCCAGAGATAGGCGTTTCTCCTGCAATGCTAGGGCTCTCTTTGCCTCTCCCCTCCCTGCTTTGGCAGCCAGTTCTACCTGGGCCAGCTGTGGCTGGCACTCTCTTTCAGCTTTCCTGTCCCCCAGGTCTTTAGGAGACATGGAGGATGGGGGGAGCTTCTTGTGCTATGCCAAGTAGGGGTCCTCACTCATGCGGGTCCCCAATTTTCCTGTGGTTCTAGGCCCAAAAGCAAAATATGCTTCTCTCTCTCTAACTCTGGAGCTGTTGCAAAGTGTCCTGGGTAACATTACTGAGTTTAGTTGGCAGTGGACTTTGTTAATTCCTCCCAGACAGTCACACAATAAAGAGATTGGTAGTGCCTGAATGGGCCATCTGCTGATAGGATGGGAGGCAGAGCAGGACACAACCTCACTTTCAACTGAATAGGCTGATTCCTGCCTTCACAGAACAGACTTGTTACCCCTGTATTGTCCCTGCAGCCAGCTTGGGGCAATGCAGGGGAGTCAGGAAACTTCAAGCACTTCAAAGGAAATCTTCCAGAACCTTCTCCTGCTTCATTGAAAGCATCAGGTATGAAAAGGAACCATCAGAACCACACTTCAGTTCGCTGGATGGACCTGTGAAAGGACTCTCAGAGGACTCCCTGCTGCTGTGGTTTGTTGTGTACTCCGCAACACTGCTTTTGTGTACCTGGAAGAACTGATTTGCTACCTGGAGCCTGCCTTGAACCCTCCGAGGTCGGCCCTGCTGCTTGAGCCTTACTTCATCACTTGAACCAAGGACTACTAGAGTGACTCCATGGGTTACTTTGCTGGCCTCCTGACCAGAGCCTCCGGGACATTAAATTCTCCCACCACCTTGAACCTGCACCTGTTTCCAGCCTGAGTATGTCCTGGACCGCCAAGTAGTGCCCCTTTAGTCCTGGTCCCCTGGTTGTGGTCTTAAAGGTTCCCAGACAGCCAAAATTCAAAACGTTGGACTTGGAAATTCTTTGGCTAAAAACTGCTCTGAGAACCGAGGGAAGACTAGAACCAACCTGCTCGTCTATCTGCCCGAGGTCCATCACCATTTGGCCTGACTTTGCGGTAGCTCTCACTACGTTTGTCTCCACAGCAACAAATCCTGTTCAGTGGTCTTTCACCAAAGAGGTATTTGGCCTCCTGGAACTCTTGTCAGCTACAGCCTTCTAGAAAAAAAGAGAGGGGGGGACAGGGAGCTGGATGTAGGTCCAGTGGCTCACGCCTCCGAAAGGTAGATAATTCACTGTTCCTGAGAAAGTGAGTGTGAGGGAAGTCACTTTTAGAGAAAGGTGGGAAAAATTCAGAGAGACTTTTGCTTAATACCCTCACACACCTCGAAGGATATCATGCTTGATCATTGGGCGGTGCTCCTTGTCGGGCTGGCGCTGCAATTCCCTACGGTTCCCCTGAAGTGTCACTTTATCAGAGATCTTTTGTTGCTCTAACCATATGGTGTGTGTGAGTCAGTGCTCAGTGGATAGTAAAAGGTGTGTGAAAAAATGGCTAGAGGAAGCGTGTCCAAGATGCGAATAGAGTGAGACGTGTGTTGCTGAGTCTCCGCTCCATCGCGTCCTGCTAAAGCTACTAAACCTGGCCGCTGGGTTTGCTGGCTAACACCGAATACTGATCCCAATGGGGTAGAGTCTGGAAGTGCTCCTACTGATGGAGAGGCGGTCCCGCTGTCACCGGGGGTGTAGCGGACTTCTGCTGGAGGCAGCTGCAGTGAGGTGTGTCACCGCCATCTTGGCCGGGAAGTGGCCTGGAGAACCATTCTGCTTGCCACTGGTGCTGGGGTCGCAGCCGCACTGCCCAGACTGAAGAGACCCTCGAGCTAGGATCAGACCGCTGGGAGGCCCTTGACCCCTTCGGTCTTGTTCCCGGAGCCCGACGTCCCCAAGGCGGTCATCATCAGCGGAGAGCCCGCAGATCCCCATGGAGCTGTGCCCCTCACTGGAGGTGCTGCAGCGGCAGAGTAGGCACTCCGACCCCTGACCCCCGATGCAGTGAGTGTACCTGTGCGACTGGGACTACCCATGCCTCGGAGAAGGCAAAGAGTGTAGGGTTTGCCGCCGGGGGGAACCGCAGTAGGACTATTTGCCGCCATTGATTGTTTGGGTGAATGAGTATGGGCCAGTGTTTGTGTTATTATTGACTATCGATCCCTGATTAATGCACTGGATCAAAGCCACCAACAATATCTCAAAGAAATTAAGGAAAATCAAATGGGACCGGGGGCGCTAGGTGGCGCTTGACTACGATGGGCGCACTGTAGTGAGGCTCCAGCCCGCCTGAGCTTCTAGCTATCCTTCATCCTATCCTTTCATAACAATCTGCCTGTATACCACCAACGATGTGATCGCTGCGCCGTGGTGCATCTGCTGATACCTCACTCTCTTTGCTGGCTGCTGTGACCACTGACCGCCGCCGCATTATCCTGTCAGCGGGCTGCCAGTGCAATCCTCGCTGCCCCTGGCCCGGCGGCGCCGCTACCTGACACCGCGGCTTCCCGGCCTTCACGGGCCTGACGTCACCACACAGCCTGCTGAGCGTGGACTACTGGAGGCGGCCACTTATCGGGAATCTGGGGACTCTGTGACATCGGCGGAGATCGAGGTGAGAGAACTCCTCGTGTCTCCCTCCCTCCCCCCTGCATCAACCACACGTTTGTCTCCCGCGGGAGGCTGACTGCGGGGCTGACAGACTTTCGGGCCGCGGTTTTGGGCCTGGTTTTGACAGGCTGCCGCTTCCATCCCCTCCCACAGTGTCTTCACCGCTTTCTACCGGCTGGCACCACTGGCTACAATACTCCTCTGGGGGCATGCTGCAATGCACTTTATGATGTGCCCGATCCCTGAGAGGATTTCTGTGAGCCCGGTCAGATAATTTTTTATCCTCGATGCGCCGGCCCATCTTGCTTGTACCTGGGAGTAACTGAGTGGATACGTGCGCTATCTTCCCTATCCCAGCACAAAGCCTGCTTCATCAAGCTCTTGCCACCTGCCCTCCTCCACGCGCTTCAGAGGCTTTGAGTTCTGCCCTGCTTCCACCTAGAGCGAGCTTCTTTCCTGTGGAGTGACGACGCTGCGGAGAGGCTACTGCTCTCGCGTCGCGGGCTTCTCCTGCTCACGGAGCTTATGGTTGCCTCAGCCCCCATCTTCAGCCCTGCCCTGTACTGCCATTGAAAGAGGCACCTTTTTTTTTCATCCACCTTGCTGTTCTACCTGCCTCCTCCCCCCCCCCAGGTGATACCCTTGCCCAGATTGCTGCTCCATTGTTCCTCAGGCGGAGGTCGGACACTGGTGTAGTGGCCCATCGGGACTGGCTCCTCGCTCAGCGCCAGACACGCTAACTGACTCCATTCCACAGACTTCGACTCTGGGGCCGGCGTGCCATCTTCCCGCCCAACCCGTCCACGAGCCATTGCCTGCTGACCTAGGCTCCGGTCATACAGGTGGGCCTGATTAACCACTGCTGAGGTACATCCTTGGAATACCGTTTGGGGTCTCTGCCGGGTCCCTGCCTGCTCTATACTGACGACAGTGCCCTAGGGCTCCTCTGCCCAGTCACACTAGCTTTCTGCAGGCCGGGCGGACCCCCCCCCCATGTTCTGTGCTATCCCTGGCAGCACGATGGGGAGACGTTAGGCAATCCAAGCTGCCTTACGAGGCTCGTAAACCTGCTGACTCTCAACCGGAGGAGGGGTCGGGGTCTGGAGCTTCTGCTCCCCCGGAGGAAGACTGGAGTCACTACTCCTCAGCATGAAGCAGAGTCTCTCCTCAATTGATTCAAAAATTGACGCGCTTAACACCAGGATGGACTCTGTGGTGCATAAAATTGACCAACATGATACCCGCCTGAAAGAGGCCGAAAGCCGAGTGTCCGATCTTGAAGACACCTCCGCCTCCACTGGGCGCCAACTCACCAAAATGGATAGACTCTTAAAAATCATTGCGGACAAGAACGAGGACCTTGAAGCTTGGTCTCTGTGTAATAACGTTCGCATTTTGGGCCTTGCGGAAACGACCAATACAGGAAGAATGGAGGATTTTATAGAAAAATTGATTGGTGACCTATTTGCCAGGGAGTCTTTTTCTCAATACCTTACTGTTGAGAGGGCGCACCGATCCCTTGCAGCTAGGCCCCCTCCCGGAGCCTCTACTAGACCTATTATTGCAAGGTTTTTGAACTACCGTGACAGAGACACGCTCCTCCGCCTTGCCAGGGAGAAACAATGTGTGGCGTACGAAAACACCTCTTTGTCTTTTTACCCGGACTTCACTCCCTCAGCGCAGGAAGCGCGCCGTAAATTCGCAGGGGTGAAGAAGAAACTACAATCAATGAACATTCCCTATGCCATGCTCTACCCAGCCAAATTAAAAATAACACATAGAGGAAGGCAGCATTTTTTCACCTCCCAGCAACAGGCTGAGGAGTATCTTCAGCGACATAGGAAGACATCCTCTGATGCGGTGGATCTTGGGGACCGCTCCAGGTCCCCACTTTCCAAGCAAGACTGACTACATTTGCCCCCTGAATCATTACTGGACTACTCAGCCACCATGGCTTACTTGGCTGTCTAAAACTTTTTTGGTGATGTATACTATTGTTGTTATGTGGAAGTGTTCACCATTACGATTTCTTTATGTAGCTCAGGTTTCATCTCCGTCCCACTGTTGAGCGCTGCGCCTAGGCGATGGCACTGGTGGGTGCAATATAGGAGATGTAAGGGCAGATCGAGTGCCCCTAGTGACTTTCCCCCCTACTCAGGGCGGTCCCCTGCTCCCTCTTCATTAGGATTTGGGAGTTCTTTGTTGTTTCCTTCATGGGTTCCTATTTTGTGGGAGGTACTGTAGTACCCGGCAAGTTGGGGAAGCCGGTGTGGGTGGTGGGAGGGGGGTTTGCAGACATTGGTTTGTATTGTGCCAAAGTATTGCTAATATCTACATTGTGCTCTATATCTGAAATTGGGCCCCTACTTTTGTCTCTCGTTGATTTTTCCATTAGGGTTCGCTTGCTGTCGTATTCCATGTACACTACCATGCTCTATGGGCGATGCTGATGCGCGTCAGATACTCAAATTAACCTCCTGGAACGTTCGTGGCCTGAATGACCCCAGGAAGTGTCGTCAGGTGTTACGATACCTAGACAGGCATGGCATAAGCGTTGCTCTCCTGCAGGAGACCCACCTCGCTCCCGGTAACACTCCACAATTTGCTGCCAGGTGGGCTGCTAGTCGCACCTTTTCGTCATACTCTAATTATTACAGAGGGGTCACAGTACTTATAAAGCACGGGGTGGCGTTTACGCCCACAGGGATGGATAATGATCGGGAGGGCAGATTCTGTTTGGTTTGGAGACGCTTGCATACACATGATGTTTTATTCGCTAACTACTATGGCCCTAATGTTGACAATCCTACCGCTCTGCTTATCTTGTGGGGTAAAATTCAGACGCTTGGTATCACACATGTTATTTGGGGCGGGGATTTTAACACTGCGCTAAGACCGAGTCTGGATAGATTACAGCCACTCCCTGCACACTACACTAACACGCAATGCACACTCCGTGACATCATTGAAGATAATCACTTTACTGATGCTTGGAGATACATCCATCCCACCCTGAAAGAAGGCATGCATTACTCTACTTTACATTCCACCTGGGCGCGCCTGGACTATGTCTTCATTTCTGCAGGGGCTGTTCCCTGGCTAATGCGCGCTTCTCACTTGGCCCACACTTTCCCTGACCACTCCCCTGTCCTCTTGGAATTACAGATCCCCCTCGATTGCTCCCCATATCTGTCCTGGCGGCTCAACCCTGCACACCTCCGGGATGCGGTCTTTAAGGCCGAATTGGAACATGACATCGGGGAATTTTTTGACCACCACCTTTCCTCGGTGGATAGTGTCACCACCTTCTGGGAGGCCTTTAAGGTAACAGTTAGGGGCTGGTGTATAGCCAAAGGGGGGGCATTCTGAAATCCTTACGCACTGACCTGCACACTTTAGAGGCAGACCTACGTGACTTGGAGGGAGATATCAGTCGTTGTCCCGCTGACCTTACTTTCCACGCCCGTATGCGAGACAAACTCTCTGAATATACGCAAGTGGCTGACAGGGAGAGTAAATTTCTGGGGTGCCCACATATGGCCTGAGTCTACGGAGAGGGAGACAGGCCTGGGAGGGCATTGGCAAACTCGCTTAAGCCCCCCAGGTTTGCTAATTTTGTCACTGAATTACATGATGAAGATGGTAACATTTATAGGAACCTCCCAGACCAACTGAACCGCTGGATCTCCCTGCTTATTTTGATGATGTCGCACTTGCATGGCTAGGGGATACCCAACAGAAGTTCCTACATTTGGAGTTGGAACTAGACGAAATCACTGAGGCTATTATGGGCATGCGATCGGGTAAATCCCCTGGGTCGGACGGCCTTCCATTAGATTTTTATAAACTCTTTATAAACTCTTTGCTCCCATCTTGGCCCCTATTTTAAAACAAGTATATTATGCCGCGCTTGATGAAGGTAGACTCCCCCGTACCATGCGCAACGCTCTCATTACCTCCTTACTTAAGCCTGGGAAGCCCCCTACTCACTGCGACTCCTACCGCCCCCTATCCCTTTTATACTGCGACATGAAGATTCTTGCCAAAGTATTGGCCACGCGCCTTAACCTTCTCATGGAGCGATTGGTCTTACCCGATCAAGCCGGATTTGTACCTAACCGTGCAACTTCCCATAATCTCCGCACCCTCCACGCAGTCCTCCAGGACATTGACCCGAAGTGCGAAGCCGCGGCGGTCTTTTTAGATGCCACTAAGGCTTTTTATTCGTTCGAATGGGACTATCTGTTTGGCACGCTACAACACATGGGTATACCTTTCAGCTTCCTAGACTGGGTGAAGCTACTCTATCACCAACCCACAGCTACGGTACTGCTAAATGGCACCAGATCCCCCCCGTTTCCTGTTCAGAGAGGCACCCGCCAAGGCTGCCCTCTATCCCCTGCCCTCTTTGCGATCGCAATTGAGCCCTTGGCCGCAACGCTGCGCCAAAAGCATAACCACCGCTCCCTTATTTACCGTACTCGGCAACTACTCATCTCGCTCTACGTGGATGATATGACGCTCTATATACAGAAGCCCCGTGATAATTTAAATCCCGTGCTGCACGAAATTACAAAATTCTGAGGTCTTTTTATTTTTATTTTATTTTTATTTTAGCGATTTCTACAGCGCCTGGTGACCCAAGGGTATCCCCGCGCTATGTAACTTGAACCTATTGAGACGGGAGGTAGTTGAGGGGTGTTACTTGGGAAACAAATGGGTCTTAAGTTTTTTGCGGAACGCCAGGAAGTTGGATTCCAATCTGAGGGCCAGGGGGAGTGCGTTCCAGCCTTTGGCCGCCTGAACGGAGAATTGACGGCCTCCTGTGCGGACTTTTTTGAATCTGGGAATGTGGACTCGATTCTCATTTTGCGATCGTAGCACTCTGGTTGCTGTATAGGGTGTAATCATGTTGCTGAGGATCGCTGGGCCGGAACCGTTGTAGAGCTTGTGTGTAATACACATTGCTTTAAAGTGCACCCTTTGGCGAACAGGGAGCCAGTGTAGGGTTTTAAGGGCTGGCTTGGCAGATGTTCTGGAGGGGGTGTTGGTAATCATGCATGCTGCCGCATTCTGTGTCCGCTGGAGTTTCGAGATGGTAGCCTCGGGGGCTCCCAGATAGACTAGATTGCTGTAGTCTAAGCGGGACAGCACTAGGCCCTGGATAAGGAGCTTTCTGGACATAGGAGGGAGTAGGGGCAGGATTTTACGAGTCTTACGCATGAGCCCAAAACATGTGCCCGAGGTTTTGGTAGCCTGGGTCTTCATCGTGAGTTGTGGCTCTAGCCACACCCCAAGTGTTTTGATTTCAGATTTGGGGGAGGGGATTTCACCGAACACATCGGGCCATATCGTGGGAGGGATAGTTGTCCATTGCTTACCGAGTAACATTACCTCTGTCTTTGTCCCATTCAATTTCAAAGAGGATTCGTTCATCCAATTGTGGATGTTTATGAGGCAGTTAGTCAGGTTTTCAGGATGGTCAATCAGCTGGGACAGGGAGACGACTAGTTGGGTGTCATCGGCGTAACTCACCATTTTGATGTTAAATGGTGTTACCACGTCCTCGAGGGGGGCCATATAGACATTAAAGAGCGTGGGGCTTAGGGAAGAGCCCTGGGGGACGCCGCAAGTGAGTGGGAGGGTGGATGAGTGGTGACTGTCATCCCAGACTTGAAAGGTGCGTCCTGTAAGATAGGATTCGATCCATCCGATAGCTGTCCCGGTAAGTCCTGCCTTCGCCAGTCTGTTCAGAAGGACACGGTGGTTAACCGTATCGAAGGCTGCACTTAGATCCAGGAGGATCACTGCCACTGATCCTCCTGAATCTAGTAAGCCCCTTGCCTCTTCAATCACCGCAAGCAGTGCGGTGTCCGTTCCGTGGCCTGGGCGAAATCCGGTCTGGGATTGTCTGAGTAGTTTGTTTGTTTCCAGGAACTGAGATAATTGGATATTTACCAATTTCTCGGTGACTTTACTAATGCCAGGGAGTAGGGATATTGGCCTATAGTTGGTCAGGTCTGCTGGATCCAGCTGGGGTTTTTTTTATGAGTGCTTTGACCACCGCACTCTTCCAGCTGTCGGGGACGATGCCATGGGAAAATGAACAGTTGATGAGGTCCGTAATGGTAGGAACTATTACTGGGGCTACTGTCTTAAGGAACCTGATAGGGGCTGGGTCCAGGGGCGATCCACTTTTCATTTTTACAAGGGTTCGCTCAACCTCTGCAGGGGTGACAGGTCGAAAGGTCTTAAGCGAAGGACGACAGATGCTTTCAAACATTTTGGGGACAGGATTGCTTTCCGTAAGGCTGGGAAGGCTGGAGGGAGGGAGGGAGGCCAGGATACGGGTAATTTTCTCGTTGAAAAAAATGGCTAACTCGTTACTTCTGTCAACTTTGGGCGTGTTAGAGGAGGAGGTGGTGGGGACCTTGGTCAGCTCTTTGACGATTAAAAAAGAATCTTGGGCTGAATTGGATGCTTCTTGTATACGAGTGGTATAGTAGGAAGCTTTGGCTGATTTGATAGCCTCTTTGTAAATTTTGACCGCAGCCTGGTAGTCTTCTTTGTTGGCATGTTGCCAGGTCTTTCTCCAAAGACGTTCAGCCTTTTTGCAGTTTTTACGGAGTGCTCTTAGCTCTGTGGAATACCATGGAGCTGAGCCATGTTTGCCGTTTTTATTTTCCCTGTTTCTGAGTGGAAGTATGAGGTCTAGGGAGGCGGTAATCCAATCTCTGAATCTTTTGTCTGCTGTATTTGGGTCTTCTGCCTGGGTAGGGATGTTTTTTTCCAGGGTCCGAGTCCATTCGTCCGTGGAGAGTCTGGGCCAGGTCCTATCCTTGCTAAAGGTGGGGGGTGTGCGGTTTTTCTTGGAGGTTACAGGTAATTGGAAGGAGACCATAAAGTGGTCTGTCCAGGGGAGGGGTAAGGCCTCTTTGGCTGACATAGTAGGTGAGTTTGTAAGTACGGGGTCTAAGAGGTGGCCCTTGTTGTGGGTGGCTCCGGAGTTTAGTAACCGGATGTCAAGAGCCGCTAGATCTTGAATCAAATCAAGGGCTGCTGCGTTGGCCGGGTCTTCAAGGTGGATATTCAAGTCTCCGACTATCATGTAGTTAGAGAAGGAGTGGGCTTGGGTTGTAATTAGGTCCAGAAGCGAACAGATGAAGGGACCCGGAGTGCCGGGAGGGCGATAAATGAGGAGTCCTGTAAGGGAGGTAGTTGGGTTGAGTGTGACAGAAAAATGCAGGCTTTCTGCGTCGGTAATCTGGGCGTCGTAGGTTTTGAAGTGGAGGTGTTCTCGATGGATAATGGCTATCCCTCCTCCTCTACCTAGAGGACGGGGTAAGGACTGAATACAATAGCCCTGTGGGGTTGCTAAGACCATGTCAGATTGAGAGTGAGGGCCGAGCCACGTTTCCGTGAGGAAAAATATATCAATTTCATGGTCCTCTATGAGGTCGGCAATCTGAGTCGCGTGTTTGGGAAGAGAGCGGCAGTTTAGAGAGGCTAGGTTGAGGGTGGCAGGCTTGCAGGGTCTGGCGGGTAGCGTAAGCTGCGTTGGTTTGCATGAGGGGCAGCTAATGAAGGGTCCCTTGGGATTATGGATGTAATCACAGGACTGCGGGGGAGGTCTGAGGCTCAAAAGGTCTCTGCGGGAATACCGTATGATTGAGAGGAGGGAATCAGGCAGGGGTTCTGGCCCTAGGCCCGGTCGTGCGCGGACGGGCGCAGACGGGCTTGCCTTAGGCGCGCCTTCGGCGCGCAAACGGCGCTCCCGCTGCGCTCGTCCGCTGCGCTGGGGAGGTCGGCACATTTGTGCTGGTTGTAGAGGGCGTGGCCTCGCAGGGGGCGTGGCTACACCTTTGCCGCGCTAGCGGTGAGGGCGTTTGCTCGAGTCTGAGGTCTGGTGGCGCTAGGAATCAGCGCTTTGGCACAGGTAAGCCTGGCTGGCTTTTGTGGGTTAAAATTAGTGCAAGTGCTAATAAATTTTTAAAAACAGAGCGAATAGTTACAAAATACCTCCGGCTTTCCGCCTCAGAGGAGTTCAGGTTAGTGAGGAATCGTTGCGCTGTCAAGCGTTTATATACTCGAGGTGATTGGTGGGCGTGGCCTCGCAGGGGGCGTGGCTACACCTTTGCTGCGCTAGCGGTGAGGGCGTTTGCTCGAGTCTGAGGTCTGGTGGCGCTAGGAATCAGCGCTTTGGCACAGGTAAGCCTGGCTGGCTTTTGTGGGTTAAAATTAGTGCAAGTGCTAATAAATTTTTAAAAACAGAGCGAATAGTTACAAAATACCTCCGGCTTTCCGCCTCAGAGGAGTTCAGGTTAGTGAGGAATCGTTGCGCTGTCAAGCGTTTATATACTCGAGGTGATTGGTGGGCGTGGCCTCGCAGGGGGCGTGGCTACACCTTTGCCGCGCTAGCGGTGAGGGCGTTTGCTCGAGTCTGAGGTCTGGTGGCGCTAGGAATCAGCGCTTTGGCACAGGTAAGCCTGGCTGGCTTTTGTGGGTTAAAATTAGTGCAAGTGCTAATAAATTTTTAAAAACAGAGCGAATAGTTACAAAATACCTCCGGCTTTCCGCCTCAGAGGAGTTCAGGTTAGAGGTTGCAGGGGTACAATCTAACTGGACCAAATCCGCCATCTTCCCGATAATACTCACCCATTCCAACTTGATTACCCACTTGTATGGGAGCAGGATGAATTGAAATATTTGGGCATTCGCATCTCTAAAGACAGGGATGCCTTGATGCGAGCCAATTACGGGACCGCTGTGGATAAAATCACTGATAATATTACTAAATGGTTACACCTTCCCCTTTCTATGGCTGGCCGCATTGCCCTTATCAAGATGGTACTTCTACCAAAATTACTATACCTTTTTGTGAATATGCCGTATAATCCTGGTAGATTTTTCTTTCGCTCACACAGATCTCAGATTACTAGACTCATCTGGGGTGGGAAACAGGCACGTCTCAGCCTCAATACACTCATGCTTCCTTTTCACCGGGGCAGATTTGAGGTGCCCAATTTTGAACAGTACTATGATTGCGCTCAGGCACACTTTGCCGTTTTTTGGTTCCATCCACCACCATATATGGCACACTTAGCCGTTGAAGACGGCCACATGGCCCCCACGGTCCCAACTGGATACATTCACACCTCGGTGAGAAAGAGAGACCGCGATCCATCCACTGTAGATTGCAGGGTACAGGCCTGGGACCGGTTGGCGCGCGTATTGGACAGTCCGTTTTTTTATTCACCCCACCTGCCTTTGATAAATGATCCGAGATTACAGGTCACATGTGAAGTAATCTGCCACAGGATGCTTAGAGACCTGGGCATTTGCACCTGGGGGGATTTATATATGCAAGGCACTTTCCGGACGACAGAGCAATTTTTTGGGGAGAAGTCCCCCTCCATTATGGATACCTTTTTATTTACCAGATTGCGGCAAAGCGTCCAAGCCCTTTCCTTGGCATTTCCCAATGAACCTGACACATTTACGCCACTTCACGCCATAGCACAACCTGACGCCATGTCGTGTCCCTCCTCTACAAACATACACAAGACGCGCCTTGTCCCACTTCCCTGAGGGCTAGAATGGAGTGGGATAGAGATCTGGTTGAACCCCTGTCTGATGAACAATGGGAAACTAGCTGCTCTCAAATGCGTGCCATCACTGGCAATAATAGACTACGGCTGTTACATTATAAATTCCTCCATTGGGTGTACCATACCCCTACCAAACTTCATAAATTTCACTTGCGTGAGTCTGATAACTGTCTACGCTGTGGTGCAGTGGGGGCTGACTTTATTCACCTTGCCTGGGCCTGACCCCCAGTGGCCGTTTATTGGGAGCAAGTTTTTACTGGTCTGGCTGATATGCTGGGGGTGGAGATAGCCCACTATTGGCACTGCTAGGCCTAACACAGTCGGTTGCCACTATTCATAAAAACTTCCTGGCCCTTAGTCTTTTACTTGCCAAGCGATTAGTTGCGTGTCGGTGGGGACGCGGCCGTGCTCCTAAATTTAAATGCTGGATCCGATCCATGACCATGTGGCAGGAGAGATTACAAGATTACGTGGAACTGCTGCCCCCTAAGTCTCAACCAAAAGACATATGGGCTCCATTTATGGCCTACCTTTTTCGGGAAGGTGTAGATGGGGAGGCCAACCGGGAGGGGGCGAACGAGGCCAATGACTGTGTACCATGACTGATTGCTATGTCATGATTGCCTTTACATGTTTTTGTATTTTATCTCTGGTATGCCCACTAATTGTGCGATTGTCTTTGAAATGTGCCTGCCTGACGACGCTCAGTCCACTGGCGGCTCCCGCCCTATATCGTTGCTGGCTCGCAAAATCCGCTGGACTTTATTGCTGAATTGCCCTCTGTGGGATATGGTGTCCTTCTACTCCAGATCAGATTTTTCCACTTTGTACTATCCAAACTACTTCGGACACTCTTTTGTTTATCATCTTCATGAGGGGTATTTTGGGTGGGGGGGAGTTAGGGTCACTTATTGTTTGACCTTTTCATGTAACTGATCGCTACAGGATATTACCCTGCATGGGAAGCTGCTATTACTGTGTTCGACCAAACTCTACTTATGTACCTGACTTTTTTGCATTAATGTACCATGCTTTAAATTATAATAAAGGTTTTTGAAACTTTAAAAAAAAAAAATCAAACGGGACCACAGGGATTATCGGGAGCGGCGTATATATACCTTCGCAAAGAAGTATAATAATGTCCAGGGTGTGGAAGACAAGAAGAGAAACAGGAACGAAAGTGAGGATACATGCTCTGTGAGTGGTGCTTCGATTTCTTCACAAAGTAGTGCAGTCTCAGGCAACATACAACAGGACAACCCTGAAAAAGATGTGTCAAAATCAGGGAGGGAGGAGGTCCAAAAGGGGGAACAGTGGACAAGTTGAGTTTAGTTACTGGATCGAAAATAACCTAGGAGAGTCTTCACTTTATATGGAACACATAGGGGATCCTATTGCTTTGGGGAGTGATAACAGTGAACTTAAAATTGTGAATCTATCTTATAAGAACTTGGATAAAGATGAAATTAATGTATTGAGTATGGGTTTGAACTTCTGCCCCATGCAGAGTGGTGACCTTAGCGTTGTGCATATAGATTTAAATAAATGTGTGAGTTTGCTTAAATTAAAAAAAAAAGTTTGCATTGGTTAAAAGTGCCTTCTACACTCTGAAACACATAAACAAATCAACGCTTCACCCCTCTTGAAGACCTACAGACTGTAGTACAATCCCTAGTCCTCTCCAAGACAGACTACAGCAATGAAACGATCACAGGTACTCCAAAAATCCACCTTATACCCATGAAATCCACAGTCTACTCAGCAGCTAGACTTCCATCTGGGAAGAGGTGATATGACAACATCAGTCCTACACTTAACAAACTTAACTGGCTACTAATCAAAGTGAGAACCATATTCAAAACTGCCTTCATAACCCACAAAGCTGACCAAAAGAGAATTCTGCGAAGCTCAAACTCTCTGCTCCTGATTCCGCACATATTTAAGACTAAAAGTATTACTCGCCCATGACTTCTCTGGGAATGCACCCAGAATTTGAAATGCTCTACCTCAAGAACTACATGACAATAAATCATACTTATACTTCAGGAAAAATCTCAAACTATTTCTTCTCAACAAACACCTGAACCCACCCTCATAAAATAATTGACTTGCACCTCCCCCCACCTCCATCAAAGACCATGTCTCTACCTCTGAAACAACTGCTCTTCATTCTGCCAACGCATGTTACATCCAACCCCCAAACTTTATTGACCCCTTTTGTATAATATTTCCATATATATGTTGTACGTAGACACACTATTTTTCTTTTGTATTCCTCATAAATGCTGTCTGTACAAACTTTGCAAAGCACACTGATGCCCTCAGATCAAGTTTGCATTGACATCTATTCAGAAAAAATGTGTACTATATTTTACAATGAACTAGCTTTTCCACATGCATGCTTCTGAGTCACTTTCTATTTTAGAAAAAGAAGCAAAAAAGAAGCTCTCTTGCTGATAAAAAAACATATGTATTAATGTGTGTTCCTTATGAGGAAACTGTGCCTTTGATGTTCTTGTCTCTGTAACATTTTCAAGGTCTTTTGCTCCAGGCACTTGCTTGTGCCATTCATTTGTTAGAACATGTTATTATACGAATTTGTTATAAAACACACAGTTATCTTCTTCATTTTTTATTAATATGCTGCAACTTCGGTGTTTCTAAATGTTTAATATTTAATGTACCAGGTGAATGCAAATAGTGATTGGTGCTTTTTACATGTATCTTTGTTATTTCAACTCTATTATGTCATTTCACACCATGCCAACTATGTTTTTTTTTGCCTGCAATCTTATAAAACATGCTTTGTTTTGACAATGTGCCAGACTCTTCCTGATCTTGTTAGAGAGCAGACTGTATGCTAGTCTATTTATTCACTTTATACTTAAGACCTTTTTGCACTATACACCAATCTGTCTTGTGATTTATGCTTAAATGTTTTGTCCTTATAAATTATGCAGACTCTGCCTACTCTGCCATTTAATTTAAATTTAGACTTCCTCTGACTTTCCGTTGAGGAAGACTGTTGGTCCTCTTGCTGAACTATACTTTGGGTCTGGTTATTTACTTTTTTCAGAAACTGATCTTATGTTTGTCCTCTCACAGATGACTTTGACTATTTGGATTTGAGCTAATTTATGATTTGACTAACAATCTTTTTCCCTTATGTAATTCCCTTAATTTTGAATAAACCTTTATTTTTTTTATTTGAATTGTTGTCTGGTGAAAGTTTTATTAATTTGTATCCGAGCTTTCGAAGACTCACTAGGTCTTACGAAAACTCAGATAGCCCAAATCCTGTGTCTCAAACCTCTAATTATTTAATTGGAGCTTCGACAGAGAACATCAAATTACTGCTTGCTAAATGTATCATTTTGATTCAATATTTTATTCTAAGCAAAATTAATAAAAGCTTTATGATTGCGTATTGTTGGTTCAATTGTTTTATTTCCATGTAGAATACACTTTAGATGTGAGTTGGATGAGGAATGCGTTTTAGCTTTGAAATGGAGTGAATATATAATCTCTCTAGCCGAGATGTGATAATCTTGAGGAAACATGGACATGAAACAAGATAGTTTAATTCTGATATTGTACAATAAATGACTTGGTGAAAACGTTGAACATATATATATAAATATATATATCCACACGAAAAAGCTTTACCCTTTAAGATGAGCCGCACACAGGTAGGTAATTATCCATATTTATTTCGGAAGCAGCAACTTGGAGTCATGGCATCTTGCAACAAATAAAATGCCGACGCGTTTCGTGAACTCTAGCACTTTTTCACAGGCATAATGGTTGGGAGCAGCTGCAGAGCGTTCATATCGTCTTCAAGGTACCCGCCCCGTAGTTACGGGCAAAGCATCATGGTACCTGTAGTGTATTCCCTCAGTGGGGTGCTGTGCGCTGTCATGATTACACCAAAGTCATCCCTTGTGGGTTTGCACAGAATAGTCATGCACCACCAGGCTGCGGCGTGAAACTTCCGATATGGCTTCCTGTCCTACTGAATGCTGATTAGCATCAATTACGGGCCGCTGCTCTGCGGCGGGGGCTCCATCCCCGACTGGGTTAGCCGGTTTACATCCACACGAAAAAGTTTTACCCTTTAAGATGAGCCGCACACAGGTAGGTAATTATCCATATTTATTTCGGAAGCAGCAACTTGGAGTCATGGCATATTGCAACAAATAAAATGCAGACGCGTTTCATGAACTCTATCACTTTTTCACAGGCATAATGGTTGGGAGCAGCTGCAGAGCGTTCATATCGTCTTCAAGGTACCCGCCCCGTAGTTACGGGCAAAGCATCATGGTACCTGTAGTGTATTCCCTCAGTGGGATGCTGTGCGCTGTCATGATTACACCAAAGTCATCCCTTGTGGGTTTGCACAGAATATTCATGCACCACCAGGCTGCGGCGTGAAACTTCCGATATGGCTTCCTGTCCTACTGAATGCTGATTAGCATCAATTACGGGCCGCTTCTCTGCGGCGGGGGCTCCATCCCCGACTGGGTTAGCCGGTTTACATCCACACGAAAAAGTTTTACCCTTTAAGATGAGCCGCACACAGGTAGGTAATTATCCATATTTATTTCGGAAGCAGCAACTTGGAGTCATGGCATCTTGCAACAAATAAAATGCCGACGCGTTTCATGAACTCTATCACTTTTTCACAGGCATAATGGTTGGGAGCAGCTGCAGAGCGTTCATATCGTCTTCAAGGTACCCGCCCCGTAGTTACGGGCAAAGCATCATGGTACCTGTAGTGTATTCCTTCAGTGGGGTGCTGTGCGCTGTCATGATTACGCCAAAGTCATCCCTTGTGGGTTTGCACAGAATATTCATGCACCACCAGGCTGCGGCGTGAAACTTCCGATATGGCTTCCTGTCCTACTGAATGCTGATTAGCATCAATTATGGGCCGCTGCTCTGCGGCGGGGGCTCCATCCCGACTGGGTTAGCCGGTTTACATCCACACGAAAAAGTTTTACCCTTTAAGATGAGCCGCACACAGGTAGGTAATTATCCATATTTATTTCGGAAGCAGCAACTTGGAGTCATGGCATCTTGCAACAAATAAAATGCCGACGCGTTTCGTGAACTCTATCACTTTTTCACAGGCATAATGGTTGGGAGCAGCTGCAGAGCGTTCATATCGTCTTCAAGGTACCCGCCCCGTAGTTACGGGCAAAGCATCATGGTACCTGTAGTGTATTCCCTCAGTGGGGTGCTGTGCGCTGTCATGATTAAAGGGTAAAACTTTTTCGTGTGGATATATATATATATATATATATATATATATATATATATATATATATATATATATATATATTCACTGAAAAAACCATAGGTTATAGACCATATATAGTTAGGAATTAGCATTTAAAAAACCTTATTTTACTCACACAAAACCATTGAAATTCCATATATAGTTAGTTGCACTAACTATATATCGCGCACCTGCAATCCACTGCTGATCATGTCACATATTACATCATTCATGACATGGTCAGTGACATCACTGATGACATCACTGATGACATCTCAAATGACATCACTGATGACATCACTGATGACAACATCCAGTGACTGTATGTTTCTGTAAAGTTAAAATATGTCTTACATATTGAAGAATGAGTGGATGTATAAGTGTCTGGATGAAGGATTTAGTAGGTGCGTGACTGACTGTATGAGTGAGTGATTAAATGTGTCTCACTGAATGCATGGGTTAGTGACTAAACTGTCTTAATTTGTGCATCATTATGTCTGTTGTTCTGTAAACTGCTGCATGTGTTGATCATTAGCTATACGAGAGGCTATATGTGTTATTAATTGGTTGCCCAAGTATTTCTATGGGAGATTGAGTTTGTGTGGGGGTGGCTGGAAGGTGTGTGACTCTATGCATAGATGTGTGAACAGTTTATTCACTAGGTGTATGAGTTCAAGAGTGCATGTGGAAACAGCTACATGGGCAGTTGACTGTGTGCATGAGTGTATTGATGAGTGAATGGATATCTCAATGCTACATGTCATAGTAAGTACATATGTAAAACACAGTACATGTGAGAGTTGGCATATATAAATAACTGTGCATGAGAGCCACCGAATGAGTGAGTGGTTGTATCGATCATTGTGAACTTGTATCAGGGATTGTATAAGAGAGTAAATATGTGTTAGTATATGTTTCAATAAGTAAGGTGTGTTTAACTGTATAGTTGAAGAAATGGAGATGAGATTGTTTCTTTGCATGACTGACTGGGTGTGTGAGTAACTCCATGGATGAGTGGCAGTGTGTGAGTGTCTGTATACACTGAGTGTATCTAAGGTTATATTAGAGTCTGAAGAGGTTTATCGTATTAGCACAAGAATGATGTCAAATGAGATGTCATCAGTGATGTCATCAGTGATGTCATTTGAGATGTCATCAGTGATGTCATCAGTGATGTCACTGACCATGTCATGAATGATGTAATATGTGACATGATCAGCAGTGGATTGCAGGTGCGCGATATATAGTTAGTGCAACTAACTATATATGGAATTTCAATGGTTTTGTGTGAGTAAAATAAGGTTTTTTAAATGCTAATTCCTAACTATATATGGTCTATAACCTATGGTTTTTTCAGTGAATTTTCAAGGTTTTGTAAATGCTAATTCCTAACTATATATGGTCTATAACCTATGGTTTTTTCAGTGAATTTCAATGGTTTTTTAATAGCAAATATCATAAGCTGTCGAATGTCAAGTACGTGGTAAGTGAAAACATTTTCGTGTTTATGCACACTGATCTGCTTTGAATGGTGCCCCCCCCCCTAATTTCTATTAGGAGTACTCTCTCTTTGCAGATAGTGAAAGGTAGTTAACGCAGGTCTTTGCCCCCATTGTAATCCGTCGTGCCTGCTTCTCTCTCCATTTGATTGATTGTTATCCAAGTATTTACTGTTTTAGAATTAGTTCTCTTTGGTTCATTCTCTATTTACAAACAAACACAGAGTCGCAATACTCTGTTTAGTCTTTGCAGATAACGAAAAATCGTGTAAAAAAAAAAGAAAAGGAATCGAGCAAAATCAGTAGGCCACTAATGGGATCTCTTTTTGACCTCGCTAAAATAGAAACATTAGGAACAACCCCTCATGACAAATACAAAACTAGTGAGATGAACTGAACTCCACACAATGATGGCTGCAAAACAGCTCGGCTCCGCCACCCACCCCGCCCAAAATAACGATAAAGAACGGCTGCCATGATTGGTTGCGGAATGACCACGACGGAGCTACGAAATGGTGCTGCTCTCATGCTAACCCCAGCTTCAGTCTGAAACATCCAGAAACACTGTAGACTACCAATTCGATCAGTTCCGGTAGCGCCCCAATGTAACCCGGTAGAGAAGAACTAGCTCTCCCCTCTTTGACTGATGGTTCTTGTTGCCTGTCCCTTCTGTTGTCATTTAACAGAACTATTTAGCCTGCTGAAAGGGGTTGTGTTCCGACCGCTGGTTGGTGGAGACATTTTGACTATATTCTGTACCTGCGTTGTCGCGTAATGCGTCATATGACGCGCCGCGTTAGCGCATCCGGAAGTCATCCGGGGCGCGCAGCGCGTAACGTAAGCATAACAAGTCATGTGACTTGTTAATAAAACTTTTCATTGGTTCATTTTACTTTTCTTATTGTAATGATGAAAGGCTTGGTCATATGACCTAAAAATTACGCTTTTCATTACTTCCGAACATTATTTTTTCTTAAATATATGTTATAATGTTCCAGGCTAATGTACTTTCCCGGAAATTTTACAACTGTCCTGCAAGTAAAATATATTCTTTTTTCGAGAAAAAGAGCGTTTCTTCGTCCCATGACGGAGCCGTTGAGCAAAAGAGGGTCGACCTGCTGTCTTAGTCGCCGATACGCCTGAATATGAGATTCTTATCGATCACTTTATGTTGCAGGAATAGAAAACACAACAGCCCTTGACCATTTATCTTTACTGCGTTCCTTCGTATTATACCTTTTACCCGTCATGTAATTGGTCTGCTTTATTTCACTTGCCTTTTAATGATTCTAAAACAGTCACTATTATTAAAAACTTTACCAATGTATATACTACTACCATGTTTTCTTTTAAAATCCTTTATTGTGAAAATTTCATTATACAAATACGAGCCTATAACCACGTGGGCCTGCCACAGAGCAAACTGTAATCGTATATGATGAATAGACATTTACACTGTAGAGGAACGTAACGGGCGGGCCATTAGGTTGCAAGAACTAAGGTGTCTAACAGTTACGGAATCGGTGGACGTACATTTTATAATTAAAATACGACAGGGCCAGTTACAATAAAATTATCTAGATATACATTTGCGGGCAAGTACCATGGGAGACGTTAATTCGAACTTTCAACAGTACAGTAATCAATAACACATCAGAACTTAATATCAATAGGGATGTCGAAATATTCAATCAATTCTCGTCCCCGCCCGCCATGTGCTTCAAAACTGCATACGTATCTCGTGATTTCAAGGTTCTGCAACCAGTACACAACAAGGAGTTACGAGTCCCATTTATTCCGGCGCCATTTTGGGCGAGGACGGGCAGGTCCAGGATATAGTCAAAATGTCTCTACCAACCATCGACTATGATGATGTTCATATGCTGTATTTATTAGAGTAACACTCATCTGTCCACATGAAATTAATTTGCCACAATCTAAACATGTCATTTTAATCTTTCCAAAGTTCTTCTAAATATTTGGGACCGTTTCCCTTGCCTCTGAAGCTCTCAGTGCCACTTCTTTGATGAATGTACTAGCAGGTCAGGGGTTCTCCTCCAAATCTCTCTTTTATGCAGCACTATAATTAATTGGTGCCACCTCTCCATATGACGATGCATGGTATAGTTACCACAACTATATTTTTTTTCGGTTCCTCTGGAGAGTTCATCGTGGCAGATGAAGCGTGTAACGTACCGGGCATTTACCTTTTTTTGCATGTACAGGAAAGGAAAAAAAAATCGAGCGTCCGAGTTCTAAGGTGTCCCAGGGCCATTTTGGTGGACCAGGCCCAAATCCAAAGAACAGCCATCTCACAGGCTAATGGGGCGACCAACGCCGAGTTTCAGCATTGTAGGATGACCACACAAGTACAGCAACTTGCTAGACATCACCTCGGTGCCATCTGGATCTCGGCGCCCCACTGAAGATGAAGTGCCTCTCAACTATGAAACCACCACGGTGACATCCGGATCTTGGCGCGTTGTGCTGCCTTGGGCCTATTCGCACATCGGTCCGCTACTGACGCCATCTCACAGGCTAATGGGGCGACCCACGCCGAGTTTCAGCATTGTAGGATGACCACACCAGTACAGCAACTTGCTAGACATCACCTCGGTGCCATCCGGATCTCGGCGCCCCACTGCAGATGAAGTGCCTCTCAACTATGAAACCACCACGGTGACATCCGGATCTTGGCGCGTTGTGCTGCCTTCGGCCTATTCGCACATCGGTCCGCTACTGGCGCCATCTCACAGGCTAATGGGGCGACCCACGCCGAGTTTCAGCATTGTAGGATGACCACACCAACTTGCTAGACATCACCTCAGTGCCATCCGAATCTTGGCATCTCAACGCCTAGTGGTATCTTCCATACAAAAAATATTGTTACGCTGCCTTTGGCCCCATTCGCACATCAGTCCGCAACTTAGACATCACCTCGGTGCCATCCGGATCTTGGCATCTCAGCGCCTTGTGGTGTCAGTCAGAAAATATTGTTGCGCTGCCTTTGGCCCCATTCGCACATCGGTCCGCTACTGACGCCATCTCACAGGCCAACGGGGCGCCCCACGCCGACTTTCAACATTGTAGGATGGCCACAGAAGTGCGACAACTTACTAGACACCACCTCGGTGCCATCCGGATCTTGGCGCGTTGTGCTGCCTTCGGCCTATTCGCACATCGGTCCGCTACTGACGCAAACTCACAGGCCAACGGGGCGCCCCACGCCGACTTTCAGCATTGTAGGATGGCCACACCAGTGCTGCAACTTGCTGGACACCACCTCGGTGCCATCCGGATCTTGGCGCGTTGTATTGCCTTCGGCCTATTCGCACATCGGTCCGCTACTGACGCCGCCTCACGTGCCAACGTATTTTCTCCGCATTTTATACCCTATGCCGCATAACAGGTCATGTGACTTGTTTATAAAACTTTTCATTGGTTCATTTTACTTTTGGTTTCCGAATGATGGAAGGCTTGATCATATGACCTAAAAACAACACTTTTCATTGGATGAAAACTTTTTTTTCCCCCCAAACAATGAAAGCCCCACCTTGTTTCTGGATGTTTCAGACTAAACTGGCGTCAGCATGAGAGCACCACCATCTCGTAGCTCCGTCGTGGTCATTCCGCGAGCAATCATGGCAGCCGCTCCCCACCAGAAGCCTGCAGGAGTCGGGGCCCCCAAAACTTTTGATGAATTCTCAAGGCGGAGGGGACGCTTTCGAGAATGGGGTCCAAGACCTAGCAGACAAGCGTCCGATTTCCAAGGTGTCCCAGGGCCATTTCAGTGGACCACGCCCAAAAAGGAAAGAGCCTGCCGCCATTTTGAGAGTCCTGTGGCAGCCGCCTATCGCTGCACCGCAAGAGTGGGCGCAACTCAGCTGAATGGCGGATTTTGACACAGTGGACCAAAAGCGGACGGAATGGCAACTGAAACGGTAAAGGGGCGCCCCACTAAAACAGATGAGACTCCACCTGGAGAGGCCCGTTCACGCCGCCTCCCCCGGGGCGCTCCACGCCGTTATTCGGAGCAGCATTGTAGGATACCAAAACCAGTGCGGCAACTTACTGGACATCACCTTGGTGCCATCGTTCTGCTGCCTTGGAACTATTCGCACAACAGTTTGCTACTGATGACCCACCCCCCGCGACGCCCCACGCCGTTATTTGCTGGGTGGCAACTTACTAGACATCACTTTCGTGTCATCTAGATTTCGGCGCGTTCTGCTGCCTTGGAACTATTCGCACAACAGTTTGCTACTGATGACCCACCCCCCGCGACGCCCCACGCCGGAAATCTGGACGTTGTGCTGCGTTGGGACTATTCGCACAGCCGACCGCTACTTCGTTGTTTTTCCCTAAAAATGTTTATATGTTATTACTATTTTTGTTTTCTTGTATATATTTATAAATTATTAAAGTTTTATAATCTTACTACTTTGTCGGAGTGCTATATATTTTTAATGTGACACATAATTGTAAAAACTTTGATGTACAAAGAGTCATCCCTGGAATCTTCCGCTTCACGCTCGGTCCCCTCCCCAATCACAATACAGGATGGTTTTCAGATAATAGCAACGCTTCTGCTGTGACGGATCTCATCGAGTGTGGGCCTTGATCTACTATAACTCCTTTGAAGAGGGGTGATTCTTTACAGCTGTGGCCATAAACTACATCTGCAGGGCTAGCTGATAGCCTAGGACCGGCCTGGACAATCGGACACAGAGGAAAAGGAGTGTCAGAGGGTGCGGTAGTGAATAGGGCGAAAGGGAGGTGTCGGGCGGGCACAGGGTGTGATTCTCAGGGAAGAGCAGCGCAGATGGGGGGAGGTTTATTACCCATGCATAAGACAGAGAGCGGGGGTGACCACTGCCTGGGTGAGATGCTTGCGAGGGTGGGGAGCCATGCTAAGGATCGACAGCGTGCACAGAGTGGGTCTGGTCAAGGCATCTAAAATGGCTGCCGTGCACGACAAAAGTGTGGCATTTGAAAAAAGACAAGATGGCGCACACAATGTTTTTCAACAATTCCTGATTTCCTTCGAATCGAACGTTAACAGACGTTGGGGCATATTACCAAAGTTAAGCGATATTTATCCCTAACGATGCATTGCAAAGATTTTTTTACCGTCAGAAATTATCGCAGATAAACCTTGCTATTATCAAGGTTTATCGCAAATACGATAAAAAACGAGCGCAATGCATTAATATCGCTGAAAACTCCGCGATATTCATGCATTACCGAGCTAATGCTCTTAGCCATGTTATCCACCTCCCATTGGATAACATGGCTAAGAACTGCTCAGGGCAGCTGTTACTTTTTGGAGATATTCGCGCTTATCTCGAATATTTCCAAAAGTTGATAATAGGAGATAGCGATGTTCCAGTCGCTAACATCTTGGCATGCCCACTTTGCATGTCATTAGTGATAAATATCACTCACATGCAAAGTGGGACCCAAGATGGTCGCTATCTCCTACTAGCCGTCGCTAACTGGTGTTAGCAACAGCTAGGTAATACAGATATAATTTTATCTCCGCGAAGCGGAGCGCTGTTACAGATATATATCTTGTTTTTGAACGTTAATTTCTCAAAATGCACTGAAGCACATATATTGAGACATAGCAAAGGCACATCGGGCTACCAGTCCCTAATATTTTACCAAGTTTCGTGCAAATCCATTCAGCCGTTCGATTATTATTATTATTTTTTTTTTTTGCCCCGCGGGGCCCTTTTAAAACCTCCACATCAAACCTAGGGGGTCAGCGAGGATCTACTATGCCCCCTTATGGTCATTTGCCCCTTCGCTTTGGCCTCCTCTTGTCTTTCGATCCTACCGAGAGACAAGATGGCGGCCGCTACGTACTGTTTGGAATGTTTACAGACACCGGAGAGCCAATCAGCTTCGCTTCGCAAAGCTCCGTAACGCGAAAAGTACGCGAAGCGGTGCGCTGTTACAGATATATATCTTTTTTTGAACGTTAATTTCTCAAAATCCACTGAAGCACATATATTGAGACCTAGCAAAGGCACATCGGGCTACCAGTCCCTACAATTTTGCCAAGTTTCGTGCAAATCCATTCAGCCGTTCGATTATTATTATTATTTTTTTTTTTGCCCCGCGGGGCCCTTTTAAAACCTCCACATCAAACCTAGGGGGTCAGCGAGGATCTACTATGCCCCCTTATAGTTATTTCCCCCTTTGTTTTGACCTCCTCTTGTCTCTCGATCCTACCGAGAGACAAGATGGCGGCCGCTACGGACTGTTTGGAATGTTGACAGACGCCGGAGAACCAATCAGCTTCGCTTCACAAAGCTCCGTTGCGCGAAAAGTCCGCGAACCAGAGCGCTGCCCGGTCCGCTGTTACAGATATATATCTTTTTTTAAACGTTAATTTCTCAAAATCCACTGGAGCACATATATTGAGACCTACAAAAGGCACATCGGGCTACCAGTCCCTACAATTTTGCCAAGTTTCGTGCAAATCCATTCAGCCGTTCGGGCTAAAAGTGAGGCCAACCGCCCTATGGAAAACTCAATGTTAAAAACATGTTTTGGGACCCCCCTTTTTTCTCGGCCCCCACTGGACGAACCCCCCCCAAATTTTCAAGGGCTGCTCAGAAACAAAATGTGCCATTTTCCTGAAAATTTCAGCCAATTCCGTCCACAAACGCCAAAGTTATTAGACATAGAATTTTCAAAAAACCCATAGAGAAAAAATCCTAACTATATATACCTACTGGCGACCGCCAGTAGGTAATATACATATATATATATATATATATATGCCAGGAACTTCGTCTGTACTCCATTTGGCTGGAAATAAAGAACGAACCGGACCCAATCAAGTGAATTTGCAGATTTTTAATAGTGCAACCTCTCGTCCGCCATGACGCGTTTCGGGCCCTGAAGCCCTTGATCACATGACATGGTCATTTACACCTCGTGATTTTTAAAGTGCAAACAGGGGTCACCTGACCCTGGGCCTATAGACATAAACAACATACTTCTGCCTATTCCACAAATTTCAACCGTAACCAGTATATTCGGCAACATTGCACAGATATATACAGTACGTCTTATTCACAGTTTCAAAACCTCCTTATTGCATCACCCCAGAATAAATATTGTGCAAATTTCGCAATAAATAGATAAATACAAATATATATAAAAAATTACAAATATTAAATAACGTCTATTTCATTTACTACTATTAAATCTACGCTAATATTCCATTATATATATACACAACTATCAAAAAACTGAATACCAATATTGATTTCATTGAATTCATTAATTTACTTTGATAAAAGTTTGTGCAAAATCTGCTTTTAATGTGCAAAAATATGCCATTTAGGTGTCTCTCTTAACTGGGTTTAGAGTGCAAAAAAAGGAGGATTGATAGTAAAAGCCCCAGTGGGCATTGGATTGTGGATAACTGCATCTATACTGCCCATAGAGTCCTGTTACACCCTGTACAACTATAAATAAAAAAAATATATAGATGCCCCTAGTAATAAAATAAATTAAATTGTTTTTAAAAAGCAGTTTTTGTTGTTTAGTTTGAATGACCTATTTCGCAAATTTATTCGACTATGGACTACCTTGTACAGATGTATGCATATTACTTCTTTCCGTTACTAACTACAGGCATGTGTACAAGTCCTCTGTCGCATTGAGGCCATTTGGTGTCTTGGTATCAAGCTCCAGAATATATCTGGTCTCTAATAGTCTCAAATGTGCTTCCCTGTTGCCCCCTCTGCGGAGTGGCGGCACCATAACTACAGCATAATAGCTGAGGCAACTCAGATCACCCCTGTGGCAAGAGTTGACATGTCTCGCCACAGGGTAGGCTTGGTCCCTGTTGATCGCCAAAATACAAATGTCCTAGTGTTCAAGGCAGTTCTCATCTAATGATCTACAGACATCACTAGTTGTACATGAATTACAACAAACCTCTCTTCTTACAAAGATTTAGAGTAGGGGATGTCTCAGTCTACTGCCGTTATTAAAAAAAGTAAGCCCAACTCTGATCAACATACTTAGACAAACACAAAACCAACCTTCACCTAAAATGACAACAGAAAAAGGTGAGAAAGGCGAGATGGCACCTCACGGGCACACCACCAATGGGACCCCTGGCTGGTACTCACCAGGATGGCCCTGTTATCATCATTGGTGCCATCAAGCCGTAACGGAAATGTGTCCTAAACCCAAAGAAAAGACAGTGAGTGGTGCAGTGAACACAAATTATATGTAACAAAACGTACAACACTTTAACACTTAACATATAATCCACTGTGCAACCAGGACAAAAACTTTACTAGTGTTCCTTTCTTCTTGCATACAGTACACATATAAACAATAAAAAGAAGGATGTGAATACTACCAATCAATTCACACCCTACTTACAGCCGACATGTTTCATTGCCTTGGTTTCTATCAGGCAATTTCCTCCGGGCAAACCAATTTAAATGCCACTGCAAAGGACACTGGGCTTTGCGTGCTGTAATAAAGCATATAACTTGCATAGTCGAGGTTACCTACTATCCACCCTTGTTCAATTCCCAATGCTATTTTGCACAGTCAAACAAGCATGATGCTGTATATAATGCAATAGTTACCCCTCAGTTAGCCTTGCCTCTCATACCAGCCAAGAGGAATTTAAAAGGAATACAGCCCCCATAGGTGAGCTGGGTCCAGTCTCCCTTCGTTTCTGTTGCTAAACCAAACAACAACAAAAACCGGGGTTATGCTTTAAAAGAATATCCTTATACCTGTGATTAGAAGCTTGCTTATCAAGGTTACACGCTGCAAACCCCATGTAAAGATTACCGGTGGAGAATAACTGTCCGGCGTCTTCTCAGCACTCGAACACCGGCACATTTCTCAGCTGATCTCTTTAGAGTGTGCGCTGCCGGTTTTCGTGCCCTCTGATTGGCTGGGATAATCATGTGATACCCGCGGCCATTTTAGAGCAGTCTCAGGCCAATGTTATGTATGTAGCCTGCGAGAGTCTCGCCGAACTCTCACGATATTATGAGCTCACCAATTTTTATTTGATTTGGGGTCATAAATCGAGATATTAATCCAATATCCCCTTTAGTTACATATTATGTTCAAATAGGGCCCACAGCCTCGCGAATGTATGACGACGAATACCACGTGTCTCAGTTCATTACCAGCAACATCTCGTATTTAGTAACCGACTATCAATGAGGTTTGGTGGAGTATTCATATTTCTAACTTTACAACATTTTAATACTCTCCTAGAAGCGTACGCCATCTTAGATTGGGTATAATCCCATTCCGAGTGCTGCGCTTAGGAGTTTTCACATAAGTTCTCGCGTGATTTCGCCATAACATTGTGTTTTATGATGAAACTTTATTAGTTAGAGACAACAGAGGTGGCACATATATTGATGAACAGTGGCCATATGCTGAAGGTCTCAAAATTCATACCATGTGTCCCTTGGGTGGCTTATGGACACATCTGTACATCCATATCTTAATAAACAGTGGCCATGTGTTATAGATCTTAATACTCCAGCTACCTTACATCTCTAGAATTGAATGTGAGCTCATGGTGGAATATGAGTTCGGGTGTATTTTCACGCGATGTTAGGGGATTAGACCACAGGTGTCAACAATATTTCGGTGTTTTTGAATAGCATTTAGAATTACACTTATTATTCTACCTGTGGGGGTTGTAGTGTTTACCTATCCACAGGAATGGGAAAATGGCAGTAATTATAATGTATATCTTTCCACTGATGACATGTAATTGTCATTCTATATGTTAAATGCGTTATAGTACGTGCTTAGCACTTCATTCCCCGGCTGTTCAATAGTAGGCTAAGAGGAGCGCCTGGCTACACTGGTATTGATGGATCTATACGTACACATTAGTCAGTAGTTACCTCCACAAAAGAACATCTCTCAACGTAGCTTATTCCACTCCAGGAGTTCGTTCAATCCTTTCTGTTCACTCTTTTCCTGGAATATCCATCTTGCTTCTTTTGTGATTAGACGTCTTTCTACTGTCTGGGCATCCCCCATCACTCTCTCCAGGACAACCCACGTGAAAGTATGTATGTTGCGATGACAATGTTGCACTAGCTTGGTGGTTAGTTTCCCACTCCTTATGGTGCTCACATGCTCCTGGATACGGAGCTTGATTTTCCGTGTAGTGAGTCCAATGTATTCCAAGCCACATTCACATTTTAGTCTGTACACCACGTTAGAGGTATTACAGTTACTAAAATGGTTTAGTAACCAGCTCTTTCCAGATTGGAGAGTCACTGTGGAGGTTCTGTTAGTAAGAGGGCACACTGAGCAATTTCCGCACGGAAAGTGTCCATTAGGGACGGTGTTTGCTTCTGTTTCTGGTCTTACATTCATCCTGGTGTGTGCCAGCTTGTCTTTTAAATTGCTGGCTCTACGAAACGCAAAACATGGCGGTGGCATCTTGAAGTCCGACGTGGATAGTAAAGACCAGTGCTTTCTGATCGATTGACGGATCTTGGTAGCCATTGGGTCGTAGGTCATAACCACAGGGAAGCAGTCCTCTCTTTCCTTAGTGTGTGTCTCTAAAAGTACAGATCTCGGCATGTTCAGAGCCCTTTTCTTGGCCTGTTTGAGTCCTTCTGCTTGCTCCTTATATACTCCAGTAGAGGAGCAGTTTCTCCTGTACCGCAAGAATTGCCACACGGGCAAATTATCTCTTAAGGCTCTCGGATGATACGATTGGTAAGAAAGCAACGAGTTTCTGTCCGTGGCTTTTGATGTACGCTCGTTTGGAAGATTCCTTCTACAGCTTCAATGTCTAGATCAAGATAGACCGCCCTGGTATGATTATATTTCCAGGTAAATCGTAGGCTCATGTCTTGTGTGTTCAGCCAGTTCAAGAACTGAAGGAGAGATGTTTCTTCTCCTGTCCATATGCAGAGCACATCATCAATATATCTCCTCCAAAGGCGCAAATGGCCTTTGAAGGGATTGGTGTCAGACTCAATGATGTGCTCCTCAAACTGGCCTACATAAATGCAGGCCAGACTTGGTGCCATGGTTGCGCCCATTGATGTGCCCATAACTTGGAGAAACAGATCATTCTTGTAGCTAAAGAAATTCCTTGTAAGTGCCAGTTCCACACATTGTAACACAAAACTCTGGGGGGCATCGTAAAACCACTCTTGAGTGGCTAGTGCTCGCGCTGCTGCCACCAGTGCGGCATCTTGGGGAATACATGAATATAGTGACTCGATGTCAATAGTCACTATATATTCAGTTTCGGGATCAAATGTCATATTGTCAAGGACGTTTAAGATGTCCATTGTATCCTTAAGAAAGGATCTCTGTGTTATCACAGATTCGCGAAGGTAGTAATCGGCGAACTTTGATAATGGTTCCAATATTGATTGAATGCCAGATACAATCGGCCGACCCGGGGAGGCCGGGCCGGCTTATGAATCTTAGGAAGGATGTAGAAGGCCGGAGTCCTAGGGTTGGTATTGATAAGGAACTCCGCCTCCTTCACACTGATCCATTTCTTCTCTTTAGCTTTCCCAACCAATTCAGTTATCATTCTCATTAATTCTGGAGTGGGGTCTTTCCTTAGAGGTTGGTAGTTGGCTCTCACATTTAGTAGCCGGAGTACCTCAGCTTCGTAGTCACAGGTGTTCAATATTACCACTGCACCGCCTATATCGGCGCTCTTTATTGTTATGTTATTATTATTCTGGAGGGACTTCACAGCTTCCCAATCTCCTTTGGCCATGTTTTTGAACCCATTCACTCTGTTGTTACTTCCGATCTTCCCGATTTCTTCCAGAACTTTACCCTCAAATACCGCCACTTCAGGGCCAACCACCCCCATTGGTGGACAAAAATTGGAGGGTTTTCTCAAGTTGGTATTAAACCCCTTACTTTCTTCAAAAGGTTGTTTAGCAAACAACATTTTTAGCTTAATTTTTCTCACGGTCTCATGAAACTCGATGCGGCATTTAAAGGCATCATGGGATGGAGTCGGAACAAAGCCCAACCCTTTGTTGAGCAGCCTTTCTTCATTCAGTGTTAGTTGATGGTCGGATAAATTAACCACAATGCTTTTCAGACTGGTCTCCTCCCTCCGCTCCGCGTCTGTCGCGGGGAGAATGTTTGCCATTGTGGTGGGGGTCGGTTGCCACGTCCCATTCCTCTGCCTTGTTGTCCGGGTCCCTTGTTTGTTGCTTGTCCCTGTTCTAAAAAATTCCTCAGTAATGTACTCAGATCTGAATTGGAAGCCTCCGGTTGGTTGAATCTCACTCTATTTGCACTTGTTCCTGGCTCAGGCTCTTCCTCGCTGGACGTATTATCGAACGTCCAGTTTGAGGTGTTCGCCTCTGCTGTTGTCGCCTGGCTCCTCTTCCTCTTCTCGCCCCTCCAAATTGTTGTTGTTGTTCTTGGGCAGGTTGATAGTGTGAGTCGTTTATATAGGGAAATGCCCATTCGTGTGTATAGCGCTCTAAATTACGCTGTAACCCCCTGATTTTTTGGGTCACCATATATTGTTTATATTCATCTAGATCTTCTTTGATTTTTTGTAGAGATTCTTTTGCGTCTGTAAAGCTACTATCCCGACTAATGGTCTCCTCAAGTTCAATAATCTCTTTTAGCACCTCTTCACTTAACCTTTGGGCTGTACTGATTATAAGAATCAACCAATCTCTGGTGCATTTGTTTGCAATGTAGCTCCAGTCAAGGCAGAACTTTTTGTCGTCAAGGAAAATACGCGGTTCGATCCTAACTATTAAACTCGCAGGGGAGGCTCCGGCTTGATAATGCTCGGACATAAGAGCCCCATGAAGGGCAATCCTTATATGTTTTTTCTTTAAATTACTCAGTTTCTCCCATTCTTCCCTTATTGTGTTGTTACCTGTTAGGGGATTGCCTTCAAACAGTGAAGGACCAGCTAAAATAGCAGCGATTTGTTGGTCCGTAAAGGCCAGACAATTTTTGTCCATTCTGGGATTACAGACTTATTCACAGTTTGACTGTGCAGCAGGAATGGTTTATGTTGTGGATATCAAGCAGGAATTGTCAACCTCAAATTAAAAATCAGAGTTGAAAATAGGGCTACTCGAAAATACTCTCACGGCTGAGCCGCCGTACACAATGTGAGAACAAGATAGGAGTATAGAGGGAAAAGAAAACTAGGACGCCCTCCACTCAGTAAATCGCCAAAATACATATGTCCTAGTGTTCAAGGCAGTTCTCGTCTAATGAGCTACAGACATCACTAGTTGTACATGAATTACAACAAACCTCTCTTCTTACAAAGATTTAGAGTAGGGGATGTCTCAGTCTACTGCCGTTATTAAAAAAAGGAAGCCCAACTCTGATCAACAAACTTAGACAAACACAAAACCCACATTCACCTAAAATGACAACAGAAAAAGGTGAGAAAGGCGAGATGGCACCTTACGGGCACACCATCAATGGGACCCCTGGCTGGTTATCATCATTGGTGCCATCAAGCCGTAACGGAAACGTGTCCTAAACCCAAAGAAAAGACAGTGAGTGGTGCAGTGAACACAAATTATATGTAACGAAACGTACAACACTTTAACACTTAACATATAATCCACTGTGCAACCAGGACAAAAACTTTACTAGTGTTCCTTTCTTGCTGCATACAGTACACATATAAACAATAAAAAGAAAGATGTGAATACTACCAATCGATTCACACCCTACTTACAGCCGACATGTTTCATTGCCTTGGTTTCTATCAGGCAATTTCCTCTGGGCAAACTAATTTAAATGCCACTGCAGAGGACACTGGGCTTTGCGTGCTGTAATAAAACATAAAACAAGCACGTACTATAACGCATTTAACATATAGAATGAAAATTAAATGTCATCAGTGGAAAGATATATATTATAATTACTGCCATTTTCCCATTCCTGTGGATAGGTAAACACTACAACCCCCACAGGTAGAATAATAAGTGTAATTCTAAATGCTATTCAAAAACACCGAAATATTGCTGACACCTGTGGTCTAATCCCCTAACATCGCGTTAAGATACACCCCGAACTCATATTCCACCATGAGCTCACATTCAATTCTAGAGATGTAAGGTAGCTGGAGTATAAAGATCTATAACACATGGCCACTGTTTATTAAGATATGGATGTACAGATGTGTCCATAAGCCACCCAAGGGAGACATGGTATGAATTTCGAGACTTTCAGCATATGGCCACTGTTCATCAATATATGTGCCACCTCTGTTGTCTCTAACTAATAAAGTTTCATCATAAAACACAATGTTATGGCGAAATCACGCAAGAACTTATGTGAAAACTCCTAAGCGCAACACTCGGAATGGGATTATACCCAATCTAAGATGGCGTACGCTTCTAGGAGAGTATTAAAATGTTGTAAAGTTAGAAATATGAATACTCCACCAAACCTCATTAATAGTCGGTTACTAAATACGAGATGTTGCTGGTAATAAACTGAGACACGTGGTATTCGTCGTCACACATTCGCGAGGCTGTGGGCCCTATTTGAACATAATATGTAACTAAAGGGGATATTGGATTAATATCTCGATTTATGACCCCAAATCAAATAAAAATTGGTGAGCTCATAATATCGTGAGAGTTCGCCGAGACTCTCGCAGGCTACATACATAACATTGGCCTGAGACTGCTCTAAAATGGCAGCGGGTATCACATGATTATCCCAGCCAATCAGAGGGCACGAAAACCGGCAGCGCACACTCTAAAGAGATCAGCTGAGAAATGTGCCGGTGTTCGAGTGCTGAGAAGACGCCGGACAGTTATTCTCCACCGGTAATCTTTACATGGGGTTTGCAGCGTGTAACCTTGATAAGCAAGCTTCTAATCACAGGTATAAGGATATTCTTTTAAAGCATAACCCCGGTTTTTGTTGTTGTTTGGTTTAGCAACAGAAACGAAGGGAGACTGGACCCAGCTCACCTATGGGGGCTGTATTCCTTTTAAATTCCTCTTGGCTGGTATGAGAGGCAAGGCTAACTGAGGGGTAACTATTGCATTATATACAGCATCATGCTTGTTTGACTGTGCAAAATAGCATTGGGAATTGAACATGGGTGGATAGTAGGTAACCTCGACTATGCATGTTTTATGTTTTATTACAGCACGCAAAGCCCAGTGTCCTTTGCAGTGGCATTTAAATTGGTTTGCCCTGAGGAAATTGCCTGATAGAAACCAAGGCAATGAAACATGTCGGCTGTAAGTAGGGTGTGAATCGATTGGTAGTATTCACATCCCTCTTTTTATTGTTTATATGTGTACTGTATGCAACAAGAAAGGAACACTAGTAAAGTTTTTGTCCTGGTTGCACAGTGGATTATATGTTAAGTGTTAAAGTGTTGTAAGTTTTGTTACATATAATTTGTGTTCACTGCACCACTCACTGTCTTTTCTTTGGGTTTAGGACACGTTTCCGTTACGGCTTGATGGCACCAATGATGATAACAGGGCCATCCTGGTGAGTACCAGCCAGGGGTCCCATTGGTGGTGTGCCCGTGAGGTGCCATCTCGCCTTTCTCACCTTTTTCTGTTGTCATTTTAGGTGAATGTTGGTTTTGTGTTTGTCTAAGTTTGTTGATCAGAGTTGGGCTTACTTTTTTTAATAACGGCAGTAGACTGAGACATCCCCTACTCTAAATCTTTGTAAGAAGAGAGGTTTGTTGTAATTCATGTACAACTAGTGATGTCTGTAGATCATTAGACGAGAACTGCCTTGAACAGTAGGACATTTGTATTTTGGCGAATTACTGAGTGGAGGGCGTCCTAGTTTTCTTTTCCCTCTATACTCCTATCTTGTTCTCACATTGGTCCCTGTTGATGACAGCTCTCATGTGTTGGAGTATGCGCTTGTGGACCTGTAGCTTGGTGCTACCCACGTAACGTAGCCCACAAGCACACTCCAACACATAGATGACAAAAATCTGATTTACAGGTCATCTTTTTGGTAATCAAGATCGGTGCTTCACTGAATGGGGACATGTAAGACGTTTTATTTTTCCCCATGGTGCATGCCTTGCACACAGCGCACTTGATGAATCCTTTACTCTGCAAGAGCCAATTGTCTTTGTTTACCACTTCCGGGCTGCTCTTTACCAGCATGTCGCTCATCGACCTGGCACGACTATAGGTAATGGCTGGGTAGTTGGCCAATGTTTTGCCTATCACGGGATCCCCCCTGACTATTGGCCAATTTTTGCGAACAATCTTTTGTATTTGTTTGTGTTGGCGGCTATACCCAGTAATTAATCTTGGTTGGCCACCTACACTGTTCATTGCTTTGTTCCCTTTCTCATCATTGCCTTCGGTGCTGAGCAGAGTGCTAGTTTTATTGGCTCTCATCATCGCTTTATCAACCAAGACCTCTGAATAGCCTCTTTCTAAAAACCTTTTCTTGCTGTTAAGTTGTGATGTCAAGCAGGCATCGTCCGTGCTACAAATTCTTCTGATCCTCAGCATCTCCCCGTAAGGGATGCTTCGGATCAGGTGACCTGGGTGCTGGCTAGACGCATGGAGAACCGTGTTAACCACGGTTTCCTTGCGGTGTAACTTGGTTTGAAGTTTGCCTCCTTCCACACAGACTTCGACGTCTAAGAAATTGACCTTGTTGTCACTAATCGTGCCAGTGAATTTGAGATTCAGATCATTAATATTGATGTCTGAGAGGAATTGTTCAGCTTCTCTAGATGACCCCCTCCAAATTATAAAGAGGTCATCTATGAATCTGTACCATGACACAACTTTGTTAGACATGACCTCTGCAAATGCGACACCCAGGACCTGCTCCTCCCACAGCCCCATGTGTAAACATGAGTAACTGGGGGAGAAGCAGGCCCCCATCGCAACTCCTCTTAATTGTTGAAACACTTGATTTTGAAATAGAAAGTAGTTATTGGTTAAACACATTTCCAACATTTCTTTGATCATGTTATTATGTTCCAACATGCATAAAGTTCTCTTATTTAGGAAATGTGTGACTGCTTTCATACCATCAGCATGGTTAATACTCGTGTATAGTGCAGTCACATCTAGTGTGATCAATAAATACTCAGTGTCCCACACTACTGTCCTAATTTTTTGCAAGAAGTCCATGGTGTCTTTTATATAGGATGGCAAAGATTTTACAAAGTCTTGGAGGAAATGATCGATGTAACGAGACACATTTTCAAAAGTCCCACCCCTGGCCGAAATAATGGGCCTCCCTGGTGGCTTGATCCGATCTTTGTGAATTTTTGGGATCAGATAAAACACCGGGATTATTGGATGATTTGTTTTTAGGAATTTAAGTTCATCTCCACTCAAAAGTCCTTGTCCTCTCCAAGAATACAATTTAGTATTGAATTTTTCCCAAGCACTTTTAGTGGTTTGCCAGTTGCTCCTGCTGTAGCATTGCCTGTCATTAAGTTGTTTCAACGCTTCCTCCAAGTACAGGTGCATTGGCCAAAGGACGATATTACCTCCTTTATCTGACTGCCTGATAACCACCTTGTTGTTACTTTGAAGTTTCTTCATTAGGCTGCCAAATGCATCGTTGTATTTAGTTGTTCTTTTATTTTTACTCATTGTTGTTCTATGCAGTTTTTTAAGTTCTGCTGTTACCAAATCACTGAATACATCGATATTGTCATGTGTCATCACCGGGTTAAATGTCGATTTGGGCTTGAATAAAGTGTTCCCCGGGGTGCTAGTCTTAATTGAGCTGTCATCCTCCTGGGTACCCCCTATATCTCCTTCTCTTAGAAGATCCACCAAGTCACACTGCAATTCATACTCTCTTACAGACATTGTTGTCGGTTCCGCCCCATCTCCTGTGTTAATGTCTGGGGGTTTGCGCGTTTTGTGTTTGTTAACCAGGTACATTTTTCTTAATTTTAACTTCCTAACGAATTTAGAAAAATCCATCCTGGTCCGCGCATAATTAAGGGTGCTTGGTGGACAAAATGATAACCCCAGTGATAAAGTACTCAGTTCTCCCGGACTCAGCTGCATTTCAGTTAAGTTCACAATAGTCATATTATCACTTACTTGTGATTTCATCGGCGATTCCATCTTTTGTAGGTTTTCTTTTTTGTTGCTTGATTTGTTGTTTTGGTTTGCTGCCCTACATTGCCTCTGTTGTTTGCGCCTGATGTTGCGCCTTTGGTTGTTCCGGAGTTTGAGGCATGGGATCGCAGGGATTGTTTGCGGTCGTGTCGCAGGCACTCCACTTCCTGACCTAACGACCGCTTTGTAAACCCCAACTGCCCTGTTGCCGCCTGCTGTTCTGCCTCCGAGTCGCTGCTGGGTACCGAGCTGATATCGGTTGATGATGCTGAGATTCGTTCAGGGTTGGTAGTCACCTGCGATGTATATATATATATATATGTGTGTGTGTGCGCAAAACCTTCGCTTCCCTCGCGCTGCAACTCCGCCGCCAGCCACAATCAGGAACCAAGCACGGACCACAATTTCGGTCAATTTAGAATATTTTTATTGCTGTCGCCTTCATAACGTTTCGGCTCGCCTGAGCCTTGATCACATGACAGCGAGTATGTGTGAAGGGTGAGTTTTTAAAGTGCAAGTGCTGCATTCTGATAGGGTCATGAATGCATAGACATTGTAAACAGACCTCATGTGCAATCATGGTAAAATACACGATTAGTACACAATCAATGAAGAATAAAAAATAAATAAAAGCAGTACTGTCTCAGGAAAATACAGGTAAAATACCAATGTTTCAATTAGGGCAAAACACCAAAATACAATACATATTTTTGTTAAGGACAGTTACACATAAGGCCTTTCTATATGTGGACGTCACCCAATTAAAAATAATAATAATGGGATGAATCCCCAACAGTCTATATATACTTCTTATCATGACCCTAAAATAAAGTGCTTGGATGTACTAGTGCCTAAGTGCAAAAAAGTGTAAGCATAACAAGATTATAAACATAAACAACACTCTTCTAGCCAACAGCCTGTTCAAACAACAAGACTGGGCCCAGTCTAATTGCTGATACAAAAGAACACAGTTGCTGGTGGGGCTTCCATTTAGAAAGGATGAGAGAAAAGGGAAGAAAGTTTACCTGACTGTAAAACCAGAGGGCAGATGTACAAATATAAAATCTCATATTTCATTAGATGTGAAGACCTCAGACTCATATATAAATATAAACACCAATATAAATATAAATATAAATATGAATATAAATACACACATACCCACAATAATACCTAAAATATATATATATAAATATGGATACCAACATAAATATAAACACAGATATAGATATAAATATAAATATAAATATAAATACAGGGTGACCAAGGGAGATACTTTGAGAACTGGGTAAGCAAGGTCCCTTGCAATACCATAAATTGCTTGTAGAGAGGAACATAAAGTGTAAACTGTGCAATGAATAAATACTGATATGAATAAATATATAAATATATAAATAAATATACATGCACGTATGTCTCGTGGACCATCCTGGAAACAATATAGGTACTCAAATTGAAACAGAGGCAGTCAGGGGACACTAACAATCCCCGATTATGATGGAGGGTGCGAGCCGGTATCAAGTTAAAATAATAAATAAATAAATAGTAAGTTAATATTCTCATAAAAACCACCATCTACTTGTATTGTATGTATTCAGGCTCAACACACTCGCTATAGGGAAAAGAAACCTGCTGTCTAAAAGTGACCTAGTGTAAACAGGTATAGAGGTCTTCCGTAACGTTCAGTCCCCCAGGCTGCTTAGTGTTTAGCTGTAAGATGTACATGGTTTCCAGTTTGTGCAGTTTTGCCTCTCTGTTGCCTCGTCGTCTGCTGGCCAGGACTGTGTCAATTACATAAAATCTGAGTTCCCTGTTGTTGCTCTGGTGATGTTGTTTAAAATGACGTGCAACAGGGTATGTGTTGTCTTGGGCAGTGATTGCCCTGAGGTGCTGCAATATACGTTTATGCACGGGCAGCTTCGTGCTGCCCACATACCTCAATGCACAGGGGCATTCCAGTATGTAGATTGCAAATTCAGTTTTGCAAGTAAGGGTCTTACTGATAAGATGTTCCTGATCACAGAAACCATCTTTGTAACTACTCTTATTAATGCCATGCGTGTAAGCTTTGCATGATATGAACTTGTAGAAACCTCCCTTACTGTGTAGCCAAGGTGTTTTAGCAAGCACCTCTGGGCCAGTGTCCACTAGCCTATCCCTCATGTTAGGGGATTTACTATAAGTTATAGAAGCCTTCCTGGGTAGCAGGTGCCCAATTACCGGGTCTTTCAGCAAAATAGGCCAATGTCTGTTCACTATTTTTCATATGTCTTTGTGCTGAGAACAATACCTTGTAATAAACCTGAAAGTATCGATGGTTTCTGCAGTGCCAGATTCCACCTTCTCCATGGCCTCGATTGTTTCTATCGAGCTATCATATTTGGCCAGAAGGGTTTCTCGGCTAAATCCAAGGGATTTGTGTATGGCATTCTCTATAGTTTTACGTGAATATCCCCTTTCCAAGAATCTTTCAGTACTGGTAGCCTGTGCCTCACTTAGTTCCTGTTCATTGCTGCAGAGTCTCCTTAGGCGTAGCATTTCCCCGAATGGGATGCTCATTATCAAATGTGTGGGATGTGTACTACCCGCATGTAATATCATGTTGCCAGCAGTGCTTTTGCGGAATAGTCTGGTCTCCAACCTGTTGTTATTTATGTAAACCTCAGTGTCGAGGAAAGGGACCTGTTGTTGGCTCATGGTGACAGTAAAATGTATATTATATTGGTTGTCATTCAGCCGTTCAACAAACTTGATTGCATCCTCTTTACTTTCCCTCCAAATCACAAACAGGTCATCAATGAATCGGTACCATGTAATGACGTGGTTCGTCATTTCAAATTGAAAACCAGTTTTGAGGACCAGTTCCTCCCAAGCTCCCATGTGCAAACACGCAAAGCTTGGGGAGAAACTGGCCCCCTTGAAGTTGTCTAAACAAGAGGCTATTAAACATAAACACATTATGTTGCAAACAGAACTTGAGCATTTGGATTAACATGTCATTATGCTGAGTGTATTTGGCATTTCTCCGCTCTAGATAATATTGCACAGCCGCTATGCCATCCGTGTGGCGGATGCTGGTGTATAACACCGTTACATCCAAAGCCAACATCCAGTCGCCCTCCTGCCACTGGACGCTGTTGAGTTTGAACAGGAAATCACCCGTGTCTTGAATATAAGACTCCAAAGATTTGACATGCTCCTGTAAAAAGTAATCTATATACATAGAGGTCCTTTCCAGGAGACTACCCCTTGCTGTAATAATGGGTCTGCCCGGGGGATTATTTTTGTCCTTGTGAACCTTAGGGATGAAATAAATTTCCAGGGTCACAGGGTAGTCCGTTTTTAGATATTTATATTCGGAATCCGCAAGTAATTTCCTTGACCTCCATTTCGACAGAAGTAGGTGATAATCCTTTTGCATAATCTTGATATCATCCCCTTTCATCCTTTCATAGTGTTCACGGTTAAGCAACTGTGTGAATGCCTCTTTTTCATAGTTGGCCTTGGTTTGTAAGACTACATTGCCACCTTTGTCACTTGGTCGAATGACAATGTTTTTATCCTTGTTGAGTTTAGCCACCAATGCTTCATAGTCACACACTACTGGGTCATATTTGTATTGACTTTTGCAGATACCACTCTGTAGTGCTTTTAAATCACTTGTCAGGTTCTCATGGAATACATCGATGACATCATGTGGCATGACTGGACAGAATGTGGACGGCGGTTTAAAAGGAGTAAGGGCAATTTGGGTGTTCACCTTAGGGCCGGTGGTGCTGGCATTGTCGACCCTGTTTATTGAATCAACTCCTTCATTTTCCCACAAAGTAACCATTCTTGAGAGAATGTGGTAGTGACATTCCCCTGGTCGGTCTCATTCAGATTTTGTCGATTGTTTGCATTTTTCAATGTGTGGAACTTTGTCAACTTGAGCTTTCTGGTAACCTTGTAAATATAAGTTCTGGTTGCCGCATAATTAAGATTGGTCTTGGGGGCATATGAAAGTCCCAATTTGAGGATATCTTCCTCCTTAGTTGTTAGAACCATGGTGTCAGGTTGATGATCGTGCGTTGGGTATTATTGATTCTCACTTCCTGTATATATATATATATTACCTACTGGCGGTCGCCAGTAGGTAGTTATAGTTAGGACCTAGTTTCCATAGGAAATCCACAACATTCTATTTGGAATAACTTAGGCGCTGATGGACGAATCTTCGTGAATTTCTCGAAGAAAATGGCCTGCTTGGTTCCGCTCCTTCCCTGTAAGTTTGGGGGTGATTCGTCAAGTGGGGGCCGAGAAAAAAGGGGGGTCCCAAAACATGTTTTCCCCATGCAATTTTCCATCTGGACCTTTAGCCAGGGCTACAACCCGAACGGCGAACGGAATTACACGATATTTGGCAGAGAGGAAGAGTTCTGTTTGCAGATTGTGCTTTTTGTTAAATGGTGTAAATCCGTTCAGTAGTTTCTGAGAAAACTGCAAGTAAAATCATAGCAATATCTAGAGACGGAGTTCAGCATGCTTACTGAAATCTGTTCAATTACGAGCGCGAGCTGCATGCTGATTGGCTGTGAACTGTCTGTCAACACTCGAAACCAGAAAGTGTTGGTGGCCATCTTGTGCCTCTCTAGAACCGAGTCACAAGAAAACAGTAAACCAAAGTTCAGAAATAAGGGAAGGGGGTAGGGTAGAGACATTCTGACCCTCTAGGCTTGCTCAGGGGGTCGTACATGGATGTTTAGGCTCTATTTTTTTTTAAAAACAAAATCGCGGCGTACGCGTATGCAAATACGTACAATTAAGAGCAGGAGCTGCATGCTGATTCGCTGTCAATACTCCAAACCAGGAAGTGTTGGCAGCCATGTTGTTTATCGGGAGAGCAGAGTCAGAAGAAAACAGTAAAACAAAGTTGAGAAATAAGGAAACGGGGCAGGGTAGAAACATTCTGAGCCTATAGTCTTGGTCAGGGGGTGGTATATGGATCTTTAGGCTCAAATTTTATTTAAAAAAAAAAAAATGGCAGGGTACTCGTGCAGTACTTGTACGCGGTGGAAAAGGTGAAAAAAAGTAGACGTCCGTTTTATTCATTAGGTCCCGGGAGGCAAATTACGGGGGCAATTTTTCTGCATAATGGGGGCTTGTAAGGTGCCCCGAGCACTGGGGAACGGCACTCCTCTGGTTTTAATTTTGACGTATGCGGGGGTTACGGCCCTACTCCCCGCAGTCTCGGTGAGCGGCACCCCTCGGGTCTTTTTAAAAAAAATATATGTTTTAAGCTCTCTCTCTCTCCCCGTACACGTTGCGGGGAAAGCCACATTTATGGGGCAGTGATATGTAAAATGACCTTCCAGCTCCGGGTACCTTCATTGTCTGGAGTTTTTTATTAATGTTGAGAGGGTGGGCTTGATAAAACGTCCTTGTAAATTCCCATAGAAGCCTATGTTCTGGTGTTAACATGGGCTTCTATGGGAAATAACAAGGCCGTATTATGAAGCTCATTATCGCCGTTTTATCAGCTGTTTCCTGCCAATAACACGGCGATAATTTTAACACCGGTCCTTGATAATATGCACGTAAGTTTACTGGTCAAAAAAAGAGCAATGAGCCATATTATCAACAAAAGGCGATACATTATCGTCGCTTTTATCGGCAGGAAACTGCTGATAAAGCAGCGATAATGGGCTTGATAATATGCCCTTGTGAATAACCATAGGAGCCCAGGTTAACACTAGAACCTGGGCTGCTTTGGGAAGTTACAAGGGCCTATTATCAAGCACATTATCGCCGCTTTATCGGCAGTTTACTGTCGATAAAAGCGGCAATAATGTATCGCCTTTTGTTGATAATATGCTCCTTCATTTCTATGATAGTATGTGAAGCTTTCCTTTTTTTTTTGGTGTAGCAGTTGTACTCTCTTCGCATGCTCAGCGTCGTTTCGAAGCCCACGTTTTCTTTTTCTTCAAGTTCAACAAGCAAACCTTTCTTTATATCAGTTAGTAAATCTATCGCTTTCTTTTCCCGGTTAGTGTGTGTCATCCGCTGCTGTACTTTTGTACAGTATTAATAGTCATATTTTTTATATATTTATTTGAAAGGTAGTGCCGAGGCGCCAAACGTTGATTACGTACTCCGTCCACCGCCATTTTAGTAGTTTCTCACCGTTGTTTTATTGATATCTGTTAGTTACAACTCAGTCGTTTTCAATCCTAGTCTTGAATATCTTACTATAGTATTTCAACATTATTTTTATTGTGGGCCGTCATACCCCTCACCCACAAAATGAAAGAAGTATGTAGTTTTTTTTAGTTAACTTTTATTGAACAATAAATATAAACGAAACTCAATTATAACTATATTAGAACTGGAAAAATAACTTTAACAATGTTATAAACAAATTGTGAAATGGATTCCAAAAGGTGTCCGATTGGTAATCTGCAAAAGAAAAAAGAAAATTAGAGTTTAGAATTATGTAGATATGAGTAAATGAGCTGAAGCATTACGGGGCATATTATCAAGAACGGCGATAAAATTATCGCCGTTTCAGCAGCAGGAAACTGCAGCTAAAGCGGCGATAATGGGCTTGATAATATGGTGTTGTGAATTCCCATAGCCGTCCAGGTTCTGGTATTAACCTGGGCTACTATGGGAATTCACAAGGGCATATTATCAAGCCCATCCTGCCGCTGAAACGGCGATAATTTTATCGCCGTTCTTGATACTATGCCCCTACAAGTTTTGGTAACTCTACGGTTTTGCATGTGCCTCATACATTCCAGTTCTGTTATAGTGCCGCGTTCAAGTGGTGTCTATATGGAAGTGCCTACTGCGTTACTGACGCCAGTTATGTCGACTTATTTCTAATGCATTCCTTTGAAGGCTTTGTAGATCTAGGCCTCTGTGCTTACCGTTGTATAAACCTTGCGGGTAAACATTTCAGGCAGTTGGTGTCACAACTTATTCTGAACAATTCTTCTACACGTCTACACGTCGAAGACAGCAGTGTCTAAGTTTAAGAGAGAAAGAGAAATGATGTCACGGAGAGTGAGAGCGAGAGAAAACAACATTAAAACTGTGTCGCAGAGTCTGGAGTTGAGATTTTTTCTTGAAAAGTGAGATGTAGATTTACTAGCTCCTTGCATCACTTTACCCAGGTTAAAAGTGACAAAAAAGTGGCGTAATAAGGTTGTGGATCTGTTTGTCAGACTGGTGTAACGTATCTGTTGTCACTGCTTGGAGGTAATTATAGATTTTACAGAGAAGCTGCTGTACACTACGCACTCTGGGCCATAATATCAAGCCTGGGCGACAAAATTATCGCCACTTTATCGACAGGACAGTGTCACTAAAGTGGCGATAATGGGTTTGATAATATGCTCTATGGAATTCCAATCAAAGCTCATGTTAGATGTCCTTCACATCTAACATGAGCTTCGATTGGAATTCAATAGAGCATAGTATCAAACCAATTGTGGCCACTTTAGCGGCAGTTTGCTGCCGATAAAGTGGCGATAATTTTGTCGCCCAGGCTTGATAATATGGACCTCTCTCATTTCACAAATAAAGCTAACACTACAGTTTTACGAGTGCAGTGTACCTGGTATATTTTACTTGTTATAGTGCCGCGTTCAAGTTGTGTCTATATGGAAGTGCCTACTGCGTTACTAACGCCTGTTATGCCGAATTATTTCTAAAGCATTCCTATGAAGGATTTGTAGATCTAGGCCTCTGTGCTTACCATTGTATAAACCTTGCGGCCAAAAACATAAGGAAGTAGACTTCACAACTTCACTTCAACAATTCTTCTACACGTCCAAGTAGACAGCAGTGTCTAAGTTTAAGAGAGAAAAAGAAATGATGTCACAGAGAGTGAGAGAGAGAAATAGAGAGAAAACAACATTAAAACTGTGTTGCAGAGTATGGAGTTGAGATTTTTTCTTGAAAAGTTAGACGTATATTTACTAGCTCCTTGCATCACTTTACCCATGTTAAAAGTGACTCAAAAGTGGCGTAATAAGGTTGTGGATCTGTTTGTCAGACTGTTGTAACGTATCTGTTGTCACTGCTCAGAGGTAATTATAGATTTTACAGAGAATCTGCTGTATACTACGCACTCTGGGCCATAATATCCAGCCTGGGCGACAAAATTATCGCCACTTTATTGGCAGGAAAGTGTTGCTAAAGTGGCGATAATGGGTTTGATAATATGCTCTGTGGAATTCCAATCGAAGCTCATGTTAGATGTCCTTCACATCTAACATGAGCTTCGATTGGAATTCAATAGAGCATATTATCAAACCAATTGTGGCCACTTTAGCGGCAGTTTGCTGCCAATAAAGTGGCGATAATTTTGTCGCCCAGGCTTGATAATATGGCCCTCTCTCATTTCACAAATAAAGCTAACACTACAGTTTCACGAGTGCAGTGTACCTGGTATATTTTACTTGTTATAGTGCCGCGTTCAAGTTGTGTCTATAAGGAAGTGCCTACTGCGTTACTAACGCCCGTTATGCCAAATTATTTCGAATGCATTCCCATGAAGGATATGTAGATCTAGGCCTCTGTGCTTACCATTGTATAAACCTTGAGGCCAAACACATAAGGAAGAAGACTTCACAACTTCACTTCAACAATTCTTCTACACGTCCAAATAGACAGCAGTGTCTAAGTTTAAGAGAGAAAGAGAAATGATGTCACAGAGAGTGAGAGAGAGAAAGAGAGAGAAAACAACATTAAAACTGTGTTGCAGGGTCTGGAGTTGAGATTTTTTCTTGAAAAGTTAGACGTATATTTACTAGCTCCTTGCATCACTTTACCCATGTTAAAAGTGACTCAAAAGTGGCGTAATAAGGTTGTGGATCTGTTTGTCAGACTGTTGTAACATATCTGTTGTCACTGATCGGAGGTAATTATAGATTTTACAGAGAATCTGCTGTACACTACGCACTCTGGGCCATAATATCCAGCCTGGGTGACAAAATTATTGCCACTTTATCGGCAGGAAAGTGTCGCTAAAGTGGCGATAATGGGTTTGATAATATGCTCTATGGAATTCCAATCGAAGCTCATGTTAGATGTCCTTTACATCTAACATGAGCTTCGATTGGAATTCAATAGAGCTTATTATCAAACCTATTATGGCCACGTTAGCGGCAGTTTGCTGCCGATAAAGTGGCGATAATTTTGTCGCCAAGGCTTGATAATATGGCCCTCTATCGTTTCACAAAGAAAGCTAACACTACAGTTTTACGAGTGCAGTGTACCTGGTATATTTCAGTTGTTATAGTGCCGCGTTCAAGTGGTGTCTATATGGAAGTGCCTACTGCATTACTGACGCCCGTTATGGCGACTTATTTCTAATGCATTGCTATGAAGGCTTTGTAGATCTAGGCTGCTGTGCTTACCTTGTATAAAGAGTGCGGCCACCGGAGTTCACCATTCGACTTGAACTCTGCTTCTATACGTCAAAGTATATTCAATAAGTTGCAGAGAATTCCATTGCTGTTGCTCGATAGGCCGTGGTTGCTTTTGAACGATGTTTGGTGAAGGAAACAAAAGGACATTTTGATTAGTCATCGTAAACTGAGTTGCGTAACTACTATCAAAAGTGAATTTTAATGTGGGTTCTTAATATTCCGTAGTTAAGACTGTTGCAGCTCCAGCAAACAAAGGAAGATCAATAAGTTAATGAAGGCCTGGGACAGCCTCGTGACGCAGAAAAAAAATACTGTCATGGACACACAATTAATAATAATAGAGGCCTAAGCATGTGGCGTAGTACTGAAATACGACACAGAAATGTATGCACGCACAATTTTTAAGATTAGAGGTGTATAGGACCACGTGACTTCTAAGAAGAAATATTTCAATTATGTAAGTACAATTTAAAACCATTGAGGGGTAGGAAAGCCATATGAAGGATAAAAAAATAGCATTATGCATATACAATTTACAGTGGAGGCTGATGTTATGACGTCTTCTCTTACCTTTGCTTCTGTCGTCTTTTGTTGTGTCTTGAAAGGCTGCGGTTTCGCTGAGTCTGGGGTGTTTTCGACAGTCTGTCACCGCAGCAGAGGCAGGCAAAAGAGAGCGTGCTCACGTCAGTGCCTGCATTATATGGGAACCGCGGGGGCTGACCAAACCAAGCCCAGGGCCCTCATTGGTAGCGTTTTAGCGGTCTGTAAGAATGATGGCCCTAGGGGACATGCCATTGGGTAATGTATTGGTTTCCAGGCTAAATGATAGCAAGCATGCTAGGTGGTGGCATGTGGGTAGTGTGGGCGGGTGAGCACCGCGCATGTGCAAGTATGAGTGTGTGCACTAACAATTAACAACAGAGAGAGATAGTGGCGGTGTTATAATGTGCGCAGAGGCAGGCTCCGATTAGGATCTGCAATGAGTCAGCACTTCTAATCATTCTCAGTAGCGCGCCCTGAGCTCTGATTTGTCACTGAGAGGGTGATCGCACCACAGTTTGTACTCCTTATCATACTCAGCGCAAACCCGGGCATACGGTACAAATATGCTTTGACGTTACTCGTCGCATTAAAGCTTCAGTGTGACGTCATGTACGGTGTTCTGTACGCGAAAGGGGGCAATGTTTCTACTTGGTTTACAACATGTATGTATTTAATGTACATACTAAGGGCAGACATTTGGGATAATTATGAATTTTTTTAATACTTGTAATAATCATATATTACTTTTAAAAAGAATTACACAAATCGCGGTAGAGCATCATGCGTACTCGCATGCGTACTTGAGTGCTTTGTGGTGTCCTGAGGCGGAAAGCCGGGACTGTGTGAATTTGCATGTACTTGTGGAACTGTTTGCTTGCTCATTCACCCACATTACATCGTTTTTAAAAAATTGTAATTGCGCCGATTTTTAATTAGTTTTCACTTGTGGTGTAACTGGCATTTGATTCCTGACTCGTAAGGGATCCCCGTTACCCTCCCGCTGTAAACGCCGACCCAGTAGCAGAGTTATTGACTACCTGGGGACCGCGTTTTAGGCTCCGCCATCTTGGGTGAGGGAAACAGCAAACGAGCAGACTAGTGCTCGGAACATCCCGCCCTCGCAGCTACAAAAGGAAGTAGGAATTCACAAGCACAGACTGATTGAGTGCTTTGTGGTGTCCTGAGGCGGAAAGCCGGGACTGTGTGAATTTGCATGTACTTGTGGAACTGTTTGCTTGCTCATTCACCCACATTACATCGTTTTAAAAAAATTGTAATTGCGCCGATTTTTAATTAGTTTTCACTTGTGGTGTAACTGGCATTTGATTCCTGACTCGTAAGGGATCCCCGTTACCCTCCCGCTGTAAACGCCGACCCAGTAGCAGAGTTATTGACTACCTGGGGACCGCGTTTTAGGCTCCGCCATCTTGGGTGAGGGAAACAGCAAACGAGCAGACTAGTGCTCGGAACATCCCGCCCTCGCAGCTACAAAAGGAAGTAGGAATTCACAAGCACAGACTGATTGAGTGCTTTGTGGTGTCCTGAGGCGGAAAGCCGGGACTGTGTGAATTTGCATGTACTTGTGGAACTGTTTGCTTGCTCATTCACCCACATTACATCGTTTTTAAAAAATTGTAATTGCGCCGATTTTTAACTAGTTTTCACTTGTGGTGTAACTGGCATTTGATTCCTGACTCGTAAGGGATCCCCGTTACCCTCCCGCTGTAAACGCCGACCCAGTAGCAGAGTTATTGACTACCTGGGGACCGCGTTTTAGGCTCCGCCATCTTGGGTGAGGAAAACAGCAAACGAGCAGACTAGTGCTCGGAACATCCCGCCCTCGCAGCTACAAAATGGGACCACCCTCCAAGGAGCGCAGCGGATGGGCGCAGCGGGCGCGCCCAAGGCGCGCCGAAGGTAAGCCAAAGGTAGGCCCGTCTGTGCCCGTCCGTGCACAGACCGGGCATAGGGCTGGAAACGCTGTCAGCACTAGACCCTTCATTACCTACAGCAGTCAGGAGCTATTGGCTATCGGTAGATCTGCTACGACCTGCTGCTGTAAACTTGACATGGCGACACTAAATGGCACAATAAATTGCTGTCAATGCCATATAGTGTTCTACCCGAAGCAGATTGCTGCTTATGCAAATAATAATGCTGTTCTAAAAGGGGCACTGATCAATGCTAGATCCCTATCTAAACACGCACTTGACATATATGATACCATTGTAGAAGAAAATCTTGATTGCCTGTTCGTCACAGAGACGTGGCTAAAATCATGGTCTACGCCAGACATAGTGCAAGCACTCCCCCTGGGATATCAGATCCAAAGAATAGACAGGGAGGAGATTCGGGGGGGTGGAATAGCAATAATATATAGAGATTCCCTCAACTGCACCACAACGAAACTTCAAGAGCTTAAGGACGCGGAAGGGATGTGCTTTTTACTTAAACTCACAGACTCTTTTACCTTTGCTGGTGCTCTAATCTATCGCCCCCCAGGCCCCTGCAAAAGCTTTCTAGAAAGCATAGGAGAGGCACTGAGCCCCCTGGCGACGCGCTTCTCTAATTTCACTGTATTAGGGGATATCAATATCCATCTTGACTCACCTATGGATACCTCAGCAATCGCCTTTAGGGACACCATGGACGTATTGGGCCTTACTATATGCGTCACACAGCCCACACATGAGGCGGGGCACACGATTGACTGCATATCAACTAACCTGCAAGACATTCAAATCAAATCCCATAAAATCCTAACCTGGACAGATCATACATTAATACCATTTGTACTACCATTTAAAATACCTAGAAATAATAAACTGGCAGGGAAAACTGTACACAGCAGTCAATTAGAATGGAAAGACGCCATGAAACATCCAGAACTGCTTAACATAGCAAAAGAACACGAACCTTCATGGTCAGGACATCCTGAAGCTGATAATGACAACTTCAGGAAATGGATGTCAGACTTGAAAGCAACAGCAGCCCCGACCAACCGTAAACCTAGACCAATGGCTAAAAAACAATCAGCACCATGGTTTAACCCCATGTTAAAAATAAAACAAGGAGAGGTGCGTAGAGCCGAACGCAGATGGAGAACTAACTACTGCGTTGAAGACAGGAATAACTACAAATCCACCAGAAGCGCATATCATGCTCTGATTAAACAAGCCAAAACCAACTTTTACACCTCGGAAGTAGAAAATGCCAGAAACAAACAAAAAACTATTTTTAAAATTGTCAATAGTTTTAATAAACCCAAAATATTAGAACAAGAAATCCCGCCTTCGGAACAACTATGCAATACCATCGCAGACTACTTTGAAAACAAGGTATTAGCACTCACCAAGGACTTCATCACCTCTGAAGTTAGGGTAAATGAGGAAAACGTGGAAAGGGACAGACTGGAAACTTTCCTTCCCATTAGCTTGGATGAGACCCATAAGGCTATCTTAGCGGCCAAGTCAGGTTCCCCGTTTGACCCATGTCCTCCCGCACTGCTACATATGATGGTGGAGGTCGCTAACCCTGTGATTCACAGCATTGTGAACTCCTCTTTGACCACAGCAACAGTCCCAGCTGAATGGAAGCTAGCGGCAGTCAAACCATTGCAAAAAAAGCCACTCCCTGACCCTACCACCTTATCCAACTTAAGACCAATATCCCTTCTCCCTATGCTGTGTAAAATCACTGAAGCCTGTGTAAACAAACAGATCACCAAATTCCTGGAAGGAAATGAAGCCTGGCATCCCAATCAATCGGGTTTCAGGGCTCAACACTCCACGGAAACTGCCCTCCTGCTCACCTCAGATACCATCCGCATGGCCCTGGACCAGGGTAAGAAGGCTGTCCTGATTTTATTAGACCTGTCGGCGGCCTTCGACACTGTGTCACACGCCATTCTGATTAACAGACTTGAAACCTCTGGCATTTCTGGCACAGTGTTGGAATGGATCAAAAACTTCCTGAGTGACAGGAGGCAAGTAGTTACTCTCGGAGAATTTCGCTCCAAGGAAAAATTGATAAAGATGGGTGTTCCACAGGGCTCAAGCCTCAGCCCAACACTGTTTAATGTCTACACCGCCCCTTTAATTAAACTAATATCGTCATTTGGAATTGATGTAGTCGCCTATGCCGACGATACTCAATTGATATTGGTTTTGGACAAAGACACACAGGAATGGGAAGAAAAACTTAAAAGCTGCCTCACGGCAACCTTTGATTGGATGAAAGTCAATCATCTAAAATGCAACACAGGCAAGACAGAAATCGTGCCAATGGGCCCAAATAACAACTTCACGCCCAAAACCTGGTGGCCAGAAAAGGCAGAAATCCCACCGAACACAACTCAATCGGCACGAAACCTAGGGATTACATTTGACAGCAATCTCTCTTTCAAGCAGCAAGCCTTGAAAGTGGCAGGTAACTGCTTTGCCATTATTAAAGGACTCAGGAAGTTTTTCGACCTCCTTCCTCTAGAGGCTAGGAAGACGGTAACAGTCGCTTTGGTGAAGTCGCGGATAGACTATTGTAATAGTCTATATGCAGGTACTACAAAAACCACCACACATAAACTTCAAATGGTGCAGAATGCCGCAGCTAGGTTAGTCCTTAAATGGCCGAAGAAATCTTCTGCATCATCTGCACTAAATACTCTACATTGGCTCCCAATTAACAAGAGAGTCCTATTCAAAATACTGATTATCACCTTTAGAGCCACCCATGCTCTGGGACCAAAATACCTACAGCAGAGATTCGCCAGATACCATCCCTCTCGCAATCTCCATTCATCTAGCTCTAATCTCCTGTCAGTACCTAGGTTCAGGCTCAGCACGAGAGGTGGCAAATCCCTACCAGTACTCGGAGCAAAAGCGTGGAACACTCTTCCCCCCGCCCTTCGTGCCCTAGACAAGGAAAAAGACTTCAGAAAGGGACTGAAAACCTGGATTTTCAAGCTACAGGACTCCTGCGTTAGAGCACTAGTGTAACAGTTGGGTGAGTTTCCATCCACTCCCTACCTGTTTCCTTCATCTCTGAATCAGTATCTGGCGCCTTGATGCTCCTTGGAGTGACTGCAGCGCGGTACAAATGCTATATTACATTACATTACATTACATTACATTACTCGTATTGAAAGAGCTGCGCAAGCGCATCAGAAGCTTACGCAAAGCCATGTGACTTTAAAAGTAGAGATTTGATTGGTTCATAACTTTTCCTATTGCGACTGTTGAAAGTTCCGTCCCATTATAATTATTCGACTTTGACTTTCTAAGAAGAAGCATTTGTTCTGAGAATCTTCTCAAATTGAAGGAAGATCACAATAATAAGAGCCATGGAGTCATCTTCCAGCAGTTCTTCAGAGAGATATTTCATTCCTGAAGAACGTCAAAAGAAGAGGAAAGAAGCTCTAATTTGGAAGTTTTTCACTTTTCCAGAAGGTCAGAAAAAGGTTAATGCTCCAAAAGTAACCTGTAAAATTTGCCAAACAACTCTTTCAAGGGGTGGTCCATGTAAAAAATACTCATTTGGCACAGCAAATATGGTTCGACACGTGAAGAACTTGCACCTCAAGAACTTTGCTCGAGCTGCAAGACGGAGGTTACACGAGAACTCACCTGCTGCTACACCAAGCACATCAACTGCGGCAGCAGCATTTTCAGCAAGCAGTCCACACCCACATATTGATTCTGACTTTGCTAAAGTTAAAATTCTATGCATTTATTACGATAAACCTTTGTGTTATGGGGAACAGTCTATAGACTTGATGAAACGCAGGATGCAGGATCATTGCTGTCCTCGACATTAGTTGTTCTTTTTTTCATTATTTTGTTCCGCTTGGAATTTGTTGAGAAAACACAAAAAAAATACAAAACAAAAAAACAGTTCTTTTTAGAACTACCTTCACTGGTCAAAGAAAGAATTATATTTCTATGGTAGTGTGTAAAAGTTTGTCAGAATGAATGTGTAGTTCATAAATGAATGAATGAATATGTTACTAGTGTATGGAGAATGTGAAAGTGCAGAACTATAAGGAACTGCTACAGCATAAATCTATAAGGTGTTTATCTATAGTATACTTTAGTATGCCTGAAGCACTTAAATGTATCATATGTACATAAATATGTTGCAAGTTTATGCTTCAATTTGCACTGCTGGTGAAAGTGCCTGGGTGAATTTGTATGTGTTAGGGGCGGATTTACAATCCCCTTGTGCCTCTTTTACACAGCCGTTGTGTCACTTTTGTGACACAGCGGTGGTGCAAAAGATGTGCCATGGTGTGTGCTATTAACAATGTGATGCATCTGGAGGGTGTATTACATTGTAAAGGGCTGCGCCAGAAGAGGCTTTCTTGAGCAGATGGGGGTGCAGCAAGGCCTCGTAAAAGTGACTAAGTGAAATGTATAACATTTTATTCAGTGACTTTTGAGCTTATGCTGTGTCAAAACCTTGCACATGCTGGAAGCAGGTGTAAGGATTGATACAGCATTGTGAGCATAGGGCCCCAAGAGAATTGCTGGAGCTGTGTTATACTTGCAACCGACGTCAAGCAATAATTCATCAAAAAATTAGTTTACAATTTAGTTGTGTTATTATTTTATAATAAGAATATGAAATATAATCTAAAAAATAAAATAAATATAAATATTTATATTAAAAATATAAGAAATTAGTATAAAAGAAAGACATATTAATTAATACATTTATAAATTATCATTTACAAAACCTTTGAAATTCACTGAAAAAACCATAGGTTTCACACGTTATAGTTAGGAATTAGCATATAAAAAACCTTGCAAAATTATTGAAAAAAACATAGGTTTCACACACGTTATAGTTTGGAATTAGCATTTAAAAAACTATGCAAATTCATTGAAAAAACCATAGGTTTCACACGTTATAGTTAGCTGAACATTTCTCTCATCCAAAACCTTTGAAATTCTTCCGTTATAGTTAGCTCAGCTAACTATAACTTGCGCGCCCGCAATGCACTGCTGATGACGTCACATATTACACCACTCATGACATGCTCAGTGACATCTCTCATGACATCATCCTTGTGGCAGACCTCCTCTTACTGTAATATAACCTTTGATACACACGATCAAAAATAAAAACTAAAAAACTAAAATTTTCAAAAAAATGGAGATGCCAATTCCAGTTAGAACAACCTATTGAGTAATCCCAAAATCTACATACACATCCACTCCTTCACCAACAGTTCTATATAGTCACTCATTCATGTACTCACTCATCATATGTACTCATACACCTATATATCCTGTTATACACCGACACTCATCTATAGAGTTACTCACACACATACTCACACATGCAAATAAACTATCAAACATCCATTTACTTTCATAAACAGCTATACACCCACCACTACACTAACTTCTACAGAATCGTAGACATATTTACTCTCTTAAACAATCCCTTATAGAAATACATACTTATGTATACAGGAAGCCTTAGAATCTCTCGCTCTCAGATATACTCACTTATATACATCAATACTCACATATACAAGTTTAAAACATATGTAGGTACTCATAAAGATACTATTGAGACAGTCATTCACTCACTAACACACCCATACAGTCCTGCACACATACTGTCTTCAAAACACGTACAAACAGTGAGTCAGTCATTCATGCATCTATGCGCTAAGTAATACTCCCCACCGAACTGTACAAACACTCATTTTGGTTCTCGAAAAACCACCTAATAACCCATATACACACTCATGTAGCTACTCACCAACCCATGCAGCCACTTATATACAAAGTGAGACACTGATACAGATATTCAAATATTTAAAGATTACTCGCTAGTACACCCATTCACTAAGATATACTTAATAAGTCAGTTATACAATCAATTTTACAAAAAAAATATCCATTTAGACACTTATTTACCCATTTATTCTTCCATCGACCTTTAGATATACATATATAAAAAAAGTTTTTTCAGAAAGACACATATTCACTGGATGATGTCATCAGTGATGTCATCAGGGATGTCATTTGAGATGTCATCAGTGATGTCACTGACCATGGCATGAGTGATGTAATATGTGACGTCATCAACAGTATATTGTGGGCGCGCAAGTTATAGTTAGCTGAGCTAACTATAACGGAGGAATTTCAAAGGTTTTGTATGAGTAAAATGACCAGCTAACTATAACTGGTGTGAAACCTATGGTTTTTTCAGTGAATTTCAAAGGTTTTTTAAATGCTAATTCCTAACTATACCGTGTGTGAAACCTATGGTTTTTTCAATTAATATATATATATATATATATATATATATATATATATATATATATATATATATATATATATATATATATTACCTACTGGCGGTCGCCAGTAGGTAGTTATAGTTAGGATCGTTTTCCATAGGAAATCCGCAACATTCTATTGGGAATAACTTTGGTGCTGAATGAGGGATCTGCCTGTACTTTTCCTTAACTTTGCCTCGCTGTGCTCCGCTCCTTCCCTGAAAGTTTCGAGGGGATCCGTCAAGCGGGGGCCGAGATAAAAGGGGGGTCCCAAAACGTGTTTTCCCCATGTTAATTTCCATAGGGCGGTTGGACTCACTTTTAGCCCGAACGGCTGAATGGATTTCCACCAAACTTGGCAAAATTGTAGGGACTGGTACCCCGATGTGCCTTTGCTATGTCTCAAGATCTATGCTCCAGTGGTTTTTACGAAAATTAACTTTGAAAAAATATATATTGGGCTACATTGGGCTATATATATGTTAGAGCCCAAATGTAGCCCAATGTAGCCCAATGTAGCCCAAAGATGGCCACCAGAGACAAAAAAACAAATGTAGCCCAAATATCAGCCAGATGTAGCCCAACTATAGCCCAATGACAGAATGTCCCAGAGTGTTCTAAAGAACAACTAGAGCGCTAACAGTCTTACTTATGACAAAAGTATGGCACACCTGAAGTCATCTTGATTGGAATAAAGTGTTAACACTTAAAACATTTAATTTGCAAAGGAACAAAATGAGGGGGTTCATTTGCCATAGAAATTATGATTAGTGCTGAAGAAAGAAAAATTAGGGCACATTTTGAGTGACTTCTCAAATCCTCTTATATTTCATTAAAAAAATTCTGATATGCAGTCTCCCAAGATGGCCACCAGAGACAAAAGAGCCCAAATGTAGCCCAAATATCAGCCAGATGTAGCCCAACTATAGCCCAATGACAGAATGTCCCAGAGTGTTCTAAAGAGCAACTAGAACGCTAACAGTCTTACTTATGACAAAAGTTTGGCACACCTGAAGTCATCTTGATTGGAATAAAGTGGTAACACTTAATACATTTAATTTGAAAAGGAACAAAATGAGGGGTTTCATTTTGCCATAAAAATTTTATATATATATAAAAAAAACAAATCCGTGATTAAGGATAATTTATTGGCAGACCCCCCTGCCCCCAAGACAACAGACGCGTTTCACCAGTAAGGCTTCTTCTTCTTCAAAATATATATATATATATATTTACATATATATATATATATATATATATATATATATATATATATTCACTGAAAAAACCATAGGTTTCACACCAGTTATAGTTAGGTGGAAAGTTTACTCGCATAAAACCTTTGAAATTCCCACGTTATAGTTAGTTGGACTCACTATAACTTGCGCGTGCAATGCACTGCTGATGACATCACATATTACATCACTCATGACATGGTCAGTGACATCACTGATGACATCACTGATGACATCTCAAATGACATCACTGATGACATCACTGATGACATTTTCCATGTGACAATGAAATACACCTCATCACACACTAGTATAATATTTTTCACTCACTGTAAAATAGAAAGTGCCCCATTTCAAACCATTGACACACCAATAGTATTTTCTAAACACCCACTCAGTGAATCATAGATCTATACACATATCTAATCACTTACCTATAGATTCAGTGTTATATGCAGTGAATAATTAACAGGACACTAACAAATATACTTATACGCCAATTTCAACATTACACACCAGCACACATTGTATTCACTTATAAAAACATCTTATTGACTTCTGAAAACAATGGATCATACTTACATTTACTCACCTACTCACTTATACAAACACCACTTCATCTATTCATATAGATAGTAAAATGACTATTAGGAATATACAGTTATCCATACAGTGACTCATACAGTCACTAAGTCTTAGGCTCACTTAATTAGATATAACTGTAACATACACTGCTTTTTTTTCAAATTTAATGGAGATATACTATTGGGAGACATATTTCATCACCACCACACCCATAAACATACACACTCACTGAAACAAGTGTTATAACATATAGTCTTAACCTCATTTACCTAGTGAATAAACTATTCACACATTTTTAGGCAATTACACCCCCCCACCAAACCACATAGACATTCATTTACCCTTACAAATACTCAGTTAAGAAACCAATAACAAATATAGTCTTTAATATACCACTTAAGCCAAAGGAATAAAGACTTTAACACAGTTAAATAACTACACATTATATTTAGTGAGACTCTACAAATTAGTCAAGGAAACAATCAATGACACTGTTACTAAACCCACCATTCACACATTCATATTTATATATCCACTCATTCTTCAATGCAAAGTAGTGTATTTATAATACATATTTAAATATCAAAGCAAACCACATTCACTGGATGATGTAATCAGTGATGTCATCAGTGATGTCATTTGAGATGTCATCAGTGATGTCATCAGTGATGTCACTGACCATGTCATGAATGATGTAATATGTGACATCATCAGCAGTGGATTGCGGGCGCGCGAGTTATAGTGAGTACAACTAACTATAACGGGGGAATTTCAAAGGTTTTGTTGAGGATAATGACCAGCTAACTATAACTGGTGTGAAACCTATGGATTTTTCATGGAATTTCAAAGGTTTTTAAAATGCTAATTCCTAACTATAACGTGTGTGAAACCTATGTTTTTTTCAGTGAATATATATATATAAGAGCAAAATATGGCCTCCAGGTAGACCTATTGTGTCTGCAAAAGACAGCCTACTGGAAAAAACCTCAAGTTATATTGACAGTTTCATTGCCCCATTTGTGAAAGATCTCAGTTCGTATCTGAAGGATACGAAAGACTTTTTAAGGATTATACAGGATGTCAAATGGGAAGAGGATATGGTCTTAATAACACTGGACATTGCCAGCCTGTATACTTCCATTAAACATGAAGATGGCCTGTTGGCAATGAAGAGCTTTTTGGACAACAGACCGATCAAATTTCGAAGCCATAATACTATGCTGTTAGAGTTTACAGACTTCTGTCTACGAAATAATCTTTTTTTGTTTGCAGGTAAACTGTATTTACAGCTCCAGGGGACCGCGATGGGCACGTGCTTCGCCCCCAGCTACGCGAATTTATTCGTGGGGTGGTGGGAGAAGCACGTGGCCTGGGCGGGGGACAATGACCGATGGATGAATAGCATTATTTTGTGGACCCGCTACATCGATGATCTCTTCTTGGTGTGGCGTGGTCCACAGTCTGAAGCTGAGGAATATATTGCAGAATTGAACAAAAACAGCTTGAATTTAAAATTCACTAGCAATATCAGCAAGAGTGAGGTCTTCTACTTGGACCTTCGGGTCTATGTGGAAAATGGTTCTATTCAAACCGCGGCCTATAGGAAACCTACCGCGGGTAATACCATATTACACTCACGCAGCTATCATCCCCGCAGTGTTATTAATAACATTCCCCTTGGGGAGTTCTTGCGTTTAAAACGCAATTGCTCAACTGCACAGGAGTTTAAAACAGCAAAGGAGCAGTCGAGGGAAAGATTCTCACAGAGAGGCTATAGGAAAGGGATCTTGGATCGAGCAGAAATGAGAAGTGACCTAGTGGGGAGGAAGGACCTACTTATTGATAAGGCCAAATCCACAGATTCAAAGATCCGATTAATCACTGATTATTCAGAAAAATCTCCAGAAATCTTCAACATAATGCGGAAAAATTGGAGGATTTTGAAATCAGACCCCATAATCGGAAAATCTATATCCGACTACCCCCTCATTACATACAGGAAGGGGAATTCCTTTAAAGATTTTCTGGTGAATAGCCACTATGAGAAGAAGAAAAAGAGGAAAATCACTGCTTCAGGCTTCTTTCCTTGCATGAAGTGCAAGGCCTGTAGAAATTCCAAAAAAGTCAAGGAATACTCAATTCCAGGCAAGAAAACAAAAAGCAAGATCACGAAATTGCTTAATTGTAATTCTGACTATACAGTGTACTGCTTGATGTGTCCCTGTGGACAAAAATATATAGGGAGCACAGTAAAACCTACCAAATTGAGGGTCTTTGAACACATGAGGGCGATCACCACAAAAGACCCTAGCTACCCCGTAGCTCGCCATTTCGAGCAGAAACACAATAGCAACAGCAATCTACTAACATATTTCATTCTGGATCAGTTAGTCAGAACAGAGAGGGGGGGCAACTGGGTGAAAAAGTTGAGAACTCTGGAATCGAGATTCATCATCCAGTTACAGACAAAGGCCCCGGGTGGGATGAATAATGAGGAAGAGATGTGGACACACATATGATTATCCCACCTGACTGTGTTTTGTTTTCTTAGAAACCTGGAACAAGAAACATATGTGCATATTCAGAAATATTTGCCTCTTTTTTCCCTATACTTTGAATATATAACGAAAGTAAGAGAAATGAATTGGAATAACGTTTTGCCCATTCAGGGCGTGATAACAGTATAGGAAGATTGACTGTATATATATTACTTTAACTGTGAACCTTTCTTGAGGACTCATGAATGGAGTGGAATGAGTCGCAAGTTTGAAGGCACTATAGGCGCCAATATACGAGATTGTACAATTATGTACATTATAAAGTACTGGGTAATCTTAAATGATTGAATTTGTAAATAATATGAGTATAATTCTCAATTAACCCAAGTATTAGTGCTATATACCTGTATTTAATGCAGCGTGAATATTGATTTACATTATGTTTTGACCATTATAAGATGGCTGCCGTATAATCACATTGCAAATGATATGTGCCTTCTTCTATGTTGTTGATTGGGAACACGTGAAAGATGGTCACCATGTTTTTGTTTAAATAATGTTGAAAAACAAACGCCAGCTTACACTGACGAAGGCGACAACGCCGAAACGCGTTTGTAAGCTGACTTTATCTGCAGAGAAATATCTTTAATAAATTACTTGGCAAACCCACGATGTACTGGCTTTGAGTGCTCTCAACTGTGGAAAACCCCGAGGATTGGGAGATTCCGGTGTTCGTAATATATATATATATATATATTACCTACTGGCGATAGCCAGTAGGTATATATAGTTAGGATTTTTTTCCTATGGGATTTTTGAAAATTCTATGTCGAATAACTTTGGCGTTTGAGGACAGAATTGGCTGATATTTTCAGGAAAATGGAACATTTTGTTTCTGAGCAGCCCCTGAAAATTTGGGGGGGTTTCGTCAAGGGGGGGCCGAGAAAAAAGGGGGGTCCCAAAACGTGTTTTTCCCATTGCAATTTTCCATAGGGCGGTTGGCCGCACTTTTAGCCTGAACGGCTGAATGGATTTACACCAAACTTGGCAAAATTGTAGGGACTGGTAGCCCGATGTGCCTTTGCTATGTCTCAAGATATAGGCTCCAGTGGTTTTTACGAAAATTAACTTTGAAAAATATATATTGGGCTACATTGGGCTATATATATGTTGGAGCCCAAATGTAGCCCAATGTAGCTCAATGTAGCCCAATGTAGCCCAAAGATGGCCACCAGAGACAAAAAAAAACAAATGTAGCCCAAATATCAGCCAGATGTAGCCCAACTATAGCCCAATGACAGAATGTCCCAGAGTGTTCTAAAGAACAACTAGAGTGCTAACAGTCCTACTTATTACAAAGGTATGGCACACCTGAAGCCATCTTGATTGGAATAAAGTGGTAACTCTTAAAACATTTAATTTAAAAAGGAACAAAATGAGGGGTTTCATTTTGCCATAGAAAGTATGATTAGCGAATATATGACGAAATCCCGCATACCATCAGTCCGCAAAAAAAATCCCGCATGTACTATTAGGCCGCAAATTAAAATAATGAAAACTTTTAGAACGAATATGCCTTTAGTATACACTAAACAACTAAACTACCCTAAACCCTAAAACACTACCCCCAGCATGACCCTACACTACACAAACAGTACAACACTACCCTAAACCCTAAAACACTACCCCCAGCATGACCCTACACTACACAAACACTACAACACTACCCTAAACCCTAAAACACTACCCCCAGCATGACCCTACACTACGCAAACACTACAACACTACCCAAAACCCTAAAACACTACACCCCAGCATGACCCTACACTACGCAAACACTACAACACTACCCTAAACCCTAAAACACTACCTCCAGCATGACCCTACATTACACAAACACTACAACACAACCCTAAACCCTAAAACACTACCCCCAGCATGACCCTACACTACGCAAACACTACAACACAACCCTAAACCCTAAAACACTACCCCCAGCATGACCCTACACTACGCAAACACTACAACACTACCCTAAACCCTAAAACACTACCCCCAGCATGACCCTACACTACGCAAACACTACAACACTACCCAAAACCCTAAAACACTACACCCCAGCATGACCCTACACTACGCAAACACTACAACACTACCCTAAACCCTAAAACACTACCCCCAGCATGACCCTACACTACGCAAACACTACAACACTACCCAAAACCCTAAAACACTACACCCTAGCATGACCCTACACTACGCAAACACTACAACACTACCCTAAACCCTAAAACACTACCCCCAGCATGACCCTACACTATGCAAACACTACAACACTACCCTAAACCCTAAAACACTACCCCCAGCATGACCCTACACTACGCAAACACTACAACACTACCCTAAACCCTAAAACACTACCCCCAGCATGACCCTACACTACGCAAACACTACAACACTACCCTAAACCCTAAAACACTACCCCCAGCATGACCCTACCCTACGCAAACACTACAACACTACCCTAAACCCTAAAACACTACCCCCAGCATGACCCTACACTACGCAAACACTACAACACTACCCAAAACCCTAAAACACTACCCCCAGCATGACCCTACACTACGCAAACACTACAACACTACCCAAAACCCTAAAACACTACACCCCAGCATGACCCTACACTACGCAAACACTACAATACTACCCAAAACCCTAAAACACTACCCCCAGCATGACCCTACACTACGCAAACACTACAACACTACCCAAAACCCTAAAACACTACCCCCAGCATGACCCTACACTACGCAAACACTACAACACTACCCAAAACCCTAAAACACTACACCCCAGCATGACCCTACACTACGCAAACACTACAACACTACCCAAAACCCTAAAACACTACACCCCAGCATGACCCTACACTACGCAAACACTACAACACTACCCAAAACCCTAAAACACTACCCCCAGCATGACCCTACACTACGCAAACACTACAACACTACCCTAAACCCTAAAATACTACACCCCAGCATGACCCTACACTACGCAAACACTACAACACTACCCAAAACCCTAAAACACTACCCCCAGCATGACCCTACACTACGCAAACACTACAACACTATCCTAAACCCTAAAACACTACGCCCAGCATGACCCTACACTACGCAAACACTACAACACTACCCTAAACCCTAAAATACTAGCCCCAGCATGACCCTACACTACGCAAACACTACAACACAACCCTAAACCCTAAAACACTACCCCCAGCATGACCCTACACTACGCAAACACTACAACACTACCCTAAACCCTAAAACACTACCCCCAGCATGACCCTACACTACGCAAACACTACAACACAACCCTAAACCCTAAAACACTACCCCCAGCATGACCCTACACTAAACAACCACCACAACTTTACACTACACTAACACAACACTACACTACACAACACTACACTACACTACACAATCACTAACCCACGAAAAAATTAACACAAACCCACTTACCTCTCTCGTCATTGTGGTTTTCACAACGCAAATGCATTTACCATACATGCCTTTAAAACGTAATTCTTTGTAAAGGCATGCGCGATAAATGCACATGCGTTTTGAAAAAATGCGGGATAATGGTATGCGAGGTCAATGACCTTGCGGGATAATGGTATGCGGACTGAAAGTCTGCGGGGTAAAAAATGCGGGAAAATGGCTGCAAACCATGATTAGCAGCAGACTTCCCTGGTGAGCACTAGCTTTACTACAGTGATCTAATGAGCAACTAGAGTGCTAACATTCAGAATTTATGGCAAATGTGTGACACATCTGAATGCCTTCTTGATAGAACCAAAGTAAACAAGCATTGAAAATGCAATAGATCTCGCCCTCGTTTAAGTTAAAGCCATTCTGTTTGTAATGAGGTGGCTTTTTAGCTTTGCTTTTATTAGTGTTTTTAAAACTTTTATGTAAATAACATGCATATGTATGCATATATGTATATGTATGCATGCATTTATATTTATATAGATATGCAGATTATATATGTTTATATATGTATATTACCTACTGGCGATAGCCAGTGGGTATATATAGTTAGGATTTTTTCTCTATGGGATTTCTGAAAATTCTATGTCTAATAACTTTGGCGTTTGTGGACGGAATTGGCTGAAATTTTCAGGAAAATGGCACATTTTGTTTCTGAGCAGCCCCTGAAAATTTGGGGGGGTTTCGTCAAGGGGGGGCCGAGAAAAAAGGGGGGTCCCAAAACGCGTTTTTCCCATTCATTTTTCCATAGGGCGGTTGCACTCACTTTTAGCTCGAACGGCTGAATAGATTTACATGAAACTTGGCAAAATTGTAGATATGGTTTGCCCGACATGCCTTTGCTATGTCTCAATATATGTGCTCCAGTGGATTTTGAGAAATTAACGTTTAAAAATATATATATATCTGTGACAGCGCTCCGGTTAGCGCCCCGGTTCGCGTACCTGACGCGTAACGGAACTTCGCGAAGCGAAGCTGATTGGCTCTCCGGTGTCTGTCAACATTCTTACGTTACGGGTTTTGTTTGCGCTGCAGAGCCGATACGTCACGGTTATGCGACGCGTCATGAGGAGTCTCACGTGGCTACGTGATACGTCACGTAATAAAGAATATATTTTACAGCTATAGTTATTAGCTTTTAAAAAACCAATGAAATTCACTGAAAAAACCATAGGTTATAGACCATATATAGTTAGGAATTTGCATTTACAAAACCTTGAAAATTCACTGAAAAAAACATAGGTTAGAGACCATATATAGTTAGCTGGACATTTTATTGACATAAAACCAATGAAATTCCATATATAGTTAGTTGCACTAACTATATATCGCGCACCCGCAATCCACTGCTGATGATGTCACATATTACATCATTCATGACATGGTCAGTGACATCACTGATGACATCACTGATGACATCTCAAATGACATCACTGATGACATCACTGATGACATCTCAAATGACATCACTGATGACATCATGACACACCAATACCAGTTACTACATACGCACTCACTGATTCCTACGTCTACACACACATTCACTCATTCACCCATACAATCACTCATACATACAGTCACTCATTATTACAACACTATCATATGCACTCATACACCTAGTCAGTCCTGTGAAGAATCAATCACACTTCGATTTCCTCATCTATACAGTTAAACACAGAACACCATACTTTTCACACATATACTAACACATACTTACTCTCTTATACAATCACTGATACAAGTACACATTGATATGCACAGAGTCACACACCTCCCAGCCAGCCACACACACACTCAGTCTTCCATACATCCACTCATTCTTCAATATGTAAAACATATTTAAACTTTACAAAAACACACAGACACTAGATGATGTCATCAGTGATGTCATTTGAGATGTCATCAGTGATGTCATCAGTGATGTCATTTGAGATGTCATCAGTGATGTCATCAGTGATGTCACTGACCATGTCATGAATGATGTAATATGTGACATCATCAGCAGTGGATTGCGGGTGCGCGATATATAGTTAGTGCAACTAACTATATATGGAATTTCATTGGTTTTATGTCAATAAAATGTCCAGCTAACTATATATGGTCTCTAACCTATGTTTTTTTCAGTGAATTTTCAAGGTTTTGTAAATGCAAATTCCTAACTATATATGGTCTATAACCTATGGTTTTTTCAGTGAATATATATATATATATATATATATATATATATATATATATATATTACCTACTGGCGGTCGCCAGTAGGTATATATAGTTAGGATTTTTTCTCTATGGGATTTTTGAAAATTCTATGTCTAATAACTTTGGCGTTTGTGGACGGAATTGGCTGAAATTTTCAGGAAAATGGAACATTTTGTTTCTGAGCAGCCCCTGAACATTTGGGGGGGTTCGTCAAGGGGGGGCCGAGAAAAAAGGGGGGTCCCAAAACGCGTTTTTCCCATGTTAATTTCCATAGGGCGGTTGGCCTCACTTTTAGCCCGAACGGCTGAATGGATTTGCACGAAAATTGGCAAAATTGTAGGGACTGGTAGCCCGATGTGCCTTTGCTAGGTCTCAATATATGTGCTCCAGTGGATTTTGAGAAATTAACGTTCAAAAAAATATATATATCTGTAAGCGCGCTCCGGGCAGCGCCCCGGTTCGCGTACCTGACGCGTAACGGAACTTCGCGAAGCGAAGCTGATTGGCTCTCCGGTGTCTGTCAACATTCTAAACAGTCCAGAGCGGCCGCCATCTTGTCTCTCGGTAGGATCGAGAGACAAGAGGAGGCCAAAACAAAGGGGGAAATGACCATAAGGGGGCATAGTAGATCCTTCCTGACCCCCTAGGTTTGATGTGGAGGCTTTAAAAGGGCCCCCTCGGGGCAAAAAAAAATAAAACATTTTTTGTTTTTTTTGCGTGGGTAGCGCCCGGTACACGCACCGGGAAGCGGTCCGGGGAGCGTACTATAAGGAAAAAAGAATGATAGACTATGATATTTTGAAATATTGTATGTTTATTGATTGTTCTTTTTGTTGTTTTTTTTTGTTTTTTTGTTATTTAAGTAGCAGTAGTTATGATTATTAAATATAAATTTATTTTTGGAATTGTGCACAGTATACTATAAGTCTGACTTTACATTATAATCAATTTGGTACTAGTTTATGAATTACATATAAAAATGATTAAAGACTCAAACAATTTTTTATTATTAAATATAATTTTATTTTTCTGATTCTTTTTCAAAATTTAATAGAACGTCTAACATTTGACTGTCCAATATGTCCTCTTGTTGAGTGAACATAACTTCCCACATTTTACCGTCATCATAATGAAGTAAATGATCCACAGATTCTACACATTGTAGAAGTTCATGGTCTCGTGATTCATCCATGAATTCCAAGTCAATGGGTTCAATTATTTCCTCATTATTCATGTCTAGGACAATTTCAAAGGAAACGTTCTGTTCTCCTTGCATTTTTGTACTGAAATTTGAATAAAAAATAAATATATCAGTAGAGATAGGGCACTGTTCGGTTTAAGTTCAGACAGGTACTTTTGAGGCATGAAGTAGTACTATTAAAAAGTGCCTGTGAGAAAGCCTATGTAAATTCATAATAATACCACAGAAACCTAAATCAATCCATAATTATAATAAACAAGCCTTTCTCAATGTCTAACTCTTACAGAGGGATAGTATATAACTATCTGAAAATGTTTTCAAATTTATGAAATAATATCTTACCTTTTAAAAACAAGTTTAAGTTGTGAGTGAAAATGATCTTGCAATATAGTTCAGGAAGTAGTAGTCAAAATGGCTGTGTTTCTCTCTCTTTTTTTATATATATTCAGGTACATAACCAATCAAATGTCAGGTAAAAAAAGTAGAAAATGAAAGTAACATTTTAATTGGTTGTCAATTCCAAAACTTCAGATGTGTTTTGTGCAGTAATTTACCTCAGGGTATTTAGAGAGGTCTACAGGCTAAATGGCTAAATGGAATTCCAACCAAATGTGTGAAAATGGTAGGGATTGGTATGTAGTATGAGCTAATCTATATTTGGTGAAAGTGTCTCCAGAGTTTCTTCTGTAAATTACTTTCCCACCTTTTTTAATGGAGCGCTTCCCGGTGAGCGCCCCGGTACGCGAACCGGCAGCGTTACGGGAGTCCACCATTTTGTGTTTCGGTCGAATTAAGATACAAGATGGAGAGCAAATAATGTTCAGAATGGGTAGAAGGGGGCACGGTAGACGTATTTTGACCCCCTAGGTTTTCTGAGGGTGGCTGAGGAGGCCCATATGTGTGAAAAAAAATCATTTTTTTAAAAAAATTCGCGCGGTTAGCTTCCGGTTCGCGTACCGGGTAGCGCTCCGGGGAGCGTACTTTGTTGAAAATTAGTGAAAAAAGTTAGAGTAAAATAATAATTGTGAGTGATCAGATGTAGGGTAGCTCTGAGAAGAGCTTTTGGGTTTATGGTACATTTAGGTACTTATAAGTAGGTACCAATGCACAGTTTTAAATTCAGAATGAAAATTCGGTTCCCTTCATCTGAGAAGTGAACTCCATCTCCTCTGTAGATATCTTGCATGTAGTAACGTAAGTTATTGTTGTAGATGGAGCCCATTCCATGGTCTCTCATGTAAGCTGAAACAGATTTGTTTACATGCTTCCTCGATTTCTCACTTTGTGGACAAAATTGGTTCGACCATCTCCATTTCTGTCTTTGGCATATATTTGAATATACCAAGGCAGTTTGAGGAAAAAGTGCCATCAATTGCTCAAAGGTGTCCTTTAAAAGCATTTCCAGACCTACACCAGTCAAAGTGCCCAAGTCATTTCCTCCACAGTGCACAATTAACAGGTCAGGTTTAGGCAAATGCATAAAGGTTTTCACCGATGGTATCAATTGGTGACATTTTAATCCTCTGTGGCCAAACCACTTAATTTCCACATCTTGTAAATTGAGGTTAGGTAAATTTATGTTATCAGCATACCTCTGAGCCCAGTAGATGTAACTATGTCCAACAATCCAGACAGAAAACATGGTGAGAGGAGGTTCTGCTGCAGTTAGATGAAGTGTGGCAATGAAATGGGAGTTGAAAAAATAAGAGTTTAAAATGAAAAAAACTGTGGTGTTTCTGTGTTAATGAAGCAGTAGCAGTGATTGGTGGATTTTGATTGCTGAAAACAGAAAGTTAGGGTGCATGGATGAGTTCTTTCAAAGATGTAATTTGAATGGTCAAAACAAAATCATTTTATGAAAGATTGCACTGGATATGCAGGTGTACTGAGAGTTCAGAGTTCAATTGAAACATTGTTGTGTGAACTTGCAAACATGAGAGGTCTTTCAGGAGGTGGTTGCTATGCAAAAAAGGCAGAAAGGGCAGAGGGGGGAAGGGTGTTGATTTGAAAAAAGTGAGGGAAGAGTTTTGATTGGGTGACATGAGAGATATGTGTGATGAATTACAGGTTTTCTGTGCTTTTTATGGCTGCAGACTCTGGAGTGCATACCTTTTGCTCTGCTAAAGACAATTTGGTGTGTTTCTGAGACTGTTTTGAAACTCATAAAGTATTTGCTAAGGTGAGAAAAGATTCATTTAATTTAGATAGAGAATAGTATGGTTTAGGGAGAACATTATGAAGAAAGTTGTGTATTTAAAATTTTGATTTGTGTCAAGTGTTTTACAAATAGATTTTGTTTCTTTGTGTTACATAGCCATGTTAAAAGTGACGCTAAAATAGTGCAAGGGTCTTACAAAAATGCTTTCATGTGTCTTAGGGTATTTTAACTCACTTCCTCATGAATGTAGGTATATAATTGATTTAGATGTTGTGTTTAAAAACGATTTAAGAAAACAATTAGGTTTCTGGATATGTACTGCTAGAGATTCATAGGTTGCTTGGGGCATATTTATAAGGCCTTTGAGTCTCTCTGATGTTATTTTTCACATTTTTATTTAAGACGTTTCTCTGTGGTGCAAGGTCCTTGTAAATATGCCCCCATCTGTGCTTGGCAAATTTTGATTTTAATTCTTTGACTAACATAGCCATGTTAAAAGTTTTTATTTATTTATTTAAGAGGTTTTATATAGCGCTAGCCAGACCCGAAAGTATCAGAGCGCTTTACAGTGAGTAGAAAAACACATAAAAGAGGAACAAGAAAGCGTAAGTGATCAAAAGATCCAGTGTGCTGTGCGTCCCTCGGAGCACATTGAGGTAGAGTGGTTCCGATGTAGTTTCGATCCGAGGGTAAAGTCCTGAGCTCCGTTTCCCTCCGGGAGTGGAGGAGAGTAGGGGGTTAAGGGGCGTGGATGAGGATGGGAATGTTGGAGCAATTGTCTGTTGGCAGCAAGGTGTCAGCTTGTGCACTTCGGATTTCAGTTTGGGAAGGTACGGTTGAGGTATAAGTCTTTTAGGAGTCTTTTGAATTTTATGAAGGAGGGAGTAGTCCTGATGTCAACCGGGATGGAGTTCCATATTTTGGGTGCGTTTCCTGCGAAAGAACGAGCTGCAGTTTTTTGCTTGCGTGTTTTCAGAGGGATTAGTAGGAGGGTGTTGGAACTCCTAAGGTTTCTTGACTGGCCGGCTTTCTTGAGCTTGGAGGCCAGGTATTCTGGTTTCCCTGTGTGTAAGGCTTTGTGAGTAAGGCAGGCGGTTCTGAAGTTGGCACGCAATTCCACTGGGAGCCATTTTAGTTCTCTGAGTGCGGGAGATAGGTGGTCGTACTTTTTGACTCCGGTGACCATTCTGGCAGCCGCGTTGAGAGTTGTTTTGAGTGGAGCTAGGCGGGAGAGAGCTGTACCGGAGAGAACTGCATTCCCATAGTCCAGTCTAGATAACACCAGTGATTGGGTGGCTTGCTTGAGGTCCGTGGGTGGGATGAAAGGTTTGATTTTGTTGAGGAGCTTCAAATTAAGGAAGGCACTCTTGGCAGAGGTCATGATGTGATTTGTCATGGTTAGTTTTTGGTCGAGGGTGATTCCTAGAGATTTTACTGAGTTAGCCAGGGTGAGATTGCCATTGAGAGCATCTATAGCTTTCAGCCACTCTCTAAAAGTGACCCAAAAATGTTGCAAGGGCCTTAAAAAAACCGCTTTCATGTGTCTTAGGCCATTTTAAGTCATTTCCCCTTGAATGTAGGTATATAATTGATTTAGATGATGTGTTTAAAAACGATTTATGAAAACAATTAGGTTTCTTGATATGTACCGCTAGAGATTCATAGGTTGCTTGGGGCATATTTATAAGGACTTTGTGTCTCTCTGATGTTATTTTTCCCATTTTAATTTAAGACCTTTCCCTGTGGTGCAAGGTCCTTGTAAATACGCCCCCATCTGTGCTTGGCAAATTTAGATCTTGATTATTTGACTTACATAGCCATGTTAAAAGTGATCTAAAAATGGAGCAAGGGCTTAAAAAAAACGCTTTCATGTGTCTTAGGGCATTTTAAGTCACTTCCCGATGAATGTAGGTATATAATTGATTTAGATGATGTGTTTAAAAACGATTTTTGAAATCAATTAGGTTTCTTGATATGTAATGCTAGAGCTTCATAGGTTGCTTGGGGCATATTTATAAGGCCTTTGTGTCTCTCTGATGTTATTTTTCCCATTTTAATTTAAGACCTTTCCCTGTGGTGCAAGGTCCTTGTAAATACGCCCCCATCTGTGTTTGGCAAATTTAGATCTTGATTATTTGACTTACATAGCCATGTTAAAAGTGATCTAAAAATGGAGCAAGGGCTTAAAAAAAACGCGTTCATGTGTCTTAGGGCATTTTAAGTCACTTCCCGATGAATGTAGGTATATAATTGATTTAGATGATGTGTTTAAAAACGATTTTTGAAATCAATTAGGTTTCTTGATATGTAATGCTAGAGCTTCATAGGTTGCTTGGGGCATATTTATAAGGCCTTTGAGTCTCTCTGATGTTATTTTTCCCATTTTAATTTAAGACCTTTCCCTGTGGTGCAAGGTCCGTGTAAATACGCCCCCATGTGTGCTTGGCAAATTTAGATTTTGATTATTTGACTTATATAGCCATGTTCCATACAGTTCTCACCTTCTGCGTAGTCTTTGATATGCTAGACTCCATCTGCACTATGAGATACCTAAGCAAAGGAAACACAGGTGATGTGATTGTGAAATGAGGAAAAGAAACTCCACATTTTTCAATTACATCACCTGTGTTTTCTAAGTTTACGAATGACATTGTGCATATGAGGTTTAGTTCTGTCCACGGACACAGAAGAGGTCTGGCCTTTGTTCAAGAGTGAAGTGGACATGACTTACTTCATTGGTAGGCTTTCACATGTATTATCTCCTCTGTACTCTTCAACAAGCGTAAATTTCATCTGCAACCCTGAGTAGGCCTCACCTTAAACAAACCTCTGGATAGGCCACACCTTATCGTCATCCTGAATCAATCATTTAAAATGTTAGGGACAGATTTATGATAGGTGTATGACTCTTTTGCGTCACTGTGCGTAACTTTTGTGACGCAGCAGCGGTGCAAAAGATTTGCTATGTGGCGACATATTTACAACTTGATGCATCTAGGCAGATGTGTCATGCTTTAAAGTCCCATGCCACATGAAACCGATGCAGCAGTGATGCAAAAGATGCACCATGTTGCAAGACAGGCCTCATTTCATCTCCAACAAGATAAGAAGCTGAATCTTCTGTAAATGTCAAAATTGTTGTATACACTGCTCACCTTATGTGTACTCTTTGATATGCTAGAGTCCATCTGCACTATGAGATACCTAAGCAAAGGAAACACAGGTGATGTGATTGTGAAATGAGGAAAAGAAACTCCACATTTTTCAATTACATCACCTGTGTTTCCTAAGTTTACGAATGACATTGTGCAGATGAGGTTTAGGCCTGTCCACGGACACAGAAGAGGTCTGGCCTTTGTTCAAGAGTGAAGTGGACATGACTTACTTCATTGGTGGGCTTTCACATGTATTATCTCCTCTGTACTCTTCAACAAGCGTAAATTTCATCTGCAACCCTGAGTAGGCCTCACCTTAAACAAACCTCTGGATAGGCCACACCTTATCGTCATCCTGAATCAATCATTTAAAATGTTAGGGACAGATTTATGATAGGTGTATGCCTCTTTTGCGTCACTGTGCGTCACTTTTGTGACGCAGCGGCGGTGCAAAAGATTTGCTATGTGGCGACATATTTACAACTTGATGCATCTAGGCAGATGTGTCATGCTGTAAAGTCCCGTGCCACATGAAACCGATGCAGCAGTGATGCAAAACATGCACCATGTTGCAAGACAGGCCTCATTTCATCTCCAACAAGATAAGAAGCTGAATCTTCTGTAAATGTCAAAATTGTTGTATACACTGCTCAACTTCTGTCTACTCTTTGATATGCTAGAGTCCATCTGCACTGTGAGATACCTAAGCAAAAGAAACATAGGTGATGTGATTGTGAAATGAGGAAAAGAAACTCCACATTTTTCAATTACATCACCTGTGTTTCCTAAGTTTACGAATGACATTGTGCAGATGAGGTTTAGGTCTGTCCACGGACACAGAAGAGGTCTGGCCTTTGTTCAAGAGTGAAGTGGACATGACTTACTTCATTGTTAGGCTTTCACATGTATTATCCCCTCTGTACTCTTCAACAAGCGTAAATTTCATCTGCAACCCTGAGTAGGCCTCACCTTAAACAAACCTCTGGATAGGCCACACCTTATCGTCATCCTGAATCAATCATTTAAAATGTTAGGGACAGATTTATGATAGGTGTATGCCTCTTTTGCGTCACTGTGCGTCCCTTTTGTGATGCAGCGGCGGTGCAAAAGATTTGCTATGTGGTGACATATTTACAACTTGATGCATCTAGGCAGATGTGTCATGCTGTAAAGTCCCGTGCCACATGAAACCGATGCAGCAGTGATGCAAAATATGCACCATGTTGCAAGACAGGCCTCATTTCATCTCCAACAAGATAAGAAGCTGAATCTTCTCTAAATGTCAAAATTGTTGTATAAACTGCTCAACTTATGTGTACTCTTTGATATGCTAGAGTCCATCTGCACTATGAGATACCTAAGCAAAGGAAACACAGGTGATGTGATTGTGAAATGAGGAAAAGAAACTCCACATTTTTCAATTACATCACCTGTGTTTCCTAAGTTTACGAATGACATTGTGCAGATGAAGTTTAGGTCTGTCCACGGACACAGAAAAGGTCTGGCCTTTGTTCAAGAGTGAAGTGGATATGACTTACTTCATTGGTAGGCCTTCACATGTATTATCTCCTCTGTACTCTTCAACAAGCGTAAATTTCATCTGCAACCCTGAGTAGGCCTCACCTCAAACAAACCTCTGGACAGGCCACACTTTATCGTAATCTTGAATCAATCATTTAAAATGTTAGGGACAGATTTATGATAGGTGTATGTCTCTTTTGCGTCACTGTGCGTCACTTTTGTGACGCAGCGGCCGTGCAAAAGATTTGCTATGTGGCGACATATTTACAACTTGATGCATCTAGGCAGATGTGTCATGCTGTAAAGTCCTGTGCCACATGAAACCTGCGTCAGTTTTCATATAGGTGTTTTGTTGCAAGGTATACATTAATTTGCATGAAAGCCCTGTAAAACTAACACAGTGAAATTTAGAAGATTTCACTGAGTCAGCTTTATAGCATTGCTGAATCAAATCCTTACGCCTGTTTGAAACAGGCATAAGAAGTGATGCACCATGCAATGTGAGGCTTCCTCCTGTGCATTGCAGTAGACATGTCGCGCTTATGACGTGATTCCTGCAATGTGCTGCTTTTGCGGCACAGATGCGTGACGCATCTGTGCTGTTTTTGCTCAATGGTGCTCCACATTGTAAATGCGGCACACTATGGGTGGCAGAGCAGCAGTGCACATTAACTGGTGCATCCGTGGGGATGCGCCAGTTAACATAAATCTGCCCCTTTACATTTAAGTATGAGCAGGGGACACAGAGTCGGTGAGGCTTATCCAAGGTTAAGAGGAGATGAGTCCTGTTCACTGAAAACTTGGACATAGGCCTCACCTCCTCAGCATCGCTGGACATGGCTAAATAATAGCTGCAAAATGTTACTCTTGTTAAACAATTTTACTATTATAATCTCTGAGATTTGTCTCTTACTCTGCAACATCTCATTGTTGTTCTCTTTCTTTAAAGATAACGACAACATCAACCATGAGTGACAATCAGCAATCAGTTGATCTCGACCTTATCATTGAACTTGTAATTGAAACGTCAGTGGAAGTAGATCCCTTGGATGATTTAAATCCTGAGGATGATGAAGAACATGATGAGGATGCCGATTTGTCAGAATTGTATGACATAGGGTGGGAAGCTGACCTGCTTGAGCCTATGGAACTATAAACATTTATTTTTAAAATTTACAATAAATGAAAAGTAAAAATGTAAACCGTTTCATTTTAAATTAAACACACCTTCAAAAACAGGTTATGTGTAGTGTCTTCAATAAAATATTAAAATATGCTCATAAAATTAGATCAGATTCACATATAAAACAGGACAGGTAAAATGAAGAAGAATTCCATTTCTTTTCTGCTATTTGTGTATTCTAAATTTGCCAAAGCACTAAAAAATATTTTATGTAAAAATGTCAAGTAGTGTGTTAAGTTTTTGATGACTGTTATTGATTTACTGTTTGGTAATAGTGGTTAATAAAATTTTTTATTATATTTTACCACAGATTCAACTGCAGATCATTTCAAATTTTAAGAATGCCGTCTAAGGATAGAATCAGAAAGGCTACAAAACGTCAAAGACAGCAGGTTCATCAATTAATGCAACAGTCCTCTACAATAAAAAATCGTCAAGTCACCAAGAAAGCACCGGGTAAGACCACGAAATCATTCATAAGAAACATTTGTAAAAAAAAAAGTAGTACTACAGAAAATGTTTTAGTCCAGAAAAAGAGAAGCAATTTAAACGGAAAGGAAAGGCCAATCAAAAATGTTACTGCTAGAGCAAGAGATAACTCTGTGCATGATAGTAGAAGGAAACAACAGTTTAGGGACATTCGTAAACGAATGTTCCGCAACAGGATAATTGGCAATTTGTTAAAAAATATTAAGAAAGGTCAACAGAAAGTGGTTTTTTATAAGAGAAAAAAAAAGTTGAGAAAGTTATTGATCAGGCATTTGAAATTAAACGAAAGTTATTTATTTTGATAATTAATAGAATTAGGAAGCTAAACAAGGCAATTTATGATTTCAAAAGAAATAGTAGATGGAAGAGAATAGTTAATCGTAGTAATTTTTGTGAAGTTTTTTCCGGAGAATGGATGCATAGTTCAAGTTGTGAGGCATTTTTTAATGAGGAGAGTTATTTCCAGGATAATGATTTGGTGCATGCAGTTGACACCAATGGTCGAGCTTATGAGGTGAAAGATGGTTGTCCAGTTGAAAAAGAAAAACTTGTGACAACAGAGACAGAAGAGGTGTTAGGTAATGAGGTTTTAGGAAGACGTCCTAAGGGTCCTGTGTACACCTGGAAGTGTAGTAGTATTTGCAGTGTACGACAGGATTCCATCAATTTGCTTTGTGATTTTGTACGGACATTTAATAAGAAAAGTTTGAAGCAGAAAATGATGTTGTTGCAAGAATTAGATCCTTGCAGAGTGAGAGAAGTGACAGGTTTGCATGGTCATTCACTGGCTTGTCTTTCCAGGAGAGTATGCCAGAGTGTTTTTCATCATTTCAGGATGCTAGCAGTGCATCATAATAAAGTGAGGAAATTAGTTAGAATGTTGTATTATGCTAAGAGTCCAGCAATTATGCTTAAACAATTATGCGCTGCTCTTTTGCATGGTTCTGAAATAGATGTGAAAAATATTTGTGAAGAAATTGAGTTTTGTTACTTTGGAAGTAAAGAGGAGAATGTTGAAATTGACCCAGAAGAAGAGGGTAATGTGGAAGATAGTGTACAGGTTTCCAGTACAGATAATTTTCAGAAGGAAATTGCCACGTTTCAGGTGAAATCAAGTGAGAGGCCTAATTTCACTTGTGTGTGTTGTCGACGCACTTATTATAAGAATCAGACTAAGTTAGTGGATTTATATGCAAAAAGTGAAAGGGAACTTAATAGTGAATGGAAGGATTCCGCAACATACTTGATGGTAGAAAATTGTTTTGATTTGGGATCGGATCAACGTGTGTGTACTTATTGTTGTAATAAATTAAATCAAAACCAGATGCCTGCTAGAGCGGTTCATAATAATCTGGAATTGGTTGAGATTCCTTCTGAATTGAAGGATTTAAATACTTATGAATCTATTTTGATTCAAAGTATCCATCCCTTTCAGGCTATTGTAAGAATGGAGCCAAAGACAGGGAAATTGCCTCCATCAGATTTACAGAGAGGATTAAAGGGAAGAGTTGTTTATTTGCCTCTAGATTTGAAGAAAAACATTAACACAATTGGAGTAGAGAAAGTGGAAGAGGAACCTCTGGTTATCTTAGTTAATGGGGTTCCGACAAAGAATAAGAAAATATGGCAAGATTTAGTGGATGTTAGGAAAGTCAAAAAGGCAACATTGTATTTGAAAAAAAATAATAAGTACTATAAGAATGTATATGTTGCAGAAGAGGAAGTAAGTGAGGAAGAGGATAGCGATTTGTGTGCTGGTCAAATTGAGAAAGTAGAACCCTCTAAAAGTGAAGAAATATATGAACATTATAGTGTTCATCCTTTGCATTCCAAGGAAGTCATGGGGAATGCTATTGAGTTGTTTCAAATGAAACAAGCCAAAGGGAGTCCCATTAGTGTTTGAGGAAAGTTTGGAAGCTCGGTGTTTCCCACAGCTATTTCCAACAGGTCAAGGAGGAAGATATGATGAGCGACCTCATCAAATTCCTGCTTCTGAATACCGGACTTTACGATTGTATGCAGAAGATGCTAGGTTTCGACAATGCATTCCCTATTTGTTTCATCTCCTGTTTGAAAGCGATCTGTCTGGACTGTCATATGCAGTGAACCACATCTTGAAAAGTGGTATACAGATGCAAAACATCTCTGCAAGTGACTTTATGGATAAAGTCAATGTGCAAGACAGTATTTTGGATTGTCACCTGATTAATCTCATGGCGTGTCAGCGTGGTACTAATGAGTACTGGTACCGTCGTCATGGTGATTTAAAATGTATGCTGAGGAACTTAGGAACTCCCACATGGTTCCTCACTCTGAGCTGTGCCGAGTATAGCTGGGAAGACTTACTTGAATTTCTACGAGAGGCAAATGGAAACATTGAAAATATCGAATTCAAGACACCCGGAGAACTGTGCTCTTTGGATCCAGTGAATGTATGCAGGTACTTCAATCATAGATTTGAAGCTATGATGTCTTTCATCATGAACAAGAGAAATCCACCTCTTGGAGAGGTGTTGGATTTCTTCTGGAGAAAGGAGTACCAAGCAAGAGGTGCTCCTCATATACATATGCTGCTGTGGATCAAGGATGCACCTAAATTTGGAACGGATCCAGAAGACTTAGTTGTAAATATGTCGCTACATAGCAAATCTTTTGCACCGCCGCTGCGTCACAAAAGTGACGCACAGTGACGCAAAAGAGTCATACACCTATCATAAATCTGTCCCTAACATTTTAAATGATTGATTCAGGATGACGATAAGGTGTGGCCTATCCAGAGGTTTGTTTAAGGTGATGCCTACTCAGGGTTGCAGATGAAATTTACGCTTGTTGAAGAGTACAGAGGAGATAATACATGTGAAAGCCTACCAATGAAGTAAGTCATGTCCACTTCACTCTTGAACAAAGGCCAGACCTCTTCTGTGTCCGTGGACAGACCTAAACCTCATCTGCACAATGTCATTCGTAAACTTAGGAAACACAGGTGATGTAATTGAAAAATTTGGAGTTTCTTTTCCTCATTTCACAATCACATCACCTATGTTTCCTTTGCTTAGGTATCTCACAGTGCAGATGGACTCTAGCATATCAAAGAGTACACAGAAGTTGAGCAGTGTATACAACAATTTTGACATTTACAGAAGATTCAGCTTCTTATCTTGTTGGAGATGAAATGAGGCCTGTCTTGCAACATGGTGCATCTTTTGCATCACTGCTGCATCGGTTTCATGTGGCATGGGACTTTAAAGCATGACACATCTGCCTAGATGCATCAAGTTGTAAATATGTCGCCACATAGCAAATCTTTTGCACCGCTGCTGCGTCACAAAAGTGATGCACAGTGACGCAAAAGAGTCATACACCTATCATAAATCTGTCCCTAACATTTTAAATGATTGATTCAGGATGACGATAAGGTGTGGCCTATCCAGAGGTTTGTTTAAGGTGAGGCCTACTCAGGGTTGCAGATGAAATTTACGCTTGTTGAAGAGTACAGAGGAGATAATAAATGTGAAAGCCTACCAATGAAGTAAGTCATGTCCACTTCACTCTTGAACAAAGGCCAGACCTCTTCTGTGTCCGTGGACAGACCTAAACCTCATCTGCACAATGTCATTCGTAAACTTAGAAAACACAGGTGATGTAATTGAAAAATGTGGAGTTTCTTTTCCTCATTTCACAATCACATCACCTGTGTTTCCTTTGCTTAGGTATCTCATAGTGCAGATGGACTCTAGCATATCAAAGACTACGCAGAAGTTGAGCAGTGTATACAACAATTTTGACATTTACAGAAGATTCACCTTCTTATCTTGTTGGAGATGAAATGAGGCCTGTCTTGCAACATGGTGCATCTTTTGCATCACTACTGCATCGGTTTCATGTGGCATGGGACTTTACAGCATGACACATCTGCCTAGATGCATCAAGTTGTAAATATGTCGCCACATAGCAAATCTTTTGCACCGCTGCTGCGTCACAAAAGTGACGCACAGTGACGCAAAAGAGTCATACACCTATCATAAATCTGTCCCTAACATTTTAAATGATTGATTCAGGATGACGATAAGGTGTGGCCTATCCAGAGGTTTGTTTAAGGTGAGGCCTACTCAGGGTTGCAGATGAAATTTACGCTTGTTGAAGAGTACAGAGGAGATAATACATGTGAAAGCCTACCAATGAAGTAAGTCATGTCCACTTCACTCTTGAACAAAGGCCAGACCTCTTCTGTGTCCGTGGACAGACCTAAACCTCATCTGCACAATGTCATTCGTAAACTTAGAAAACACAGGTGATGTAATTGAAAAATGTGGCGTTTCTTTTCCTCATTTCACAATCACATCACCTGTGTTTCCTTTGCTTAGGTATCTCATAGTGCAGATGGAGTCTAGCATATCAAAGACTACGCAGAAGGTGAGAACTGTATGGAACATGGCTATGTAAGTCAAATAATCAAAATCTAAATTTGCCAAGCACACATGGGGGCGTATTTACAAGGACCTTGCACCACAGGGAAAGGTCTTAAATTAAAATGGGAAAAATAACATCAGAGAGACTCAAAGGCCTTATAAATATGCCCCAAGCAACCTATGAAGCTCTAGCATTACATATCAAGAAACCTAATTGATTTCAAAAATCGTTTTTAAACACATCATCTAAATCAATTATATACCTACATTCATCGGGAAGTGACTTAAAATGCCCTAAGACACATGAAAGCGGTTTTTTAAGCCCTTGCTCCATTTTTAGATCACTTTTAACATGGCTATGTAAGTCAAATAATCAAGATCTAAATTTGCCAAACACAGATGGGGGCGTATTTACAAGGACCTTGCACCACAGGGAAAGGTCTTAAATTAAAATGGGAAAAATAACATCAGAGAGACACAAAGGCCTTATAAATATGCCCCAAGCAACCTATGAAGCTCTAGCATTACATATCAAGAAACCTAATTGATTTCAAAAATCGTTTTTAAACACATCATCTAAATCAATTATATACCTACATTCATCTGGAAGTGACTTAAAATGCCCTAAGACACATGAAAGCGTTTTTTTTAAGCCCTTGCTCCATTTTTAGATCACTTTTAACATGGCTATGTAAGTCAAATAATCAAGATCTAAATTTGCCAAGCACAGATGGGGCGTATTTACAAGGACCTTGCACCACCGGGAAAGGTCTTAAATTAAAATGGGAAAAATAACATCAGAGAGACACAAAGGCCTTATAAATATGCCCCAAGCAACCTATGAATCTCTAGCAGTACATATCAAGAAACCTAATTGTTTTCATAAATCGTTTTTAAACACATCATCTAAATCAATTATATACCTACATTCAAGGGGAAATGACTTAAAATGGCCTAAGACACATGAAAGCGTTTTTTTTAAGGCCCTTGCAACATTTTTGGGTCACTTTTAACATGGCTATGTTAGTCAAAGAATTCAAATCAAAATTTGCCAAGCACAGATGGGGGCATATTTACAAGGACCTTAAACCACAGAGAAAGGTCTTAAATAAAAATGTGAAAAATAACATCAGAGAGAGTCAAAGGCCTTATAAATATGCCCCAAGCAACCTATGAATCTCTAGCAGTACATATCCAGAAACCTAATTGTTTTCTTAAATCGTTTTTAAATACAACATCTAAATCAATTATATACCTACATTCATGAGGAAGTGAGTTAAAATACCCTAAGACACATGAAAGCATTTTTGTAAGACCCTTGCACTATTTTAGCGTCACTTTTAACATGGCTATGTAACACAAAGAAACAAAATCTATTTGTAAAACACTTGACACAAATCAAAATTTTAAATACACAACTTTCTTCATAATGTTCTCCCTAAACCATACTATTCTCTATCTAAATTAAATGAATCTTTTCTCACCTTAGCAAATACTTTATGAGTTTCAAAACAGTCTCAGAAACACACCAAATTGTCTTTAGCAGAGCAAAAGGTATGCACTCCAGAGTCTGCAGCCATAAAAAGCACAGAAAACCTGTAATTCATCACACATATCTCTCATGTCACCCAATCAAAACTCTTCCCTCACTTTTTTCAAATCAACACCCTTCCCCCCTCTGCCCTTTCTGCCTTTTTTGCATAGCAACCACCTCCTGAAAGACCTCTCATGTTTGCAAGTTCACACAACAATGTTTCAATTGAACTCTGAACTCTCAGTACACCTGCATATCCAGTGCAATCTTTCATAAAATGATTTTTTTTGACCATTCAAATTACATCTTTCAAAGAACTCACCCATGCACCCTAACTTTCTGTTTTCAGCAATCAAAATCCACCAATCACTGCTACTGCTTCATTAACACAGAAACCCCACAGTTTTTTTCATTTTAAACTCTTATTTTTTCAACTCCCATTTCATTGCCACACTTCATCTGACTGCAGCCGAACCTCCTCTCACCATGTTTTCTGTCTGGATTGTTGGACATAGTTACATCTACTGGGCTCAGAGGTATGCTGATAACAGAAATTTACCTAACCTCAATTTACAAGATGTGGAAATTAAGTGGTTTGGCCACAGAGGATTAAAATGTCACCAATTGATACCATTGGTGAAAACCTTTATGCATTTGCCTAAACCTGACCTGTTAATTGTGCACTGTGGAGGAAATGACTTGGGCACTTTGACTGGGGTAGGTCTGGAAATGCTTTTAAAGGACACCTTTGAGCAATTGATGGCACTTTTTCCTCAAACTGCCTTGGTATATTCAAATATATGCCAAAGACAGAAATGGAGATGGTCGAACCAATTTTGTCCACAAATTGAGAAATCGAGGAAGCATGTAAACAAATCTGTTTCAGCTTACATGAGAGACCATGGAATGGGCTCCATCTACAACAATAACTTACGTTACTACATTCAAGATATCTACAGAGGAGATGGAGTTCACTTCTCAGATGAAGGGAACAGAATTTTCATTCTGAATTTAAAACTGTGCATTGGTACCTACTTATAAGTACCTAAATGTACCATAAACCCAAAAGCTCTTCTCAGAGCTACCCTACATCTGATCACTCACAATTATTATTTTACTCTAACTTTTTTCACTAATTTTCAACAAAGTACGCTCCCCGGAGCGCTACCCGGTACGCGAACCGGAAGCTAACCGCGCGAAATTTTTTACAAAAATGATTTTTTTTCACACATATGGGCCTCCTCAGCCACCCTCAGAAAACCTAGGGGGTCAAAATACGTCTACCGTGCCCCCTTCTACCCATTCTGAACATTATTTGCCCTCCATCTTGTATCTTAATTCGACCGAAACACAAAATGGTGGACTCCCGTACCGCTGCCGGTTCGCGTACCGGGGCGCTCACCGGGAAGGGCTCCATTAAAAAAGGTGGGAAAGTAATTTACAGAAGAAACTCTGGAGACACTTTCACCAAATATAGATTAGCTCATACTACATACCAATCCCTACCATTTTCACACATTTGGTTGGAATTCCATTTAGCCATTTAGCCTGTAGACCTCTCTAAATACCCTGAGGTAAATTATTTCACAAAACCCATCTGAAGTGTTGGAATTGACAACCAATTAAAATGTTACTTTCATTTTCTACTTTTTTTACCTGACATTTGATTGGTTATGTACCTGAATATATATAAAAAAAGAGAGAGAAACACAGCCATTTTGACTACTACTTCCTGAACTATATTGCAAGATCATTTTCACTCACAACTTAAACTTGTTTTTAAAAGGTAAGATATTATTTTATAAATTTGAAAACATTTTCAGATAGTTATATACTATCCCTCTGTAAGAGTTAGACATTGAGAAAGGCTTGTTTATTATAATTATGGATTGATTTAGGTTTCTGTGGTATTATTATGAATTTACATAGGCTTTCTCACAGGCACTTTTTAATAGTACTACTTCATGCCTCAAAAGTACCTGTCTGAACTTAAACCCAACAGTGCCCTATCTCTACTGATATATTTATTTTTTATTCAAATTTCAGTACAAAAATGCAAGGAGAACAGAACATTTCCTTTGAAATTGTCCTAGACATGAATAATGAGGAAATAATTGAACCCATTGACTTGGAATTCATGGATGAATCACGAGACCATGAACTTCTACAATGTGTAGAATCTGTGGATCATTTACTTCATTATGATGACGGTAAAATGTGGGAAGTTATGTTCACTCAACAAGAGGACATATCGGACAGTCAAATGTTAGACGTTCTATTAAATTTTGAAAAAGAATCAGAAAAATACAATTATATTTAATAATAAAAAATTGTTTGAGTCTTTAATCATTTTTATATGTAATTCATAAACTAGTACCAAATTGATTATAATGTAAAGTCAGACTTATAGTATACTGTGCACAATTCCAAAAATGTATTTATATTTAATAATCATAAATACTGCTACTTAAATAACAAAAAAACAAAAAAAAAACAACAAAAAGAACAATCAATAAACATACAATATTTCAAAATATCATAGTCTATCATTCTTTTTTCCTTATAGTACGCTCCCCGGACCGCTTCCCGGTGCGCGTACCGGGCGCTACCCACGCAAAAAAAACAACATTTTTTTATTTATTTTTTGCCCCGCGGGCCCTTTTAAAGCCTCCACATCAAACCTAGGGGGTCAGGAAGGATCTACTATGCCCCCTTATGGTCATTTCCCCCTTTGGTTTGGCCTCCTCTTGTCTCTCGATCCTACCGAGAGACAAGATGGCGGCCGCTCCGGACTGTTTAGAATGTTGACAGACACCGGAGAGCCAATCAGCTTCACTTCGCGAAGTTCCGTTACGCGTCAGGTACGCGAACAGGGGCGCTGCCTGGAGCGCGCTTACAGATATATATATTTTTTGGAACGTTAATTTCTCAAAATCCACTGGAGCACATATATTGAGACCTAGCAAAGGCACATCGGGCTACCAGTCCCTACAATTTTGCCAATTTTCGTGCAAATCCATTCAGCCGTTCGGGCTAAAAGTGAGGCCAACCGCCCTATGGAAATTAACATGGGAAAAACGCGTTTTGGGACCCCCCTTTTTTCTCGGCCCCCCCTTGACGAACCCCCCCCACATTTTCAGGGGCTGCTCAGAAACAAAATGTTCCATTTTCCTGAAACTTTCAGCCAATTCCGTCCACAAACGCCAAAGTTATTAGACATAGAATTTTCAAAAATCCCATAGAGAAAAAATCCTAACTATATATACCTACTGGCGACCGCCAGTAGGTTATATATATATATATATATATATATATATATATATATATATATATATATATATATATATATATATATATATATAGATATATATATAGATATATATATATATATATTCACTGAAAAAACCATAGGTTATAGACCATATATAGTTAGGAATTAGCATTTACAAAACCTTGAAAATTCACTGAAAAAACCATAGGTTATAGACCATATATAGTTAGGAATTAGCATTTAAAAAACCTTATTTTACTCACACAAAACCATTGAAATTCCATATATAGTTAGTTGCACTAACTATATATCGCGCACCCGCAATCCACTGCTGATCATGTCACATATTACATCATTCATGACATGGTCAGTGACATCACTGATGACATCACTGATGACATCTCAAATGACATCACTGATGAGATCACTGATGACATCTCATTTGACATCAATGACCACATCACTGATGATATCATTGATGTGACAATACAATGCATCTCCTCACATTTTAATATAACCTCTGTTTCACCCAGTGTTAAATACAGAGTATAATTTTTGAAACCATTGACACACCAATACTAGTTACTACATACGTACTCACTGATTCCTACGTCTACACACACATTCACTCATTCACCCATACAATCATTCATACATACAATCACTCATCTTTACAACACTATCATATGCACTCATACACCTATACAGACACTCACACTCTGCCACTCATCCATGGAGTTACTCACACACCTAGTCAGTCCTGTAAAGAATCAATCACACTTCCATTTTCTTGTCTATACAGTTAAACATAGAGCACCTTACATTTTCAAACATATACTAACACATACTTACTTTCTTATACAATCATTGATACAAGTACACATTGATCTGCACAGAGTCACACACCTCCCAGCCAGCCACACACACACTCAGTCTCCCATACAAATACTTGGACAATCAATCAATAACCCATATAGTTAAGCATATAGCTACTGATCAACACATGCAGCAGTTTACAGAACAACAGACATAATGATGCACAAATTAAGACAGTTTAGTCACTAACCCATGCACTCAGTGAGACACATTTAATCACTCACTCATACATTCAGTCATGCACCTACTAAATCCTTCGTCCAGACACTTATACATCTACTCATTCTTCAATATGTAAAACATATTTAAACTTTACAGAAACACACAGTCACTGGATGATGTCATCAGTGATCTCATCAGTGATGTCATTTGAGATGTCATCAGTGATGTCATCAGTGATGTCACTGACCATGTCATGAATGATGTAATATGTGACATGATCAGCAGTGGATTGCGGGTGCGCGATATATAGTTAGTGCAACTAACTATATATGGAATTTCAATGGTTTTGTGTGAGTAAAATAAGGTTTTTTAAATGCTAATTCCTAACTATATATGGTCTATAACCTATGGTTTTTTCAGTGAATTTTCAAGGTTTTGTAAATGCTAATTCCTAACTATATATGGTCTATAACCTATGGTTTTTTCAGTGAATTTCAATGGTTTTTTAATAGCAAATATCATAAGCTGTCGAATGTCAAGTACGTGGTAAGTGAAAACATTTTCGTGTTTATGCACACTGATCTGCTTTGAATGGTGCCCCCCCCCCCTCATTTCTATTAGGAGTACTCTCTCTTTGCACATAGTGAAGGGTAGTTAACGCAGGCCTTTGCCCCCGTTGTAATACGTCGTGCCTGCTTCTCTCTCCATTTGATTGATTGTTATCCAAGTATTTACTGTTTTAGAATTGGTTCTCTTTGGTTCATTCTCTATTTACAAACAAACACAGAGTCGCAATACTCTGTTTAGTCTTCGCAGATAACGAAAAATCGTGTAAAAAAAAAAGAAAAGGAATCGAGCAAAATCAGTAGGCCACTAATGGGATCTCTTTTTGACCTCGCTAAAATAGAAACATTAGGAACAACCCCTCATGACAAATACAAAACTAGTGAGATGAACTGAACTCCACACAATGATGGCTGCAAAACAGCTTGGCTCCACCACCCACCCCGCCCAAAATAACGATAAAGAGCGGCTGCCATGATTGGTTGCGGAATGGCCACGACGGAGCTACGAAATGGTGCTGCTCTCATGCTAACCCCAGCTTCAGTCTGAATATCCAGAAACGCTGTAGACTACCAATTCGATCAGTTCCGGTAGCGCCCCAATGTAACCCGGTAGAGAAGAACTAGCCCTCCCCTCTTTGACTGATGGTTCTTGTTGCCTGTCCCTTCTGTTGTCATTTAACAGAACTATTTAGCCTGCTGAAAGGGGTTGTGTTCCAACCGCTGGTTGGTGGAGACATTTTGACTATATTCTGGACCTGCATTGTCGCGTAATGCGTCATATGACGCGCCGCGTTAGCGCATCCGGAAGTCATCCGGGGCGCGCAGCGCGTAACGTAAGCATAACAAGTCATGTGACTTGTTAATAAAACTTTTCATTGGTTCATTTTACTTTTCTTATTCTAATGATGAAAGGCTTGGTCATATGACCTAAAAATTACGCTTTTTATTACTTCCGAACATTATTTTTTCTTAAATATATGTTATAATGTTCCAGGCTAATGTACTTTCCCGGAAAATTTACAACTGTCCTGCAAGTAAAATATATTCTTTTTTCGAGAAAAAGAGCGTTTCTTCGTCCCATGACGGAGCCGTTGAGCAAAAGAGGGTCGACCTGCTGTCTTAGTCGCCGATACGCCTGAATATGAGATTCTTATCGATCACTTTATGTTGCAGGAGTAGAATACACAACAGCCCTTGAACATTTATCTTTACTGCGTTCCTTCGAATTTTACCTTTTACCCTTCATGTAATTGGTCTGCTTTATTTCACTTGCCTTTTACTGATTCTAAAACAGTGACTATTATTAAAAACTTTACCAATGTATATACTACTACCATGTTTTCTTTTAAAAACCTTTATTGTGAAAATTTCATTATACAAATACGAGCCTATAACCACGTGGGCCGGCCACGGAGCAAACTGTAATCGTATATGATGAGTAGACATTTACACTGTAGAGGAACGTAACGGGCGGGCCATTAGGTTGCAAGAACTAAGGTGTCTAACAGTTACGGAATCGGTGGACGTACATTTTATAATTAAAATACGACAGGGCCAGTTACAATAAAATTATCTAGATATACATTTGCGGGCAAGTACCATGGGTGACGTTAATTCGAACTTTCAATAGTACAGTAATCAATAACACATCAGAACTTAATATCAATAGGGATGTCGAAATATTCAATCAATTCTCGTCCCCGCCCGCCATGTGCTTCAAAACTGCATACGTATCTCGTGATTTCAAGGTTCTGCAACCAGTACACAACAAGGAGTTACGAGTCCCATTTATTCCGGCGCCATTTTGGGCGAGGACGGGCAGGTCCAGGATATAGTCAAAATGTCTCTACCAACCATCGACTATGATGATGTTCATATGCTGTATTTATTAGAGTAACACTCATCTGTCCACATGAAATTAATTTGCCACAATCTAAACATGTCATTTTAATCTTTCCAAAGTTCTTCTAAATATTTGGGACCGTTTCCCTTGCCTCTGATGCTGTCAGTGCCACTTCTTTGATGAATGTACTAGAAGGTCAGGGGTTCTCCTCCAAATCTCTCTTTTATGCAGCACTATAATTAATTGGTGCCACCTCTCCATATGACGATGCATGGTATAGTTACCATAACTATATTTTTTTTCGGTTCCTCTGGAGAGTTCATCGTGGCAGATGAAGCGTGTAACGTACCGGGCATTTACCTTTTTTTGCATGTACAGGAAAGGAAAAAAAAAATCGAGCGTCCGAGTTCTAAGGTGTCCCAGGGCCATTTTAGTGGACCAGGCCCAAATCCAAAGAACAGGCCGCCATTTTGAGAGTCCTGTTGCAGCCGCCTGTCGCTGTAGCATCAAGAGCAGCCGAAACTCAGCTGAATGGCAACTGAAACGGTAAAGGGGCGCCCCACTACAGCAGACGAGCCTCCACCTAGGAAGGCCCGTTCACGCCGCCTCCCCCCCCCCCTTCGGGCACCCCACGCCGTTATTCGGAGCAGTATTGTAGGATGGCCACACCAGTGGGGCAACTTGCTAGACATCACCTCGGTGGTAACCGAATCTCAACGCCTTGTGGTGTCTTCTATTCAGAAAACATTGTTATGCTGCCTTCGACCTATTCGCCGCAAGTGCGCACACAACTCAACTGCATAGCTTGCTAGACACCACCTCGGTGCCATCCGGATCTTGGAATCTCAGCGCCTTTTGGTGTCTTCTCTTCAGAAAATATTGTTGCGCTGCCTTTGGCCCCATTCGCACATCGGTCCGCTACTGACGCCATCTCACAGGCTAATGGGGCGCCCCACGCCGACTTTCAGCATTGTAGGATGACCACACCAGTACAGCAACTTGCTAGACATCACCTCGGTGCCATCCGGATCTCGGCGCCCCACTGCAGATGAAGTGCCTCTCAACTATGAAACCACCACGGTGACATCCGGATCTTGGCGCGTTGTGCTGCCTTCGGCCTATTCGCACATCGGTCCGCTACTGACGCCATCTCACAGGCTAATGGGGCGCCCCACGCCGACTTTCAGCATTGTAGGATGACCACACCAGTACAGCAACTTGCTAGACATCACCTCGGTGCCATCCGGATCTTGGCATCTCAACGCCTAGTGGTATCTTCCATACAGAAAATATTGTTGCGCTGCCTTTGACCCCATTCGCACATCGGTCCGCAACTTAGACATCACCTCGGTGCCATCCGGATCTTGGCATCTCAGCGCCTTGTGGTGTCAGTCAGAAAATATTGTTGCGCTGCCTTTGGCCCCATTCGCACATCAGTCCGCTACTGACACCATCTCACAGGCCAACAGGGCACCCCACGCCGACTTTTACCATTGTAGGATGGCCACACCAGTGCCACAACTTGCTAGACACCACCTCGGTGCCATCCGGATCTTGGCATCTCAGCGCCTTGTGGTGTCTTCTATTCCGAAAATATTGTTGCGCTGCCTTTGGCCCCATTCGCACATCGGTCCGCTACTGCCGCCATCTCACAGGCCAACGGGGCGCCCCACGCCGACTTTCAACATTGTAGGATGGCCACACCAGTGCGGCAACTTACTAGACACCACCTCGGTGCCATCCGGATCTTGGCGCGTTGTGCTGCCTTCGGCCTATTCGCACATCGGTCCGCTACTGACGCAAACTCACAGGCCAACGGGGCGCCCCACGCCGACTTTCAGCATTGTAGGATGGCCACACCAGTGCTGCAACTTGCTGGACACCACCTAGGTGCCATCCGGATCTTGGCGCGTTGTATTGCCTTCGGCCTATTCGCACATCGGTCCGCTACTGACGCCGCCTCACGTGCCAACGTATTTTCTCCGCATTTTATACCCTATGCCGCATAACAGGTCATGTGACTTGTTTATAAAACTTTTCATTGGTTCATTTTACTTTTGGTTTCCTAATGATGGAAGGCTTGATCATATGACCTAAAAACAACACTTTTCATTGGATGAAAACTTTTTTTTTTTCCAAACGATGAAAGTCCCACCTTGTTTCTGGATGTTTCAGACTGAAGCTGGCTTCAGCATGAGAGCACCACCATCTCGTAGCTCCGTCGTGGTCATTCCGCGAGCAATCATGGCAACCGCTCCCCACCAGAAGCCTACAGGAGTCGGGGGCCCCCAAAACTTTTGATAAATCCTCAAGGCGGAGGGGACGCTTTCGAGAATGGGGTCCAAGACCTAGCAGACAAGCGTCCGATTTCCGAGGTGTCCCAGGGCCATTTCAGTGGACCAGGCCCAAAAAGGAAAGAGCCTGCCGCCATTTTGAGAGTCCTGTGACAGCCGCCTATCGCTGCACCGCAAGAGTGGGCGCAACTCAGCTGAATTGCGGCTTTTGACACAGTGGACCAAAAACGGACGGAATGGCAACTGAAACGGTAAAGGGGCGCCCCACTACAACAGATGACACTCCACCTGGAGAGGCCCGTTCACGCCGCCTCCCCCGGGGCGCCCCACGCCGTTATTCGGAGCAGCATTGTAGGATACCAAAACCAGTGCGGCAACTTACTGGACATCACCTTGGTGCCATCGTTCTGCTGCCTTGGAACTATTCGCACAACAGTTTGCTACTGATGACCCACCCCCCGCGACGCCCCACGCCAGAAATCTGGACGTTGTGCTGCGTTGGGACTATTCGCACAGCCGACCGCTACTTCGTTGTTTTTCCCTAAAAATGTTTATATGTTATTACTGTTTTTGTTTTCTTGTATATATTTATAAGTTATTAAAGTTTTATAATCTTACTACTTTGTTGGAGTGCTATATATTTTTAATGTGACACATAATTGTAAAAACTTTGATGTACAAAGAGTCATCCCTGGAATCTTCCGCTTCAGGCTCGGTCCCCTCCCCAATCACAATACAGGATGGTTTTCAGATAATAGGAACGCGTCTGCTGTGACGGATCTCATCGAGTGTGGGCCTTGATCTACTATAACTCCTTTGAAGAGGGGTGATTCTTTACAGCTGGGGCCATAAACTACATCTGCAGGGCTAGCTGATACCCTAGGACCGGCCTGGACAATCGGACACAGAGGAAAAGGAGTGTCAGAGGGTGCGGTAGTGAATAGGGCGAAAGGGAGGTGTCGGGCGGGCACAGGGTGTGATTCTCAGGGAAGAGCAGCGCAGATGGGGGGTGGTTTATTACCCATGCATAAGACAGAGAGCGGGGGTGACCACTGCCTGGGGGAGATGCTTGCGAGGGTGGGGAGTCATGCTAAGGATCGACAGCGTGCACAGAGTGGGTCTGGTCAAGGCATCTAAAATGACTGCCGTGCACGACAAAAGTGTGGCATTTGAAAAAAGGCAAGATGGCGCAGACAATGTTTTTCAACACTTCCTGATTTCCTTCGAATCGAACGTTAACAGACGTTGGGGCATATTACCAAAGTTAAGCGATATTTATCCCTAACGATGCTTAGCAACGATTTTTTTACCGCTAAGCATCGTCAGAAATTATCGCAGATAAACCTTGCTATTATCAAGGTTTATCGCAAATACGATAAAAAACGACCGCAATGCATTAATATCGCTGAAAACTCAGCGATATTCATGCATTACCGAGCTAATGCTCTTAGCCATGTTATCCACCTCCCATTGGATAACATGCCTTAGAACTGCTCAGGGCAGGTGCTAGCTTTTGGAGATATTCGCGCTTATCGCGAATATTTCCAAAAGTTGATAATAGGAGATAGCGATGTTAGCGACTGTTTCCAGTCGCTAACATCTTGGCATGCCCACTTTGCATGTCATTAGTGATAAATATCACTCACATGCAAAGTGGGGCCCAAGATGGTCGCTATCTCCTACTAGCCGTCGCTAACTGGTGTTAGCAACAGCTAGGTAATACAGATATAATTTTATCTCCGCGAAGCGGAGCGCTGTTACAGATATATATCTTTTTTTGAACGTTAATTTCTCAAAATCCACTGGAGCACATATATTGAGACCTAGCAAAGGCACATCGGACTACCAGTCCCTACAATTTTGCCAGGTTTCGTGCAAATCCATTCAGTCGTTCGATTATTATTATTTTATTTTTTTTTGCCTCGCGGGGCCCTTTTAAAACCTCCACATCAAACCTAAGAGGTCAAGGAGGATCTACTATGCCCCCTTATGGTCATTTGCCCCTTCGCTTTGGCCTCCTCTTGTCTCTCGATCCTACAGAGAGACAAGATGGCGGCCGCTACGGACTGTTTGCAATGTTTACAGACGCCGGAGAACCAATCAGCTTCGCAAACCTCCGTTACGCGAAGCGGAGCGCTGTTACAGATATATATCTTTTTTTGAACGTTAATTTCTCAAAATCCACTGGAGCACATATATTGAGACCTAGCAAAGGCACATCGGGCTACCAGTCCCTAATATTTTACCAAGTTTCGTGCAAATCCATTCAGCCGTTCGATTATTATTATTATTTATTTTTTTTGCCCCGCGGGGCCCTTTTAAAACCTCCACATCAAACCTAGGGGGTCAGCGAGGATCTACTATGCCCCCTTATGGTCATTTGCCCCTTCGCTTTGGCCTCCTCTTGTCTCTCGATCCTACCGAGAGACAAGATGGCGGCCGCTACGGACTGTTTGGAATGTTTACAGACGCCGGAGAACCAATCAGCTTCGCTTCACAAAGCTCCGTTGCGCGAAAAGTACGCGAACTGGAGCGCTGCCCGGTCCGCTGTTACAGATATATATCTTTTTTTGAACGTTAATTTCTCAAAATCCACTGAAGCACATATATTGAGACCTACAAAAGGCACATCGGGCTACCAGTCCCTACAATTTTGCCAAGTTTCGTGCAAATCCATTCAGCCGTTCGGGCTAAAAGTGAGGCCAACCGCCCTATGGAAAACTCAATGTTAAAAACATGTTTTGGGACCCCCCTTTTTTCTCGGCCCCCCCTTGACGAACCCCCCCCAAATTTGCAAGGGCTGCTCAGAAACAAAATGTGCCATTTTCCTGAAGATTTCAGCCAATTCCGTCCACAAACGCCAAAGTTATTAGACATAGAATTTTCAAAAATCCCATAGGGAAAAAATCCTAACTATATATACCTACTGGCGACCGCCAGTAGGTAATATATATATATATATATATATACTGGGTATTGCTGGTCATCTTTAGTGATTGGCTGACAGTTTAACCTGTTTGCAGTTTCTACTGTATTTACAAGTATGCACTTGTTGCAAGTATAGAAACCATGCACTGGATTGGTCCCATGTTTGGAAATGGATGTTACAGTACTTTGACACATGAAGTCTTTCAGTGATTTGGCCTTTCTATATGTGACCTGTGGATAATGCTCCACTACTGTTGAGAGATCTTTGTCTGTTTTAAGGACTCTCCAGAACTTGTTTAGACATTCTCTAACTTCATGTGCCTGGTTAGAGTAGGTAGTAATGAACCTGATCTTGGTCTCAGGGTAATTTCTAGTGGGCTCAGCCTTTTTTACTTTCAATAGATCACTTCTATCTCTTTTATCGACCTCTGCACACTCTTTGATGATATCAGTCTGACTATAGCCTCTTTCTAAGAAACGTTTAGTCATTAGCACTTTTTCTGTTTCATATCCCCGAATGTTGCTACAATTCCTCTTGGCTCACAGCAACTCACCAAGGAGGATGCTGCATATCAGATTCGTGGAATGGCAACTTTCGACGTGTAACAGACTGTTGCCCGCCATTTATTTTCTAAATAGATAGCTCTCCAAACGTTTCCCTGTGACAACCACTTTTAGATCCAAGAATTCGATCGAGTCTTTCTCAATCCTACTGCTGAATTTTAGATTCAAAGTGTTATCGTTAAGTGTGTCAACAAACTGGTTAGCTTGTTCGACAGTACCCTTCCAACACAGAAAATGTCGTCAATGTATCTCACCCATGTAACAACACTTTCTTGATACATGGGTAATGCGGCGGTGACCTGCTTTTCCCACCAGCCTAGGTAGAGACCCGCGAAGCTGGGAGCGAAGTAGGTCCCCGTCGTAGTTCCGAGAATCTGGCATGTCAAGCTTTGAAATACAGCAGAATGACGAGAGTAGATTAATCAATTCCCAGAACTATTTTCCCCACAGTACCCCCCTAGGCGAGGAAGCTACCTTTTTCTTTCGATCCTTTGCATTTAAGTGTATTTTTTGCCATCTAGACTGTTGCCGACTGGGGCTCAATTGGTCTCTTTTGAATCAAGTTATAATACGGCTTTTGCACACTGGTGCATCATGGTGATTAAAATATGAGGTTGTGGGTCTGCTTTAAAGTATTACTAGAACTACAGTCATGGTTCCTGTATTTAATCAACTGCTTGACCTGGCCATTAAGTGTACCGTAACGTGTCTCATGAGAATGAAGACATGTGGCCGCTGAATACGCACCTATCATTGACCTAGCGGTGGCAACACGCATTAATTTATGTCACCCATATCTCCCAATAGGGAGCAAAGGAAGGTTTTTGTCAATAATGAGGGGAATAACAAAGTGCAGTGAAGAGTACCAACTTTAATAGCTTTCCGCCAACTTTCGCTAAATGCTTACTTTATTGTGATGTACTCGTTTATTAATTATTTATGATTGTCAGCATTGGTTGCACCATTGAATCATAAATACCAGTATGACTGAATATTATGTTTAACCACGTTATGGTGCAGCTTCTTGAAGTCTGTTTTCACTTTATTTGTTCTGTCACAAGTCATGTGATGTTTATTTAAATCACTTTCACATACAACATCAACACTCGTGAACAAGGAAACTTGGTTTCTGAAACACGTTGCGTGTTGTTGCCAATAAATTCTGCTTTCAGCATTTGGGTGCCGTGGCTCTTTGTTTTGTGGCATTAGAACGAAGTAAACTTGGATGTTAATGGGTTTCGCTAACTCACCACATCCGCTGTCATTTGAGGCTCGAGGTGCAGGTGGCGGTTGCCAGTAGGTAGTTATAGTTAGGACCAATTTTCCATAGGAAATCCGCAACAATCTATTTGGATTAACTTTGTCGCCAGTTGACGAATCTTCGCAAAATATTCAAAACTGGCGGGGAGCTCCGGTCTGCTCCTATCCTGAAAGTCTTGGGGTGATTCGTAAAGCAGGGGCTGAGAAAAAAGGGGGTCCCAAAACGTGTTTTCCCCATGCAATTTTCCATAAGTACCGTTCATCGCGGCTACAGCCCGAACGGCTGAACAGAATTACACCAAATTTGGCAAAGTGGTAGTCCTTGGTTCAGACTTGTGCCTTTTGCTTATATGGTGTAAATCCGTTCAGTAGTTCCTGAGAAAATTACAATTAAAAGTACATATATATCTATGGCCTCGGTGAATCCGCGCATCTTGCGCAGATTATAAGCGCACTGTCCCGATCACGCGCCGAATGCTGATTGGCTGTCAAGTGGTTGTCAACATTCGAAACCAGGAAGTGTTGGCAGCCATTTTGTGCCTTGGTAGAAGCGAGGATCTAGAAATTAGTGGAACAAGGGTGCAAAACATCTAAAGGGGGCAAGTAAGAAATATTTTGACCCTCTAGACCTGCTTAGGGGGTCCCACAAGGACCCCTAGGGCCCAAAAAAGATGTATATTTTTTTTAAACAGAGAAATGTGCGCTGGGTGCATGGAGCCGCCGTGAAAAAAATAAAAACAAAGCGCGGGCTCCTGTGCTTGTTTAAAAATTAGTTACAAGGGAAGGAGAAATCCCGGGGTCAAAAAAATTGGGGGTCCCAAAACGTGTTTTCCCCATGCAATTTTCAGACTCGTGCCTTTTGCTTAAATGGTGTAAATCCATTTAGTAGTTCCTGAGATAATTACAATTAAAAGTTCATATATATCTATGGCCTCGGTGGATCTACGCTTCTTGCGCGCACTCTAAGCGCACCGTCTCGATCACACGTTGAATGCTAATTGGCTGTCAAGTGGTTGTCAACATTCGAAACCAGGAAGTGTTGGCAGCCATTTTGTGCCTCGGTAGAAGCGAGGATCTAGAAATTAGTGTGACAAGTGTTCAAAAGGTATGAAGGGGGAAGGTAAGAAATATTTTGATCATCTAGACCTGCTTAGGGGGTCCTACAAGGAACCCAAGGGCCCAACATTTTTTTAAATTTTTTTTTTAAAAACAGAGAAATGTGCGCTGGGTGCCTGGATCCGCCGTAAAAAAAATAGAAAAGAAGTGCGGGCTCCTGTGCTTGTTTAAAAATTAGCTACTAGCCCTATTTACTAGGCGACTCTAAGATGCATTAATGCATGTTAGCAGCCGGTTTGCTAAGGGCTCGCCTCGTATCTCCAATGAGTTGCAATGTATGTGTTCTCAGTGGCAAGGTAGGTGTTCCTATGACAATATAAAAAGGAAGAGAGAGGTATGAGAACAGCGTTGTATTTACAAGGCGGCCCTGGATTTGAGGACCGATAGCAAAACTCTTGCTAATTGTGGTTTATGTTGGATCCTAACATCTGTTCTGAAGTAGACTTAATATGTGAGGTGGATTGATATCTGAAGTTCACAGTCTTATATTAACAAGCTTTTCACTTGCAAACATAAATTATTGCTGTATTTCTTGCGATATTGGGGGCATATATGTGCAAGGACAGACTGAAAATGATCATTGCTTTAGCGTTAGGAAAGTGTCGTTAAAGCGGCCATAATGGCTTATTAATAGGCTTTTGAGAATTAGTGAGAATTCCAATAGAAGCCCAGGTTTACACCAGAACATTGTAATGCTGTCCTTGTAAATATGCTCCTAATTTTTGTAATGTCGACAATCCCGTCTTCCATTTAAATAGGCATGAAGTATTTAGTGAAGTGCATCGTGAATCGTGAAGCAACACTATCTAAATGTGATCGATAAAGAATTCGAAGAGTTTTGTACTTCTTTTGCTTGTAATATACATAGGGGTAGATTTACAAGTCCCTTACGCCACTATTGCGTCACTTTTAACATGGGAAAAGTGACACAAAAGTGGTGCAAGGGGCTTGTAAATCTGCTACACAGTGTTCAATTGTGTAGAGGATCTTGGGTAAATATAACGGTTTCTGTACAGCCAGTAACTTTCAACCCTACCCCCAAACTGCTTACTGCCTGTTACCATAGTAACAGTTCTTGAAAGACTTAAGTGAGCACACAGGTCACAAGTTCTCCACAAAACGTTGCTAATCCAAACAGTTACTGTGCTGGAGATTTTAAAATGTTCCATAGGAACCATTAAATGCAGTTACAGACTCTGGTAAAGAGCTGGTAAAGAGTTAGCCTCAGTATTATATTTCTAGTTATAAACATTATTTTTACTTTCATTGTTAAATCTTCTCTAAGCATGTGATTATCACACTAAATAATAGTGAAATGTTGTCAGAAAAAGAAGACGTATACACTTTTTAAAATTAACTTTTATTACAACAAAAATAAATAACTAGAAACGTAACTTTAAGATAACAATATAATAAATAACTAATGAACGTAACTTTAACATTACAATATAATAAACAAAATGTGAGATGGACTCCAATGGAAGGAGGGTAGGTAACCTGCAAAACAAAAATGAAAATAAGTTTTTAAAATTAGATCGCTGCTACTGAATGAGGTCAAAGATCACAAATTAAGGTAACACTTGGCAATATTTGGTTATTTTGCAGTGTGTCTGATACATCCTACCCCTCTCATAAGCCCGCATTAAAGAGTTGTATGTAGGGAAGTGCCTACTGCATAAGATTTACAGTATGGACCAGCAGGTCTTTAAAATGATTCAGAGATGAGACAGAATTAGGTGAGAGATCATGTCATTATGCAGGACAATATAGTTTATTTAATATTTTTTTATTGATTTTATTTCAGCAAACAGTCAGACATTATACAGAAAATACAGCAAACTTATCTTTATACGAAACACAAAATTGACACAAAATTGAAAGGGAGAAGAAGATACACAATATACAGTAAGTAAATTCATTTGACAGCATATAGCTTATATGAACTGATAAATTGATAAATTAAATCCAGTTCTGAATTGGTGCCCAAATTTTAAGCCCGAATCTCTTCTTCAATCAATCAATCAATCATGCCATTTGTATAGCGCACTACTCACCCGGGAGGGTCTCAAGGCGCTTGGGGGGAGGGGTATGCTACTGCTCGAACAGCCAGGTCTTGAGTTGTTTCCTGAAGGCGAGATGGTCCTGGGTCAGCCGAAGGTGGATGGGGAGGGAGTTCCAAGTCTTGGCAGCCAGGTAAGAGAAGGATCTTCCTCCGGCGGTGGCTCTTCGGATGCGTGGTACGGCTGCGAGGGCGAGGCTGGTGGACCATAGCTGGCGGGTGGGCGTGTAGAAGGTCAGGCGGTCGTTGAGGTACTTGGGGCCCAGGTCGTGGAGAGACTTGTGTGCGTGGGTGAGGAGCCGGAACGTGATCCTCTTGTCGACGGGGAGCCAGTGCAGGTTCCTCAGGTGGCTGGAGATGTGGCTGCGTCGGGGGACATCCAGGATGAGTCGGGCGGAGGCGTTCTGGATGCGCTGGAGTCTTTTCTGTAGCTTGGCTGTGGTTCCGGCGTAGAGGGCGTTTCCGTAGTCCAGTCGGCTGGTGACGAGTGCCTGGGTGACAGTCTTCCTGGTCTCGGTCGGGATCCAGCGGAAGATCTTGTGAAGCATACGCAGGGTGTTGAAGCACGATGAGGAGACGGCGTTGACTTGTCTGGTCATCGAGAGGAAGGGGTCCAGGATGAATCCCAGGTTGCGTGCATGGTCGGTTGGTTTGGGTGCGGTGCCCAGGGCTGGGGGCCACCAGGAGTCGTCCCAGGCGGAGGGCGAAGATCCCAGGATGAGGACTTCCATCTTGTCCGAGATCAGTTTCAGGCGGCTGTCCTTCATCCACTCGGCGACGTCTTTCATCCCTTCGTGTAGGCAGGTTCTGGCGGTGTTGGGGTCTCTGGTGAGGGAGAGGATCAGCTGGGTGTCGTCGGCGTAAGAGATGATGTTGAGGTTGTGCTGGCGTGCGATGGCTGCGAGAGGTTTCATGTAGATGTTGAAGAGGGTGGGGCTGAGTGAAGATCCTTGCGGGACGCCGCAGATGACTTCGGTGGCCTCGGAGCGAAACGGGGGGAGGCGGACTCTTTGTGTTCTACCGGCGAGGAACGAGATGATCCACTCCAGTGCCTTCTCTTGGATCCAGTGCCTTATCTTGCCACACTCTTAGATCTATAAATGGCCATTTGGAGTTGATATATAGATAACATTTTGGCTTGCCACTGGCTAAAAACAGGGGATTCAGGATCAAGCCAATGAGAGGTGATACAAAAACGGAAAGCTGCCATACAAATAAATAGAAAAACTTCTTCAGCTAATGTCCTAATTCCTATTCGATTAGTTTCCAAACCAATAATAACCATTTCCATGTTTAATTTTACAGGAATCCCCAAACTATTATTGATGAAGAATTCGATATCCACAATAAATTGAGAAAGTTTAGGAAATTTTAAAAACATATGACTAGAATCGGCAGCTATTTCATCACATCTGTTACATTTATCACCATGACTCCCTTTCCATTTTGCCAGCCTCGCCGGTGAATAAGACAGATCATAAATGGCCATAAAGTGTTGGCTCTGCAGTGAGCCATTAAACAACACTCTAGTTGATAGTTTAATTGATCTTGCTATATCAACATTAGCAATTCCAAATTTTCTTTGCCATTTAATTTCAGTTAGCTTCAGATCATCGTCCATTTGATTCACTACTAACTGATATATTAATCCAGTTCTCCCCCCCTTCTGATTGCTTTCAGGACATCATTTTTATTCATGCAAATATTGTCGAGCAGCCCTTTTGTTTCTAGAAAGTTACGAAGCTGAAGATATTTAAAAAAATCACGTCTTGACAAATTATATTTTACTTGTAGACTGGAAAAAGAACAGAGTTGAGTACCGTCATAGAGATCTCCCAGAGTACGAATCCCTGCAGCATACCACCTTTTCATAACTTGATCATTGAAAATCTCGGGGAGTACCCTACTCTTCAAGACTGGAGTATAATAATTAATGTCTTTAAGATTAATACATTTCTTTTTAAACTGCCTCCAGATTATGGCAGCCGCTAATACAATTTTAAATTTGGTCTTTTTATAGTAACTAATTTCCAAGATTTTGACCAGAGATTGAGAAACTTCCTCGCCCAATAATATTTCATAAATTGACGGGTAAATCGCTTCATCAATAGGAATTCCAGGAAATATTAGTAGGCCCATATATTTTAATAAAATGAGGCAATAATATAGCTGAAAATTAGGGACCCCCCAACCACCTTTCATCCTTGGGAGAGAGCACCAATTCATAGCACGTCTAGTCCGATGGTAACTCCATAAAAATCTGGATGCCATTTTATCCATTTGAGAAAAATAAAATGTCGAAAACAATAAAGGGATTGTACGAAATAAATATAAGAATTTTGGGAAGATCAGCATCTTCAAAATATTAGCCCGGCCATAAAGGGAAAAGTTTAGATTATTAAGCCTTTCCAACGTGGCATTCGAAGATTTTATTACAGGTTCAATATTTAAGCGTACAATATCCTCAACTTTAGGGGCTATTGTGATCCCCAGATATTGAGCCTCAGATACAAACACCATATCTTTAGGGCGGCCATGTTCGGAATGAATTATCTGCGTTTTTGCTATATTTAACTTGTAACCTGATAACTCCCCGATTTCTTCTGCCAAAAAAATTATCTTTGGTAATGCACTTTTAATGTCTGACGTGGTATTTTAAAGTTATTTCCTCTGATCGTTACCGGGATAATTCCTTCCTCAGTTACTAATTTACGGAGATAGGGCTCCAAATACATAGCAAACAACAAGGGGGAGCAGGAACAACCCTGCCTAGTCCCCCTTGTTATCCCAAAAAATTCAGAGACTGTATCAGTAATCCTGATAGCAGCTTTAGGTTGGTGATAAAGTGCCCTAATAGCATTCAGAAATTCATCAGGGAGTCCCATCCAGGTCGTAACAGCCCATAGGAACCCCCATGTGACCCTGTCGAACGCTTTTTCAGCGTCCAACAGGGCCACTGCTACGGGGGATTCCGATGCTTGCGCCCAGTCTAGCAATGTTATTATCTTTTTGATATGATCCGTAGTATCTCTTTTAGTGATGAATCCGTGCTGCCTTCTAGATACAAGAAACGGCATCAAATTATTTAGTCTGTTAGCTAAAATTTTAGAATTTTTTTTGCTATCAGCGGATATAAGAGATATGGGCCTATAAGACCCCAATTCTTCACTAGGCTTCCCTTTCTTTTTGAAAATGACAATAGTGGCTAACGACCATGACTCTGGAGGAGTGCCGGAAAATGCCAACTGGAACAATTTTATGAGTTCTGGTTTTAACACTCCCCTAAATATTCGATAAAATTCTAATGGTATACTATCCGGCCCTGCTGCTTTACCTAGAGCCAATCCCATTATTGCTGCTTCGATTTCTTCCCATGATATTATAGCACTAAGAGGTTCCCTCTGGTCTTCCGTTAGCCAGGTTACATCTATACCCTCCAGATATTGAGATATTCTAGCTTCCATATCATCTTTATTTTTAGGTTGACAGTATAAAGATTGGTAAAACTCGCTAAAGGCAGTTAATATATCCTTCTTGGATACTTTGACAGTCCCACTAAGATCTCAAATTTTAAGAATTTCATTTGCTGTTGTTTTTTGGCGCAGTCTTTGAGCCAAAATTTTGCCTGTTTGCTAACTTAACTCGTAGCTTTCGGTTCTATGTTGTCTATATTGCGAAATCACTCGCTCCACAATATGGGAATATTCCATGCTGCGTTTGATAAAAAGATCAGTTTGGGATTCTTCAATATGGGTGTTGGATTTGATGCTTTCGTCTAGTTTTCTTTCTGCCCGCGAAACCATATTACAGTCTTTTATGAATTTGTCCTGTTTACTTTTACCTTGAAAGTTCGAGTACTTTAAGGTTTCTCCCCTTACTATAGACTTAAATGTATCCCACACCACTGGAATAGGTGCACTATCGTTGTTAATATCAAAAAATTCCTGTATGACTTTGGTCATATATCGAATATATTCGTCGTCAGATAATAGACTCCTCTGAAATGACCAAGTTGTTTTAGGCCCTTCCCAAGCTGATGGTAGACTAACGTACATTACTAAAGGATTGTGATCCGATAATAATCTGGGGAGAATTTCCATCTTTACTTTATCAAAAAAGAATTGGGATACATAAAAGTAATCAAGAAGAACATGCTTCCGATGCTGGGCAGAAAAAAAACTATAGCCAGGGTCTTTACTATACATAAAGAACCAGACATCCATAAGACAATTATCCATCAATAAGTTCCTCAGGGCTCTGAAGGTCCGAGGTTTAAGGCCCGTATATTTATCGTGTCTGATATCAAAATTAGCTTCTAAGTGAATGTTTAAATCCACGCAAAGAATAATAGGAGAAGTACAAACAGATAGCTCCTGATTTAAGGAATTACATAGCTCAGCATTGTCCAAATTGGGGCCGTAAACAGTATATATTACAAACTTCTGTTGGAATAATAACAGTTCTGCAGAAGCCCATCTTCCCCATTTATCAATATAGTTTATTTCTAACGCATTTAATTGGAGGCATTGTGTATCTAGGCCGCTCTGCTTACCTTGTGTAAACACTGTGGCGAACAGAGTTCAAAACTTGAAGTCTGCTTTGTTTCTACACTGCAGACTGTATTAAATTCAGCCTTGATTTATTTATCTGCAGAGTGGACAGCAGCGTCCACAACTTTAAAAGAGAAAGAGAAACAATGTGAGAGAGAGGGAGAGAGAGAAAGAGAGAAAAAACAACATTAAAAGTGTGAGAGAGAGAAAGTAATAGATGGAGCAGGAGAGGTAGTGTTGATACTGGAGAAAATCTTCGTAGCTCACCTTTTTGCCTCCATTGTATGTCCAAGCACGTGCTGGTTCATAGTGCGCCCTCAAGTTTAGTGATCTGAAAGATAGTATAGAGTTAGTAATAGCAGAGTACATACAACTGCACAAGTATATTTCTGATTTATGCCTTGGACACTCAGGATACAGTATTACATCAACTTCCACTGCAAGGTAGTGTCTGTGCGCTCTTTTTCTCCCAGAGTACCATACCCCATGCACTCCCACTGCATAGCGGTGAGTTTTCATTACTGCGTACCCAGACTGTTGCACCTCGTTGACTCCCAGAGTCCGGAGGTGAGTGCCTTTTCTTGCGCACCCAGACTGTTCCAACCTATCCATTCTCACTGCCCGGAGGTAATTGTACATTCCTACGCAGTCAAGCTGCTGCACACTACCCACTCTCTCCGCCCACAGGTGACTTCTCGTTGCTTCGGAAACAAGCTTCTTTGCTCACCTTGTGCTATTGGGGTGATTCAAAGAGGGTGCACCACGTGTCGAAGCAGCCTTCTCAGGCTTTGTTACGATGGCCACACATCATCGCAGAATCCTCAACAATGAGCTTTGGAGGTGTTGGGGAGGGGTCGCCAATTTGTGAAATATAACCTCTTAGGGAAGATAAGATAATGCGTCATTTCTTTATCAAAGGAGAGAGGAAGTGAGAGCGTGACTGAAAAGAATATTCAACGCTCACCTTTCTGTCACCGGTGTGTCTTCCACCACGTGCCGGGACATAGTGCACCCTGAAGCTCTATATCTAAAAGATAGTAAAAGAAAGATGTTATGATTGGTAATTGTCATTATCTTAATGTGGAGTAGAATAACATCGCTCTTTCACACACCTTCCCTTCCGCATTAAAAATACAACTATTTGTACAGTTCCAACTCTTTTAATGAGCTTCGATTTATGAAGAATTAGTAGAGTAGTAATGTTTTCCTTCCGGTTGTGAAAGCAAGTGGTGCGCAATGATACACGTGGTTTCAATCATTACGAGCGATGGACTTTTGACCGACTATAAAAACTTTCCTGCTATTGGAAAAAAAATACAAATGCAATAAGATACGGTATATAGGACTGCGTACGCCTAAATCGCTGTGTCGCCTTTTTGTATCCAGTCTGCTGCACCCCATCTACTCTCTCCTCTGCGCACCCAGACCTCACTGCTCTCCTTTTCACGGACAGGGTACGTTCTACATCATGCAGGCCCGCTCTGCCACGAAGAAGTCTCACATTTGGTGATGAGTTTTGATATCGCTATGGCAAAGGACATATTTGTGCACCCATCTTCATTGCAGGTTCCTCACCCGCTCAGTCCTTGCGGTAACACTAACTCAGTGACCAAAGAGGCCACGCACATGGTAGTGGGCCTCCTTGTACGGTAGTTCGGGCCTACATGAGGCTTCTGAACCACTAGGACGGTCCATCACAGCGCTTGCGATGGGAGCGTGTGTAGTGACGTATGTGCTGGATGGGTGTGGTGTGGGTGTATTCAAGCATGAGGGAGTGTGTGTGTGCCGTTCTGACAACAGGACCTGGAAATAAGAAATCACTCAATGGAAATCTGGGCCATGTAGCGTTCTTGTGTTTTTCTGGTAGTGTAAGCGGAGTAGGCTGGTCTGACGTATGCTAGTGCTGTGTGAGGCTGTGAATGATGACTCCGGAGCTATGGGTGTGGTTCCGTTGTGAACTATATGAGAAATCAACTGATTTGGGTGTCTGTGTTGTAGTGCTGCCATCATCCGGATCTTACACGCAAATGTGCCATTATGTCTGTAAACTCCAACAACATGGCAACATGGAAGGTACGGGGTATCACTGACCTTATATTCATCCATAGTTGCACACATAAAAGATGATGGACATGACACATTTCTACGAATATGAATGTTTGTTCTACATTTAGTGTAGTGTTGTAGCTGTAGTAATACATGACTGTGAAAGCTTTAGTTTGCAGTTTTTGACACAAGAAAGGTAGTTAATATATACTTATGTGGTCATTCAGGTATACTGTTGAACTTGGTGCTGGAAATCAGTGTTTGAGGCGCGTCCACATCCTGTTATTGTAGAGAAATTATGTAATCTACGCGTGCCTGGAAATTTACTGTAAATACGGGGCTCATGTAAATTGCTGATATAGTTTTGAGTCGACTGCGTGCTATATGATTATGCTAAAAAAAAGAAATAGGACACACTTATGAATAGACTATACACTTTCTTTGCAGTATTGTAATGATCCACTTTGTACGTTCGTATTTGTAGAATGAGTGAGAGAAAGTTGTATAATCGAAGTTTTTGTTACTGGCAGAGGTAAGATGGTTGCATACGCTGTTTACAGCACAATATATTGTGGTAGGGTGCAGAAGCAGCATTTTACAAACATAATAAGTACACAGACACAGATACATAGTTGAAGTGGGTACGAGCACGTGTGCTCGACTCCATTTTATTACGTTGCAGTTGGTAACAAATAGAATAGTAGTCATGATATCATACACAGATATTCAATCATAAACGGTTTATGACTTCTTCTGTACAAAGGTGGAGCACTATATGTGAAATAATACACTGAAGATTCGTAGAACGTATAAAGGGGGTAGGGTAGAAATATCTTGACCCTCTATACCTGCTTAGAGGGTGCCACAACAACTCCCAGGGCCCTCTAAAAAACAGCAAAGTGTGCTTAGGGTGCACGGATCATGCCGTAAACAAACAAATAAAAGGAAGAGCAGGCTCTAATAATTGGCTACTGCGGGCCGAATTCCGGGGGCAAAAGTTTTCAATTTTATGGGGTCCCAGAGGGGCTTCCTAGCACCAGGGATCGCCACCATCCGGGGCTAAAACATTAATGGGTGACGGGTGTGGCTCAACCGCCACCCCACCAGTAAAATAGATGGGTGGGGGGCTTAAAGGCCTGCAACCCCCTGGGCTAACTTCAAACGTATGTCCCTTGGAAAGGGCTGAAATGTGTAACCAATAAAAATGTGTGTTAGATTTTGAATTAATGTGGGAAGCAATATGATTTGATATTTATATGTATATGTGTGCAGAATGGGAGGGAAACTTTACCATTTTGTGGTTTTGCTAAGTAGTGCAGTACAATGATTCTGTATAAGACAATCTGGTGTGTTACTGAAATTCTTCTTAATCTACAAATCAATTTGAAAGGTAAATTAGTAATTTGTGAAGAGTTGTATGTGGGGTTTTTGTTTTTAATATAATTTATGTGCTTTTCCTGGTAAAATCCAGGTAGTAGTGTTGCTTGTCTTGAATTACAGGTGAGCCTGCTGTTAGGATCCTGCATAAACCGCAATTAGCGAGAGTTTTGGTATCGTTCCTCAAGTGCAGGGTTACCTTGTAAATACACCGCTATTGTCGTACTACCCTCTTCCAAGTCATAGGAAAACGTACCTTGCCTCTGGGAACGCCTACATTGCAACTGATTGGAGATACGAGGCGAGTCGTTACCAAACCTGCTGCTAACATGCGTTAATGCAAATAGGGCGATATCATTTTCACCGCATTTTTGGCTTTTTTTTTTAATTACAGCGAAATGGCACTTGTTAATATGCCCTCAAGTTTGCTATGACAGAGCGGGAACCTCGACTCCGCCTTGCCATAGCAAACAGCAGTGCAAGTGTCCCGGGGGTAGACACCTCAGGATACAGCAGGATCCGGTCCTGGGGGGTGGTCTTCTTCAATGCTTGTGACTGCTCCAGAATGGGGGCCTCACGGCCTCCCTCCTACAATATGAAAAGCCTCAGAGGGTGGTGACCAGCGGTGCTTAGAGGGACCTTTGAGCCCTCCGACCCATTGTTTTTCAAAGCCTCGAAGAGTAGCGGTTACCGGAGCTGGTCGGGGTCTTTAAGGCCGTCCTACCGAAGTATTTGTCTGGGGAGTACCTTTGAGTCTCTCCACACATTTATAAATGTTAATGTAAATCCAGTACTTGTATAGCACATGAATCATCCCCGAAGGGGTATCTCGGTACTGGGGGCCGTTGGGAAGATTAAGCGAGCTATTGCCCAAAGCCACATGGTGTTGGGCAGACCCCTGCTGCCGGAGTTGGGGATCGAACAGTGATCCCCAGCGTCCAGCATCAGTCGCCCTGGCAGCGGCGGCACACCTCTTCCCCATTTATTTTGTAGCATTCCCCGGGCTACAGGGCCCCTCTGAACCCCAATGAAATGTAATATTTTAGATCCCGGGATTTGGCGTTCCCCAGGTAGCTAATTTTTAAACAAGCACAGGAGCCCGTACTTCATTTTAATTTTTTTCCGGCGGGTCCATGCTCCTTGCGCACATTTCTCAGTTTAAAAAAAAACAACCATGCTTTAGGACATGGATTGTTTTAAAACTCTTATATACTATACTGGTCTAATCATCTTTACAGTTGTGTTTCAGGACAACAATTCTCTAGTCAGTATACCTACACTACAGCAAACACCCCGTCACCCCGAATAGTGAATCTTTCAGTACTATGTTTTAATCCATTCAGTAAAGTAAAATTCAACTAGTTATACATTTACTTAGTGTCTTTTCTTGTACTATTCTATTTATTCAGTTAGTATGCATGTACTCATATAGTGAGCCAGGCTTTAAACTCCTATGCACTATGCATGTGGTGTAGTGTAAACACTTTCACATTTGTATTTAAAGTATACAATTTCTCTGTCAGTATCTATATGGAATGTGTTTGCATAGTACTAGAAAAGTATAATTTATAATATTAGTAATATACTTTTATTTATGTTTATTTTTTACAGATATTGTGTATCATCGTTAAAATAATGTTATCATGCCTGAAAAAGGTCGAAAAAGAAAAATAGAGCTAAAGTGTAAAAAGCCTAGGGATCACTATTGACTCCGGTCTCTCCCTCGGGCCCCAGGTGGGGACAGTTGTCTCCTCCTGCATGTTCCAGCTGCGCAGGATCAGGAAGGTGGCTTATCTCCTCACTCCTGAAGCTCTCCTGCAAGTAATCATGGCCCTTGTCCTCTCCCGCTTAGATTTTTCGAATGCTATCTATCATGGTCTGCCCAAAACATCTCTCTGCAGACTACAATTCGTTCAGAATTAAGCGGCGAGATTGGCCTTTGGGATTCCGAAATGGCAATCCGCCAAACCCCTCCTTCTAAAACTGTACTGGCTCCCCGTCATCTCGAGGGCAGCCTTTAAGATCGGCTGCCTCACCTTTAAATCCTTATCTGGTTCCTGTCCTGTTTTTTTTAAATCTCTCATCAGGACCTACAGCCCCTCTCGGAACCTGAGATCCTCTCATCTGCACCTCTTTCTCACTCCCCCTGTCAAACTCTGCAGATCCGGAGGCCGGAGATTTGCATTTCTGGCCCCCAAACTCTGGAATTCCTTCCCCCTCTCTCTTAAAACCTCCAATTCCCTTACCCTCTTCCGTAAATCCCTAAAAACTTGGCTCTTCCCTCAATCTGGCTAAACCCTCCCAGTCCCCCAGTTGTCTGCCAGCGCCAGGAAACCCATGGTGTCAGCGCGCTTTATAAATTCCCCTTACAATACAATACAATACAATACTTGAAGACAACTCAACAGCAAGTGTTGGTTGAGCAACATATTGTGGCCAAAAAGAGAAAATCTTCTGGTAAGATTACTAAGAAGTTTATTAAAATTGTTTCTAGACGGAAAAATAAGGTTCTAAATGTTGAAAGCAGTGATGACGCTTCAATGAGAAAAAAAATCGAAATAATAGGAAAGGGAAAAAAGCAAATGTAGAATCAAAAAAATCGACCTTTGGTAAAAGAAGAGAAAATCAGTATAAAGGGATTCGAAAGAAAATATTTTATAATAGAGTAGTACATAATTTCTGAAAGATTTGAAGAAATATAAAAAGAGATCACTATTTTATAAAAAGAAGAAGCATATTGAATCCTTTGTTGAAAAGGCTTTTGAAGTAAAAAGAAAACTAGTTTAGTTTTAAACAGAATTCAATCACTAGATAAACCAATCCATTCAATGAAGGCCAAAAGTAAGAGGAAAAGAGTAATTAACAGAACTAATGTTTGTGATGTTTTTTGGGGGGAAAGAAAACACAGTTCAAGTTCAGAGCCTTTCTTTAATGAAGAGAGTTATTTTCAGACCAATGATTTGTTGCATGCAGTTGACACCAGTGGTCGAGCTTATGAGGTTAGAAAAGGTTGTCCAATTGAGAAAGAGAAAATGGTTCCCCGAAATGCAGAAGAAGTGATAGCTGATGAAGTTCTAGGCAGACGTGCTAAAGCCCCAGTGTACACGCGGGATTGCAGTAGTATTTGTAGTGTACGACAAGAACCTATTGATCTTTTACATAATTTCTTACGAGAATATAGTAAACAAAAGTGTTAAACAAAAGATTAAGATGTTGCAAGGACTAGACCCTTGCAGAGTGAGAAAAAATACTGGTTTGCAAGGTCATTCTCTGGCTTGTCTTTCTAGAAAAGTATGTCAAAGTGTTTTTCATCATTTCAGGATGTTGGCAGTACATCATACTCAAATGTGGAAGTTAGGCAGAAGATTGTATTATGCAAAAAGTCCAGCACTAAAGTTAAATGAGTTGAACAGTGCTCTTTTGTGTTGGTCAGTTTCAGAAGCGAAGAAGATTTGTGATGATATTGAGTTTTGTTACTTGGTCCTGAACAAGAAAGTGAAGAAACTCAGACAATAATAGAAGAAAATGTTGAAGAGAATGTTAAACATAGTTGTACAAAAAAATTTGAAGGTGAAATTACAAAGTTTCAGGTGATTTCAGGTGAAAGGCCAAATTACTCTTTATTTTGTGCCGGCGAACTCACTATAAAAATCAGACTAGGAGTGTTGATCTGTATTCAAAAAGTGAAAGAGAAAATAATGATAAGTGGAAGGAATTTGCAACTTATTTGTTGGTAGATAATTGTTTTGATTTGGGTTCTGATCAGCGTATTTGTAAATATTGTTATAACAAATTAGATGAGAATAAAATGCCCGCTAGAGCTGTACATAATAATCTAAAGTTCATTTGCAGTGAATCCACATATTGAAAACAGGGGTACATCTGCAAAATGTTTCTGCAAAGGATTTTATGGATAAAGTGCACCAGAGGGAGGATCATTTAGAATCTCAGCTGATTAATAAGCATGTCAGCATGGCACTAATGAATATTGGTACCGTCGTCATGGAGAACTGAAATGTATGCTACGGAACTTAGAAACTCCTACATGGTTCCTTACCCTAAGCTGTGCTGAGTATGCTTGGGATGATTTACTTGAATTTCTTCCAGAGGCAAATTCCAATATAAAAAATATTGAATACAAGACACCTGGAAAATTGTGCTCTTTGGATCCTGTTAATGTATGCAGGTATTTTAATCATAGATTTGAAGCTATGATGTCTTTTATCTGCAGTAAAACAATCCTCCTCTTGGAGAAGTTGTGGATTTCTTTTGGAGAAAGGAGTATTAAGCAAGAGGTGCTCCTCATATACATATGCTATTATGGATCAAAGATGCCCCAAAATTCGGAACAGATTCAGATGATAATGTTTTCTCTTTTATTGAAGAATAGGCCACATGTGCTGTACCCAAAAGTACAGAAGGAAACAACTTAAGACAACAAGTCTTACGATTCTTAAGCCGTCGATGTGGAAGTTTTATGTCAGCTATGCGACATGTCATCACAAGAAAGTCTCCAAAAATACCTACAATTTAAGAAGAAGCGAGGAGTCAAAATACATAAATGACTACAATCCGGTTATTCTGACCACGTGAAATGCTAACATATGTTGCGGACAATTCCATTGCTTTTGCTCGATATGTAACGTCCTACATTACAAAATCAGAAAAGATGGAATTGAAAGAAATGTGGGATGAGATTTCTCACGAAAAGAGTCTAAGTAAGGAATTATACAGTTTCAGTTTGAAGATGTTATCCCATCAAGAAATTGGAGCATATGAATGTTCAGATCGGTTATCATATGCAAGTCTATACTTCAAATCTAGAAGAATTATTTGGGTGAGTCTAGGTCTTGCTGCAATGCGAAATCGGGTACTGAAATCTGTGCAAGAAATTGTATATTTAGCAGAAACAGATCCAGAAAGTACAGATATTTTGAAAACAAAAATGTTGGACACACATTACCCAAACAGAAGTCATCATCTTGAGAACATGTGTCTCTATGAAATTCTGCAAAACTACACTTTTAAACGGAATACTACTGAGAACATCAATGATGGAAAATATGGAGTGATTGGATCCAAAGGATGTTTGGTAAAACAATCGAAAGGAAATTTGATTAATCACAGGAAGCTGAGTTGCGACACTGCTGATAAAAGGGAATTTTACTATTTAGCTCTTTTGCAACTGTTCAAACTGTGGCGTTCAGAATTGGACTTACCTTGAGATTTTCAAAACTATGAAGATTCCTTCAATGCTTGTAAAGATAACATACAATGTACTGCTTTTGCAAATTATGTGAAAATGTTGAACGATGAAATTGATCAAGAAGCTATTGTTGCAGCTGAGATTGCTAGAGACAGTTCTCAAGACAGTCAAAGTTCTGCTGCGCTGAGTCAAGATCCACTAGGACAACCAATTGTTGACAAGGAAGTAGCAATCGCCATGAATGAGGTGGAAACAGTAATGCATTAAGCTCAAGAAGATGTAACTGACTTTGCAAACTTGGAAGAACAACTAAATGTTGAACAGAAAGAAATATATCAGCAAGTGAGACAACAGATTGATCATGGATTTCTTCATGAAAAGAAAGAATGTACATGCTCATCTTTTCAACCTATCCAAATGTATGTGTGTGGACTTGCTGGAACAGGAAAAAGTTTCTTAATTAAAGTAATCATCAGTTATCTACAGAAAACAACGGAGTCACAATTGGCTTGTGTTGTAACTGCTCCAACTGGGTTAGCAGCACACAACATTAAAGGAAATACATTACATTGTTTACTGATGCTACCTGTGGAGCATGTAAACAAATTGGAATATCACAAGCTATCTGGAGAAGCTTGTTGTGAAGTTTCAAGAGTGCTGAAGAAAATCAAACTTCTGATTATTGATGAGGTAAGTATGGTCTCAAACTTAATGCTTGCCTTTGTGCATTTAAGAATGCTGCAAATTCTTAAAACAGAGTATGACGTGTTATTTGGAGGAAAACATGTAATTGTTTTTGGAAATCTACTGCAACTTACTCCGGTAAAAGGACAACCAGTATTTAAAACACGTGCGCATGAAGACACCAGAAAGTCTCTGGGCAGTGTTGGAAATGTAAACATTTGGTCATATTTTGAATGCAAGGAACTCATTACAAATATGCGACAGGGAAATGATTATGGAACTATTCTTCAAGATATAAGAATTGGTGTACTGACAGAACATGGCAGAGAAGCTTTGCAGAGTCGATTACTTTCCAATTTGTTTCCAAATGAAAATGTAGTTCCTGAGAAAATATATATGAAAATTGCAGAAAGCAAATCTGTAATCTGCTTAATGCCAACTCTGCGTGAGTGTTCTATATTCAACGAACAACTTTTGAAGCTGGAAAATGAAGAAATAATAAAAATGGAAGCCATTGACAAAATTGAGCATGAAGGAATCACCAATATTTTGACAGAAAAGTTGAAAACAAAATTGAATCCTTTAGAAAAATCGATATCTAAAACTGCTGCCCCCAGATGCATCAAGCACCCATTTTGCTATTCCTTATTAGCGAAAAAGAAGGATTCGCTAATAAGGAATAGCAAAATGCTATGCATGAAGAAATCACTAAAAAATGTGTGATTTCTTAAAATTCCTTAATTGCGACTCGCAAATTGCGAGTCGCAATTAAGGAATACCTCCCCATTCATTCCTATGGGCCTTGAGGCCCATAGGAATGAATGGGAAGACAATCTCAATTTGCGATTCTCAATTAGAGAATCGCAAATTGAGATTGCAATTTCAAGGGTGCCAGGGTGTCAAAAGGACACCCTGTTGCACCCCTGAAATCTGCATATGGGTAAATTTTGCACACACACATGCCCTAAGGGCATGTCTGTGTGTAAAATGGAACCTTGAAAAATGCACTTTAGTGGATTTTCAAAGTTTTTGCAAATTACCATCAATCAATCAATCATGCCATTTGTATAGCGCACTACTCACCCGGGAGGGTCTCAAGGCGCTTGGGGGAGGGGTATGCTACTGCTCGAACAGCCAGGTCTTGAGTTGTTTCCTGAAGGCGAGATGGTCCTGGGTCAGCCGAAGGTGGATGGGGAGGGAGTTCCAAGTCTTGGCAGCCAGGTAAGAGAAGGATCTTCCTCCGGCGGTGGCTCTTCGGATGCGTGGTACTGCTGCGAGAGCAAGGCTGGTGGACCGTAGCTGGCGGGTGGGCGTGTAGAAGGTCAGGCGGTCGTTGAGGTACTTGGGGCCCAAGTCGTGGAGAGACTTGTGTGCGTGGGTGAGGAGCCGGAACGTGATCCTCTTGTTGACGGGGAGCCAGTGCAGGTTCCTCAGGTGGCTGGAGATGTGGCTGCGTCGGGGGACATCCAGGATGAGTCGGGCGGAGGCGTTCTGGATGCGCTGGAGTCTTTTCTGTAGCTTGGCTGTGGTTCCGGCGTAGAGGGCGTTTCCATAGTCCAGTCGGCTGGTGACGAGTGCCTGGGTGACAGTCTTCCTGGTCTCGGTCGGGATCCAGCGGAAGATCTTGCAACGCATACGCAGGGTGTTGAAGCACGATGAGGAGACGGCGTTGACTTGTCTGGTCATCGAGAGGGAGGGGTCCAGGATGAAGCCCAGGTTGCGTGCGTGGTCGGTTGGCTTGGGTGCGGTGCCCAGGGCTGGGGGCCACCAGGAGTCGTCCCAGGCGGAGGGCAAAGATCCCAGGATGAGGACTTCCGTCTTGTCCGAGTTCAGTTTCAGGCGGCTGTCCTTCATCTACTCGGCGACGTCTTTCATCCCTTCGTGTAGGCAGGTTCTGGCGGTGTCGGGGTCTCTGGTGAGGGAGAGGATCAGCTGGGTGTCGTCAGCGTAAGAGATGATGTTGAGGTTGTGCTGGCATGCGATGGCTGCGAGAGGTTTCATGTAGATGTTGAAGAGGGTGGGGCTGAGTGAAGATCCTTGCGAGACGCCGCAGATGACTTCGGTGGCCTCGGAGCGAAACGGGGGGAGGCGGACTCTTTGTGTTCTTCCGGCGAGGAACAAGATGATCCACTCCAGTGCCTTCTCTTGGATACCGATGTTGCTGAGGCGCTGGACTAGGGTGCGGTGGCAGACCGTGTTGAAAGCAGCGGAGAGGTCCAGGAGGATGAGGGCCACTGTTTCCCCCTTGTCGAGCAGGGTCCGGATGTCGTCGGTGGCTGCGATGAGGGCGGTCTCGGTGCTGTGGTTGGCTCTGAAGCCGGACTGCGAGGGGTCAAGGGATCAGTTCGTCTCGAGGAAGGCGGTCAGCTGTCTGTTGACGATCTTCTCGATGACTTTAGCAGGAAAAGGGAGGAGCGAGATGGGGCGGAAGTTTTTGAGATCGGTGGGGTCCGCTGTAGGTTTCTTCAGGAGGGCGCTGATCTCGGCGTGCTTCCAGCTCTCCGGGAAGGTGGCGGTGTTGAAGGAGGCGTTGATGATGTTCCGGAGTTGGGGTGCGATGGTGGAGTCGGCCTTGTTGAAGACGTGGTGTGGGCAGGGGTCGGTCGGTGATCCGGAGTGGATGGTGTTCATCGTGCGGTCTGTGTCTTCGGTGGTCACCGTGGTCCAGGTGCGAAGGGTGGTGGTGGGGGGCGTTGGTTCGACGGTTGGGTGCGTGGGTGGGGCGCCGAAGCTGTTGTGGATGTCGGCGATCTTGCGGTGGAAGAACGAGGCGAGGGAGTCGCAGAGGTCTTGTGACGGAGTGATGTCGTTGGTGCCGGTGCTGGGGTTGGAGAACTCCTTGACGATAGTGAAGAGCTCTTTGCTGTCGTGGGCGTTGTTGTCCAGTCGTTCCTTCAGGGATTTCTTCTTGGTGGTGCGGATGAGCTGGTGGTGCTTGCGAGTAGCGTGTTTGAGGGCAGTCATGTTGTCGGTGGTCCGGTCGAGGAGCCAGGCTTTCTCGAGGGTGCCGCAGGTCTTCTTGGAGTCCTTGAGGTCGTCGGTGAACCAGGATGCCTTCTTGCTTCTGGGTCTGCTGGGAGGGTTCTTTAGTGGCACGAGGTCATCGGCGCAGGCGGTCAGCCACTGTGTGAAGTTGCGGGCTGCTTCGTTGGGGTCTGTTGTGTTGGTGGGTGGGCTCTGGCTGAGGGAGGTGGTGAGCTGGTCTGCGGTGATCTTGCTCCAATTCCTGTGAGGTACCTGTTGCGGGTGGTGGTAGGTCGTGGATTTTTTGAAGCTGAAGTGGACGCAGCTGTGGTCGGTCCAGTGGAGTCCGGTGGCGTGGCTGAAGGTGATGTACTTGCTGGAAGAGAAGACGGGATCAAGCGTGTGGCCGGCGTAGTGGGTGGGGGTGTTGACCAGTTGCTTGAGTCCGAGGTTGGCGAGGTTTTCCAGCAGGGCGGTGGTGTTGCGGTCCTTGTTGTTCTCCAGGTGGAAGTTGAGGTCCCCGAGGAGGATGTAGTCAGTGGAGGGGAGGGCGTGCGGGCTGATGAAGTCTGTGATGTCTTCGCTGAATTGTGTGCGTGGTCTCGGGGGTCTGTAGACGAGGGTGCCTCTGAGGGTCGTCTTAGGGTCGGTGTGAATCTGGAAGTGGAGATGTTCGGCTGCGGCGAAGGAGTCGTTGGCGTCGGTTGTGATGCGGATGGTGTTCCTGTGGACGATGGCGATGCCACCTCCGGTCTGGTTGATGCGTCCCTCCTGATGATCTTGTACCCGTCCGGGATGGCGATGGCGATGTCGGGTGCAGAGGAGGCGTTCATCCAGGTTTCCGTGAGGAAGGCGACGTCCGGTGATGTAGCGTCGAGGAGGTTCCAGAGTTCCACGGTGTGTCTGTGGACGGAGCGGGTGTTGATCAGGATGCACTTGAGGTGGTTGCTGCTGGTGTTTGTCTTGGCGGGTGCAGGGCAGGTTCGGAGGCAGGTGAACTTGCAGGTGCAGCAGGTGAAGGGTCCGTGGGTGCGTCTCGGGGTGGCTCGGCAGCAGGCGTGGGTCTGGCCGGCATTGAGTGCGTTGAGAGTGGCGGCGTCGTAGGTCAGTTGGGTCGTCTTGCCTCGGCGGGGAGGGCCAGGGGTCGTGGCGCTTGGCGCGGGCCAGGCGCGGACGGGCGCAGACGGGCTTACCTTTGGCGCACCTTCGGCGCTCAATCGGCTCTCCCGCTGCGCGCATCCGCTGCGCGGTCGCTCTGGGGGCGTCATAAGTAAGGAGCCGGGAGGGAGGAGCAGCTGGGTGGCGGGAGCGGGGCGGCGAATGGAATCACAGGGGGGCGGGCCGCAGGGAGGCAGCGGCGGGAAATTCCAAGAAGCAGCGGGCAGCGGGAAATTCCCAGGAGCAGCAAGAAATTCCCAGGAGCAGCGGGAAATTCCCAGGAGCAGCGGGCAGCGAGTGAAGGAATCTGCAGGCAGGAGGCGGCAAAGGCAGGCAGGAGCGGCAGCAGTGAGTGGGGCGACCAAGCCCTGTGGAGGGCGGAGCGGTTCAACTTCATGGTAATTTGCGCCCCCTATTAGCGAAATCGCTAATTTTTTTACTTTAATGCATTGATTTAAGGAATCTCAATTTGAGATTCCTTAAATGCAATAGCAATTTAAGTAATCGCAATTTTGCGATTTCTTAAATTGCGATTTTTGCATTTGGGATGATGCATCCCAAATGCAAAAATACCGGTCGCAAAGGGGCAGATTCTGAGAATCTGCCCCTTTGTGAGCGGATTTTAGCTTCATGCATCTGAGCCCTGGTTTAGAAAAGAATTTATATGTATGTAGAAACTGTCGGGTAATTTTAAGGTGTAATTTGGATGTAGAACAAGGTTTAGTTAATGGATCATTGGGCAAAGTTGTGGATTTTGTTAATCATTCAAATAAAGATGTTATTGAATTTTTTAAAATTAAATTTGATCAGATTGAAGAAGTAAAACAAATTGGTCGTTGTTCAGTTCGCTTTTTGCTTGTTAAAGATTTATATGTCCATAGAAAACAGTTTCCAGTTTCTCTGGCATATGCAGTGAATATTCATAAATCTCAGGGTTTAAGTGTAGAAAGTGTTTTGGTGAACATTGGAAATGCTGTGTTTAAAGAGGGTATGGCATATGTTGCTTTGTCGCGAGTCAATAATTTATCTGGTTTGTTTTTGATTGATTTTGATGACACAAAGGTTACTGTAGATGCAAACTTTGTAAAAGAATATAATCGGTTAAGAAGAGATTATGCTCCTAATTTAGGTAAATATCCTGTATTTGAAAAGCATGTACTAGGAAGAAAAAGAAGATATGAGAACATCTGTATTGAAGGTATAGAGAAGGAAAAAAAACAAGATAATGCTGTGATTGAAAGCAAAAAGAAATAGGGCACTGTTGAAGAGATTGTTGGTTATCAGTTTGAAAATAGTTCAGGTGTCAACTGCTATGCTAATGTTGTGGTCAATGTTGTTTTTTTCTTGAAGGTTTGCAACAACAAATTATAGAGAATCGAGAATAAAGATTTTGTTCATTGTTGCATTGCGTTTATAAAAAATTGAGAACTGATAAAAGTAAAATACAAAGTGTTTGTGATATTCGTAATCTTTTGGATGTATGTTCTGGTTCTACACAATTTACGCAAAATATCCAACAAGATGCTCAGGAATTTCTAATGTATATGCTAACCATATTGGAAAATGAAGGTATACAAATTGAAAACCTTTTTGGCCTTTGTTATAAATGGGAACATCATTGTGAAAATTGTATGTATGCATGTAGCACTAATATAGACACTGAAAGATTTATATATTTGACATTGCCAGACTGTAAATCAGTGTCTTTCAATAAGCTAGTTAAAGCAGCAAATCAGAACATGGAGTGCAGCCAAAGCAAATCAGAAATGTTATCAACATTATTTATACAAAGATATGGACAATATATAATTTTAATGATGCAACGTTGTAAAGGTGATGAAAGAAAATTAGAAACTTTAATAAAACATGTTGTAGCAAGTCAACTATCAATATCAGGAAGGACTTTTGTAGCAGGAGCAATCATTTTCCATGATGGTCCTTCCACAACATCTGGACATTACACTGCCTAAAAGGTGACAAAGGCTGGACACTTTGTAATGATGCTCAGTTCGTTTTTAAACAACGTTTGCCAAACTAATTACCTAATTCCTACCTAGGGGTCGATTCCGATTCGGGAAAAACCGCTCCGAATAGGCATTCGGAGCATTTTTCCCGTACGAATCGTACCCTGCAACGTCCCCCATACTTACGACGAAGTACGATTTGTACCAGTAGCCGTACTCCGTACGAGTCATACAGAGACCGTACGACTCCAATCTCCGTTCGATTCTCCCTCGGAACCCGCTGTACATGACATATGTATGGTTCGCGGCTGTTTTTTTACGACCCAGCAAGTACGATACGTGTCGGGTACGCACCGTACGACCCTTTTTCTACGGGAGCTGAAAACAGCCGTAAAAGCAGAGTTCGCGCCGAAACAGGTACGGAACGGCCCCTTCGGGTATGCACCGTACCCCTGCGATCATGGGGTGTATGAGCCGTACCCCATGTACGATCGGTGTACGAGCCGTACCCCATGTACAATCGGTGTACGAGCCGTACCCCATGTACGATCGGTGTACGAGCTGTACCCCATGTACGATCGGTGTACGAGCCGTACCCCATGCACGATCGGTGTACGCACTGTACCCCTGCGATCATGGGGTGTACGGACCGTACGGTGTGTATGTGTTTGTTTGCTTTTCCGTACGACTCGCCCTTACCTGACGTGGACCGTACGAATCGCGTCCTCATACCCAGGTCTGGATTGTACTCGTCGGGTCGTAAGGCATGTGTACGAGTCGTACGGCATGTGTACTAGTCGTACGGTTCACGGTTTCAGCCTTGCAATACGTACGGATCGCGACGATTCGGACGGATTCACGGAATACGGATCGCACTACGCGACTCGGACGGACAGGTACGTTTCGTATGGAGAGGGCTCCAGATACAAATCGTACGGACGTTTTTTTTCACGAATCGGAATCGACCCCCTAATGTTTTTAAAGTCAAAGTTGTAGGAACAAATTTCGGCCTCTGAGGAATTTATTAATATGTATTAATATGATTACTGTTGCCGTCAGCCCTTTGGCTGCACCACGCTGCGGCACTTTCAGAGCACAGGAATGCGACATATCTAAAATGATATGTCGCATTCCTGTCCTCTCCCCTGCGCTGGTGCAGAAACAGCTGCCAAGCGCCGGCGCAGGCACCTTTACACCATGGTGCAAGGATGCCTGTGCCATGGGTAGATTGTGTTTGTGCAGGAAGGAACAGCAAAATGGCGAAATGCGTCTTTAAAAAAATTGGATTACAAAACATGGGCAATGAGGATACAGTTAATAAAGAACATGTTGAGAACCAAGAACGCCAAGAATTAACGCTGAGTGGTTGACGGTGTTTCAACCTGTTTCCATTTCAGTCCATCATCAGGAGCGGATTACATGCAGCTCTCTTGGTGCTGTATAAAGGAGAATACATTGAGTGAGGAAGGGACAGAAAAAGCTATTTTAAAAGAGGTAAGTGGAAGGGGGAGCAGTTATTGGGAGGTGGTAAAATATACCTGTGGTGGAATCGGATCGACTCCCAAATGAAGGAAGAGACAATACGTCATGGAGTTCACCTGTAACATAGTAGGTACAGCAAGGAAATCTCAGGGAGTTCTGAAAATGGAGGGAAATTAATGTTTATGGGGAGGTACTAGGTGAATAGTACAACCCCCGCAGGCCTATCAAAGATTGGCCAGACCAGTGGAGAGGCCTGTGAGGCATTAAAAATCAGATGGCTTACCTAACTAGGTTTAGGTATGAAATGTCACTGTAGAAATCCCATCAACAAACAGCCCCTTGGTGGATAATTTCAAAATAATAGGTCCAATCAATGAAACTGTAAAATTTATTGGGGCACATGGTAATTGTACCCATATTAATGTTCCGTAAAAATTAATGTCCAAACCAGTTGGCTTACCCGGATTTTTGAGTGAGCTCTGGTGCAGGAGACGAACAATCAGTCAGAGGAAAAAGCCGAATTGGGATAGGGATCACATGAATTGGTCCACAAGTTAAGGGCTGCAAAAAAAGAAAAATGTGTGTTCACAGAAAAGTGAAGAGGGCCAGAATAGAGGTACAACTGGCAATGCATGAAGCGTGTGTGAGCTTACCTCTGTCAATAGGATGCAGGGTGAGTCAGGGTCAAGCGAGCCCTTCCGTGAAGGAAAATGCGCGGCAGAGCGCATCCCGATGTCAGTAGGCATAAAATTGCTTGCGCACTGGGCAAGGCAAAGCAGGAGTAATTAAAACTACCGGCAGCGAGAAACACTAGTCTGGGTTGGGAAGGGAGGGGAATGGGATTGGTCAGTGCCCCGGTTTGGATAAATGAAAGATTAAAGCAAAAAGAGCTGATTAAATCGGCCGAAAGAAAGAATCATGAGTGCAAAACCATTTCGATAACCCTGCATAAACATGCCAAATTAAAAACAAATACGCTGAATATGTACTTAGAATGTACATTTTTGAGACTTACAATGTAATAAAGATATAGATAGGATCAATAAATATATTGTATATCATACTATGCATTGGGGTGACATCAACTGAAAGAAAACATCATATATCATGAAGAGATAAAGAGCCGTAGTAAAATACATTCATAACTTACAACCATAAAAAAATTAACAATTTTCCAGAAAAAGAAATGGAAATAGTATCCCTATATGACTACCCTGGCCTACTGTAGAATCAAATCAGGGGAATTATATTAGTTCAAAGTGAACAAAAAGTAGAGGCACTGGGGGTCTTCAGGAAGGTAAGACCAGTATTAGGTATGGGTGGTGGTGTTCCATTCATCGAGGGTATTCAAGCCCTGACTCACTGAGTTTCAGCATGTTATCCATTAGCATGCACATCTGTTTAAGAGTTGCTGCAAGTCACCTCTCTGCTGTGGGAGGGTGGGCTGATCGATCATTTGCCACACCATATCTGTTTCAGAAAGTACTGCTCGATATAATGTGAAACTAAGGGAACATTTTCCACTCTGCATCTGATGCGGCTTTTGTGTTGTATAATGTACTGTTTTATCATCTGGGTAGTCTGGCCGATATATAACAAGGTACATGGGCAGCATATGGCGTAGATCATATTCATTGTACGGCAATTTCTAATTTACTCTAATTGGTATACTTGACTCCCCACTTTGAAATCCTTTGTGCTAAGCGTGAGTGGGCAAACCATGCAATTCTGGCATTTAAAGTGCTCAACTGTGGGATGGAGGCCCCAGGCTGCAGTGATGGTTTCACCATTGTTGGGTTTATTGGCCCATGTAACTGCATGGACCAAGTGATCCGCCAAATTAGTGCCTCTATTATAAGAAAAGACGGGGTTGTTGGAAGGAAATATGTGTACATAAAATAGTCCTAATTTTTGTGATGATTTTATTCACTTTATTGCTAGAGGGACTGAAAGTGGAGAAGAAACGAATATGTGTGTTTTCACCTTTTGGTCTCGGTGATAGAAGGATGTCTCTATGGCAGTACCAGGCCAGTTTAAGTGCCCATGAAATTAGTCACCGTGGATAACCAAGTTGGGTACGTTTTTCAGACAGTACTGCTGCTTCGCGGAAGTAATCTTTTTTCCATTTACAGTTTCTCCGAATGCGGAGGTTATGGCCATGTGGGAAAACGTTGCATAGTCTATGGGAATAATAACTTGAATACAATAAAAGTGTATTTCCCCTAGTTGGTTTCCGGAATAATGAGGTGCCTCTTTTGCCATCTTCTGTGTGAAGAGTAAGGTCCAAAAAAGGCAAATCATTTTTTCTTGCCTCTGAAGTCAATTTAAGGTGAGGTTTACCGTAATTGAGCCACTCAATGAATACTGTAAGGTGGTCATCACCATGCCAGAGGAGAAGAATATTATCAGTATATCTTTGCCAAAACTTAATTTGAGATGTCATCAGTGATGTCATCAGTGATGTCACTGACCATGTCATGAATGATGTAATATGTGACATCATCAGCAGTGCATTGCGGGTGCGCGAGTTATAGTTAGCAGAACTAACTAGAAAAGGAGGAATTTCTATGGTTTTTTACAAGTGAAATGGCCAGCTAACTATAACACCCCTGAAACCTATGTTTTTTCTGTGAATTTCTAAGGTTTTTTAAATGCTGATTACGACTATAACGTCTCTGAAACCTATGGTTTTTTCAGTGAATTTCAAAGCTTTTTTAAATGCTAATTTCTGACTATAACGTCTCTGAAACCTATGGTTTTTTCAGTGAATTCCAAAGGTTTTTTAAAATGCTAATTTTTAAGTGTTATACCTATTTTTTGTACTGATTTTCTACAGTTTTTTAACTGTTTATTTATCAATATTTTATTCATTAAATAACTTTAGATATTTTTCTGAAAATTGCACACAAAAAATCAACAAAAAAATTAAACTGAAATATTGTTACATTTTTTTGTTTTATTTTTTTCTTCTAATATATTTATATTATTTTCTTTAGAAAAAAAATGTTTCCAAATTTTTTTCTAAGTTGCGCACCCAGAGCGTACACATCACGGTGGGTGCGCGGATTCTAGCCGCCACTTTAGAAAAGTCGTGAAGGATCCGTATACAGTGTGCAATTACGTAATGTGCGCGATTGGTATGCGACCAGTCCGTGACTCCTGCTCCCGCACATTCGCAACACATGCACATTACGGTACGTGATGCTTGACTCCAGTGGCATGGAGAGCATGGGACCCACACCTGGGGACTTATTTATTATGAAGTTTCCTAATTTCCTCATTTACTACAGTCTCCTCAGTAGGAAATACTTTCATTTTTATTACTTTGGTTCCATCAAGAAGGCATTAAGATGTGTCACACATTTGCCATGAATTCTGAATGTTAGCACTCTAGTTGCTCATTAGATCACTGTAGTAAAGCTACTGCTCACCAGGGAAGTCTGCTGCTGCTATTTAAAGTGCATGTTTCAGTCTGCATGTCAGAATTTTTTTTAGGAAATAGAAGAGGATTTGAGAAGTCACTCAAAATGTGCCCTAATTTTTCTTTCTGCAGCACTAATCATATTTTCTATGGCAAAATGAACCCCTTCATTTTGTTCCTTTGCAAATTAAATGTTTTAAGTGTTACCACTTTATTTCAATCAAGATGACTTCAGGTGTGCCATTCTTTTGTCATAAGTAAGCCTGTTAGCGTATTAGTTGTTCTATAGAACACTCTGGGACATTCTGTCATTGGGCTATACTTGGGCTACATCTGGGTGATATTTGTGCTACATTTGGGCTCTTCTGTATCTGGTGGCCATCTTGGGAGACTTATTTGTTATGAAGTTTCCTAATTTCCTCATTTACTACAGTCTCCTCAGTAGGAAATACTTTCAGTTTTTTTACTTTTACTTTTACTCTTGGAGCACAGGGAAAAGATGTTATACTCCCCTTAGGAAACAGATTAAACCCCTTGAATGCTGTAGACTGACTATCTCTACTACTTACCCCCGAGATTGACCAAACTACATCTGGTCATGGCACTACTTGGGAGTCGAAGGGGACAAATAGGTGGCTCTCCCCTACTAGGAAAAGTGGCCAAGCTGGGAGGAAAGTAATGACGCCATCTCGCCCCGCACCCCGACCCCCGGTATTTACGGATCATAACCAACTTGAGATGGCAAACCCAAACCCTGTGAGATGCTCCTTTCCAGTTCCCACCACTCCACAAGAGGAGACCCCTACCCTCAAGCTCACTTCATGGAACCTAGCTGGGATTAATTCCAAATTGGACCACCCCGAGTGGGGGAAATTAATAGACCAGTACGATCTTTGTCTATTTCAAGAAACTTGGGCCCGTTCTGGCCCCCATAGAGAGGGTTTTGCAACCTGTTGTACTACTGCTCTCCGGGGGATTAGGGGTAGACCCTATGGAGGACTCTGCATCTGGGTGGCTACCCACCTGGGTTGTACAGTGAAAGTGTTTGACACCCATTCCTCTGATATCCTTTCTATCCTTCTCAATTTTCCAGATGGCCTAAAGGTAGCAGTGGTCAACATCTATCTTCGGTCTTCACCATCAACAGAGTCTTTAACAACTTTAAATCAGCTAGAAGAACTCCTTTTTTTGCTCCCAGCCTCGATTCATTAAATCATTGGGGGTGACCTTAACTGCCACTTTGAACCCTTAGGAGGCACTACATCTGTCAGCCAGGAGGAGGATTCAGTTTGGTCCATTCCTGATTGTTCCATGTATTCAACTAAGGGTTGGACCCCGCTTGTTCTACAACTAAATAGACTAACTATCTCATACTCCCTTAGAGCCTGTAACGGAAGATTCCCCACAGATACTCCTGGCAAGGTAACATTTAATAGACCAGGAAAAAGTACCACTATTGACTATATAATGGTCAACCTCGAACTCTGGTCACACATTAGGGCCTTTGCAGTTATCTCGAGAATAGATAGTGATCACAATCTTCTATCCTTAGATCTAAAGTACCCAATCGCTCAATCCAAAATCCCCGACGTGATGAGGGATCCCACCACCAAAATGTAATCGCCACTGGCGGAGGTAGACGAATCAGATGGGGGAACTTTGTGCAATCACACGATAAGGTTGCTGAAATGTACCAGCATGTTGCAAACACCCTACAGAGAGTTTCCACTCTTCCTGTGCACAAGCTTGAAACTGTCCATTTAAATGTATTGCACAATACCCATTCCGATCTCATCGACAAAATGGCAACTTTTTTTTATTCTACTGCTATTAATAAGGCCCGGCCACCTCGCCAAAACAAATGGTACACTAAAATGTGTAGACAGGTGAAATCCGTTCTCTTACGGGAGGTAAAGGGCGGGACCAGTGAAACAATCAGATTAGCAAGGTCTCATTATAAGAACATTATTGCGAAGTCTAAGATAGAATGGGAGGAAGATAGATGGGCTGATATTAAAACAGCACTTGATAATCGCGACTAAAGGGCCTTCCGGAATCTGGTAAAAACAGGCAGGGCTGATGTCTCTTCTGCCATAGCCCCTAATGTAAGCGAAGAGGCCTGGACCTCGCATTTCAAAAAACTGTATTCTCAAACCAACAGTTTTTCCTCTGAGGCCTCCTTTTGCTCCGCTGAAGAGTTACTAGAATACAAAGTTTCTGAATATACAGATTCGGTTGTCCCACTCTGCACTATGACAGAAGTTTTAGAGGCCCTGAAGCCCTTACCCCCAGGAAAACGCCAGGCCTGGACAGGATCCCAGGTGACTTGTTCCTTAGCGAGCAGAAGGTATGGGCCCCTTATATTTGGGTGATGTTTAATGCCATCCTCCAGGGTATGGTGGTTCCGCACACCTGGTTAGGAGAAGAAATCCTTCCCATCTTCAAAAAGGGCTCCCCCCTTGATCCGGTGAACTATCGCCCGATCAGCCTTATAGACATCTTACAAAAACTGTTTGCCCGAATACTACTCTCTAGGCTACAGTTATGGCTAGATGAACACGAGATTCTTACCCCCTTTCAAGCGGGGTTTCGGGCTAAGGTCTCAACTACAGACCAACTTTTCAGATTACAACTAATCCACTGGGAAGTGAGGATCAAGGGGGGAGGTAGCCTGTACTTGATCTCCGTAGATCTCCAATCTGCGTTTGACTTCGTACATAGAGACAAGCTCTGGGTTATATTGCAAATAATGGGGATACCACCCTATCTCTGCCACATGCCACAATGCCTGCACCAAGGCAATTATGCAAGAGTGCGCTATGGAAAAAAAGGGGAGCTTTCGGCACCCTTTAGAGTCGAAAAGGGGGTAAGGCAGGGGTGCGTATTGGTCCCCACACTCTTCTCCCTATTCCTTAATGGCCTGGTTGACCACCTCCAAGGAATGAAGGATCTAGATTCTCCTCGCTTGGCAGATCGTATTGTACCAGCTCTAATGTTCGCTGATGATACGTTACTTCTTTCCAAATCATCATTGGGCATACAGCGAACACTGGAAGCATTTTGCAATTTCTGCTCAGTAAGGAACCTGGAGATTAATCTCTCCAAAACCAAATACATGGTCTACCCCGCCAGATCAGTAAATTGTCCTCATCCTCATATGAACGGTCTGGCCCTGGAAAGAACCTCTACATTTGATTATCTAGGGATTACTTTGAACGATCGGATTGATTGGCGGTCCCATGTGGCTAGAGCAAATTTAAAACTTGCACAAGTTTCAGGGGGCATTTTGAAGGTACATAATGATTGCCCTCAGAAAATTCTAGGCGCTCCACTAGAAATATACAAGGCCCAAGCAAGGGTAGGTGCGCTGTATGGAGTTGAGCTCTGGGGACATGCCAACGCTACCTCCTTGGAAGCGATTGAGAATGGTTTTCTAAGACGTCTTTTACGTCTTCCCCAGAGCACCCTCCTGCTTCCATTGCGTTTAGATGTGGGCTTGATCCCAATTAGGGATATAATTGTTAATCGCCCCCTACTTTACTGGAGACGTCTCTGGAGCACCCCCGAGCTTATTAACTTCAGGGAGGAATTGAAGGACTTCCTACTTACTCTGGGCACAGGGAAGATCCCATGGCTCATGCACATTAAACATCTATGCTACTCATTGGGAAGGGCTGACCTATGGCTTAAACCAGAACAGACATGTCCCTGTACCTCCAAAAAATCTCTTGCACTAACACTCAAGGAACATCATCTGGCCAATATATTACAGAATAGCGCAATAGGGGTGTTAAGCTCAAGATTTCTGGAGGTTAAGTGCACATATCGTTTTGAACAATTTTTTAATAGTATCCAGCCCCCCTAGCAAAAAAACTTTATGTGCAATTCAGACATGGAACATTACCAGTAAGGGACTTCACGAATAGATGGGCAGGTGTAAACTCTCCATCCAAGGGCTGCCCAGGTTGTAACGCCAGTATAGAATCTGATTTGCACGTTTTACTATTCTGTCCTTTATATGGCAAGTAAGAGCCAAATGGATTATCCAACTCTGCAAAAACTGGGGCATTAGGAACTACCAGGAAGTGTATCGTATTCTAAAATAGGATTCCTCCCCTTTATTTGTATTTGTGACCTCTAGGTTTCTATTTTCCATGTGGTGCCATAGAAGTGCTAAGCTTAAGGCACTTAAAATTGCTTCTAGCGCCTCGGTGGTTCTTATTTCTTACCTACAAAGAAGGGGGTTGGCAAGCGGCCAGATTTCTAAGCTTAGTCCTCCAGCCTAGCATCTAAAGTCCCAGCTTTAGTAATAGAACTGCTCTGTGATTATTTATTTTACCAATAGTCAAAATCAATTTTAAGCATTGTATCGGATATCTTCTAGTTTTAACCTCAGCGTTTTATGCTAAAAATGTATTATTACATACTCTAGTATGTCGTGACTAGTCTAATGTTGTTTTATTCTTCTATTGCTTTTATGGCCTATGGCCAATAATAAAGTGCATGTTTCAGTCTGCATGTCAGAATTTTTTTTTATGAAATAGAGAGGATTTGAGAAGTCACTCAAAATGTGCCCTAATTTTTCTTTCTGCAGCACTAATCATATTTTTTATGGCAAAATGAACCCCTTCATTTTGTTCTTTTGCAAAATAAAAGTTTTAAGTGTTATCACTTTGTTCCAATCAAGATGACTTCAGGTGTGCCATACTTTTGTCGTGAGTAAGACTGTTCTACTACCGCTCTAATTGTTCTATAGAACACTCTGGGACATTCTGTCATTGGGCTATACTTGGGCTACATCTGGGTGCTATTTGTGCTACATTTGGGCTCTTTTGTCTCTGGTGTCCCTCTTGGGAGACTTATATGTTATGAAGTTTCCTAATTGCCTCATTTAATACAGTCTCCTCAGTAGGAAATACTTTCAGGTTTTTTTACTTTGATTCCATCAAGAAGGCATTCAGATGTGTCACACATTTGCCATGAATTCTGAATGTTAGCACTCTAGTTGCTCATTAGATAACTGTAGTAAATCTACTGCTCACCAGGGAAGTCTGCTGCTGGTATTGAAAGTACATGTTTCAGTCTGCATGTCAGAATTTTTTTTAATGAAATAGAAGAGGATTTTAGAAGTCACTCAAAATGTGCCCTAATTTTTCTTTCTGCAGCACTAATCATACTTTCTATGGCAAAATGAACCCTCTCATTTTGTTCCTTTTTAAATTAAATGTTATGAGAGTTACGACTTTATTCCAATCAAGATGGCTTCAGGTGTGCTATACTTTTGTCATAAGTACGGCTGTTAGCACTCTAGTTGTTCTTTAGAACACTCTGGGAAGCTGCAGTAGAACACAAAGGAATCAACTCACATTCTCTGCCCTTGTTGGATGAACATGTTTTACTGAGAATGTCAGACTTTATTCTCACATGACTGAGAAAGATAAGGTGAATTTACAGAAAATATGATCTCAGTTTAGCTTATAGATCACCTTCCAAACCTCTGTGGGAAGAGCATGAAAAAAGAGTTTTATCTCAAACATGATTCATGATATCCCAGCAGAAGTCTTTTTTTCACATGGTAAAATCACCTTAGAACACACCACAATTCCTAAAATAAGAATGGAACCATCAACAAATGATTTATAAAGTAACTAAAGTCTTAAAACCTTCTATTAACTGCAATGCTTTTTAATGAGGTGCAATCATGTATATTGGTCCCAAGATGGCTGCCAACACTTCTTGGATGAAGTGCTGACAGCCAATAAGATCTCATGATGAGATGTGTGGTTCGGCTCCGACCAGATATATATATATATATATATTTTCCTTTAATATCTAAAAAACTACTGAACAGACTTATAACATTTAACAAAAAGGCATAAGTCTGAACCAAGGACTACCTCTTTGCCAAATTTGGTGTAATTCTGTTGAGCAATATGGCCTGTAGCTGCGACTAAAGGTTCCTATGGGAAATTGCATGGGAAAATCACGTTTTGGAACCCCCCTTTTTTTTTGGCCCCCGCTTGACTTTCAGAATAGGAGCGGACCGGGGTTGGCCCAAAAATTTGAAAATTTTGCATAGATTCGTCAACCGGCGCCAAAGTTATTGGGAATAGAATGTTGTGGATTTACTATGGAAAATAGGTCCTAACTACTTACTGGTGACCGCCAGTAGGTAATATATTATATATATTACCTACTGGCGGTCGCCAGTAGGTATATATAGTTAGGATTTTTTCTCTATGGGATTTTTGAAAATTCTATGTCTAATAACTTTGGCGTTTGTGGACGGAATTGGCTGAAATTTTCAGGAAAATGGCACATTTTGTTTCTGAGCAGCCCCTGAAAATTGGGGGGGTTCGTCAAGGGGGGGCCGAGAAAAAAGGGGGGTCCCAAAACGCGTTTTTCCCATGTTAATTTCCATAGGGCGGTTGGCCTCACTTTTAGCCCGAACGGCTGAATGGATTTGCACGAAACTTGGCAAAATTGTAGGGACTGGTAGCCCGATGTGCCTTTTGTAGGTCTCAATATATGTGCTCCAGTGGATTTTGAGAAATTAACGTTTAAAAAAAGATATATATCTGTAACAGCGGACCGGGCAGCGGCCCAGGACGCGTACTTTTCGCGCAACGGAGCTTTGTGAAGCGAAGCTGATTGGTTCTCCGGCGTCTGTCAACATTCCAAACAGTCCGTAGCGGCCGCCATCTTGTCTCTCGGTAGGATCGAGAGACAAGAGGAGGTCAAAACAAAGGGGGAAATAACTATAAGGGGGCATAGTAGATCCTCGCTGACCCCCTAGGTTTGATGTGGAGGTTTTAAAAGGGCCCCGCGGGGCAAAAAAAAATAATAATAATAATAATCGAACGGCTGAATGGATTTGCACGAAACTTGGCAAAATTGTAGGGACTGGTAGCCCGATGTGCCTTTGCTAGGTCTCAATATATGTGCTTCAGTGGATTTTGAGAAATTAACGTTCAAAAAAAGATATATATCTGTAACAGCGCACCGCTTCGCGTACTTTTCGCGTTACGGAGCTTTGCGAAGCGAAGCTGATTGGCTCTCCGGTGTCTGTAAACATTCCAAACAGTACGTAGCGGCCGCCATCTTGTCTCTCGGTAGGATCGAGAGACAAGAGGAGGCCAAAGCGAAGGGGCAAATGACCATAAGGGGGCATAGTAGATCCTCGCTGACCCCCTAGGTTTGATGTGGAGGTTTTAAAAGGGCCCCGCGGGGCAAAAAAAAAAAATAATAATAATAATCGAACGGCTGAATGGATTTGCACGAAACTTGGTAAAATATTAGGGACTGGTAGCCCGATGTGCCTTTGCTATGTCTCAATATATGTGCTTCAGTGCATTTTGAGAAATTAACGTTCAAAAACAAGATATATATCTGTAACAGCGCTCCGCTTCGCGGAGATAAAATTATATCTGTATTACCTAGGTGTTGCTAACACCAGTTAGCGACGGCTAGTAGGAGATAGCGACCATCTTGGGTCCCACTTTGCATGTGAGTGATATTTATCACTAATGACATGCAAAGTGGGCATGCCAAGATGTTAGCGACTGGAAACAGTCGCTAACATCGCTATCTCCTATTATCAACTTTTGGAAATATTCGAGATAAGCGCGAATATCTCCAAAAAGTAACAGCTGCCCTGAGCAGTTCTTAGCCATGTTATCCAATGGGAGGTGGATAACATGGCTAAGAGCATTAGCTCGGTAATGCATGAATATCGCGGAGTTTTCAGCGATATTAATGCATTGCGCTCGTTTTTTATCGTATTTGCGATAAACCTTGATAATAGCAAGGTTTATCTGCGATAATTTCTGACGGTAAAAAAATCTTTGCAATGCATCGTTAGGGATAAATATCGCTTAACTTTGGTAATATGCCCCAACGTCTGTTAACGTTCGATTCGAAGGAAATCAGGAATTGTTGAAAAACATTGTGTGCGCCATCTTGTCTTTTTTCAAATGCCACACTTTTGTCGTGCACGGCAGCCATTTTAGATGCCTTGACCAGACCCACTCTGTGCACGCTGTCGATCCTTAGCATGGCTCCCCACCCTCGCAAGCATCTCACCCAGGCAGTGGTCACCCCCGCTCTCTGTCTTATGCATGGGTAATAAACCTCCCCCCATCAGCGCTGCTCTTCCCTGAGAATCACACCCTGTGCCCGCCCGACACCTCCCTTTCGCCCTATTCACTACCGCACCCTCTGACACTCCTTTTCCTCTGTGTCCGATTGTCCAGGCCGGTCCTAGGCTATCAGCTAGCCCTGCAGATGTAGTTTATGGCCACAGCTGTAAAGAATCACCCCTCTTCAAAGGAGTTATAGTAGATCAAGGCCCACACTCGATGAGATCCGTCACAGCAGAAGCGTTGCTATTATCTGAAAACCATCCTGTATTGTGATTGGGGAGGGGACCGAGCGTGAAGCGGAAGATTCCAGGGATGACTCTTTGTACATCAAAGTTTTTACAATTATGTGTCACATTAAAAATATATAGCACTCCGACAAAGTAGTAAGATTATAAAACTTTAATAATTTATAAATATATACAAGAAAACAAAAATAGTAATAACATATAAACATTTTTAGAGAAAAACAACGAAGTAGCGGTCGGCTGTGCGAATAGTCCCAACGCAGCACAACGTCCAGATTTCCGGCGTGGGGCGTCGCGGGGGGTGGGTCATCAGTAGCAAACTGTTGTGCGAATAGTTCCAAGGCAGCAGAACGCGCCGAAATCTAGATGACACGAAAGTGATGTCTAGTAAGTTGCCACCCAGCAAATAACGGCGTGGGGCGTCGCGGGGGGTGGGTCATCAGTAGCAAACTGTTGTGCGAATAGTTCCAAGGCAGCAGAACGATGGCACCAAGGTGATGTCCAGTAAGTTGCCGCACTGGTTTTGGTATCCTACAATGCTGCTCCGAATAACGGCGTGGAGCGCCCCGGGGGAGGCGGCGTGAACGGGCCTCTCCAGGTGGAGTCTCATCTGTTTTAGTGGGGCGCCCCTTTACCGTTTCAGTTGCCATTCCGTCCGCTTTTGGTCCACTGTGTCAAAATCCGCCATTCAGCTGAGTTGCGCCCACTCTTGCGGTGCAGCGATAGGCGGCTGCCACAGGACTCTCAAAATGGCGGCAGGCTCTTTCCTTTTTGGGCGTGGTCCACTGAAATGGCCCTGGGACACCTTGGAAATCGGACGCTTGTCTGCTAGGTCTTGGACCCCATTCTCGAAAGCGTCCCCTCCGCCTTGAGAATTCATCAAAAGTTTTGGGGGCCCCGACTCCTGCAGGCTTCTGGTGGGGAGCGGCTGCCATGATTGCTCGCGGAATGACCACGACGGAGCTACGAGATGGTGGTGCTCTCATGCTGACGCCAGTTTAGTCTGAAACATCCAGAAACAAGGTGGGGCTTTCATCGTTTGGGGGAAAAAAAAAGTTTTCATCCAATGAAAAGTGTTGTTTTTAGGTCATATGATCAAGCCTTCCATCATTAGGAAACCAAAAGTAAAATGAACCAATGAAAAGTTTTATAAACAAGTCACATGACCTGTTATGCGGCATAGGGTATAAAATGCGGAGAAAATACGTTGGCACGTGAGGCGGCGTCAGTAGCGGACCGATGTGCGAATAGGCCGAAGGCAATACAACGCGCCAAGATCCGGATGGCACCGAGGTGGTGTCATAGTTGAGAGTTCTGAGCAGCGGTTGTAACACTGTCTGAAGCTTATTTGCAGCTGCTGCAGCTTCACTACGCGCCAAGATCCGGATGGCACCGAGGTGGTGTGTAGCAAGTTGCCGCACTGGTGTGGCCATCCTACAATGCTGAAAGTCGGCGTGGGGCGCCCCGTTGGCCTGTGAGTTTGCGTCAGTAGCGGACCGATGTGCGAATAGGCCGAAGGCAGCACAACGCGCCAAGATCCGGATGGCACCGAGGTGGTGTCTAGTAAGTTGTCGCACTTCTGTGGCCATCCTACAATGTTGAAAGTCGGCGTGGGGCGCCCCGTTGGCTTGTGAGATGGTGTCAGTAGCGGACTGATGTGTGAATGGGGCCAAAGGCAGCGCAACAATATTTTCTACTATATTTCCGGAGTAGAAGACACCACAAGGCGCTGAGATGCCAAGATCCGGATGGCACCGAGGTGGTGTGTAGCAAGTTGCCGCACTGGTGTGGCCATCCTACAATGCTGAAAGTCGGCGTGGGGCGCCCCGTTGGCCTGTGAGATGGCGTCAGTAGCGGACCGATGTGCGAATAGGCCGAAGGCAGCACAACAATATTTTCTGACTGACACCACAAGGCGCTGAGATGCCAAGATCCGGATGGCACCGAGGTGATGTCTAAGTTGCGGACTGATGTGCGAATGGGGCCAAAGGCAGCGTAACAATATTTTTTGTATGGAAGATACCACTAGGCGTTGAGATGCCAAGATTCGGATGGCACTGAGGTGATGTCTAGCAAGTTGGTGTGGTCATCCTACAATGCTGAAACTCGGCGTGGGTCGCCCCATTAGCCTGTGAGATGGCGTCAGTAGCGGACCGATGTGCGAATAGGCCGAAGGCAGCACAACGCGCCAAGATCCGGATGTCACCGTGGTGGTTTCATAGTTGAGAGGCACTTCATCTGCAGTGGGGCGCCGAGATCCGGATGGCACCGAGGTGATGTCTAGCAAGTTGCTGTACTGGTGTGGTTATTCTACAATGCTGAAAGTCGGCGTGGGGCGCCCCATTAGCCTGTGAGATGGCGTCAGTAGCGGACTGATGTGCGAATGGGGCCAAAGGCAGCGCAACAATATTTTCTGACGAGAAGACACCAAAAGGTGCTGACATTCCAAGATCCGGATGGCACCGAGGTGGTGTCTAAGTTGCGGACTGATGTGCGAATGGGGCCAAAGGCAGCGTAACAATATTTTTTGTATGGAAGATACCACTAGGCGTTGAGATGCCAAGATTCGGATGGCACTGAGGTGATGTCTAGCAAGTTGCTGTACTGGTGTGGTCATCCTACAATGCTGAAACTCGGCGTGGGTCGCCCCATTAGCCTGTGAGATGGCGTCAGTAGCGGACCGATGTGCGAATAGGCCGAAGGCAGCACAACGCGCCAAGATCCGGATGTCACCGTGGTGGTTTCATAGTTGAGAGGCACTTCATCTGCAGTGGGGCGCCGAGATCCGGATGGCACCGAGGTGATGTCTAGCAAGTTGCTGTACTGGTGTGGTCATCCTACAATGCTGAAACTCGGCGTGGGTCGCCCCATTAGCCTGTGAGATGGCGTCAGTAGCGGACCGATGTGCGAATAGGCCGAAGGCAGCACAACGCGCCAAGATCCGGATGTCACCGTGGTGGTTTCATAGTTGAGAGGCACTTCATCTGCAGTGGGGCGCCGAGATCCGGATGGCACCGAGGTGATGTCTAGCAAGTTGCTGTACTTGTGTGGTCATCCTACAATGCTGAAACTCGGCGTGGGTCGCCCCATTAGCCTGTGAGATGGCTGTTCTTTGGATTTGGGCCTGGTCCACCAAAATGGCCCTGGGACACCTTAGAACTCGGACGCTCGATTTTTTTTTCCTTTCCTGTACATGCAAAAAAAGGTAAATGCCCGGTACGTTACACGCTTCATCTGCCACGATGAACTCTCCAGAGGAACCGAAAAAAAATATAGTTGTGGTAACTATACCATGCATCGTCATATGGAGAGGTGGCACCAATTAATTATAGTGCTGCATAAAAGAGAGATTTGGAGGAGAACCCCTGACCTGCTAGTACATTCATCAAAGAAGTGGCACTGAGAGCTTCAGAGGCAAGGGAAACGGTCCCAAATATTTAGAAGAACTTTGGAAAGATTAAAATGACATGTTTAGATTGTGGCAAATTAATTTCATGTGGACAGATGAGTGTTACTCTAATAAATACAGCATATGAAGATCATCATAGTCGATGGTTGGTAGAGACATTTTGACTATATCCTGGACCTGCCCGTCCTCGCCCAAAATGGCGCCAGAATAAATGGGACTCGTAACTCCTTGTTGTGTACTGGTTGCAGAACCTTGAAATCACGAGATACGTATGCAGTTTTGAAGCACATGGCGGGCGGGGACGAGAATTGATTGAATATTTCGACATCCCTATTGATATTAAGTTCTGATGTGTTATTGATTACTGTACTGTTGAAAGTTCGAATTAACGTCACCCATGGTACTTGCCCGCAAATGTATATCTAGATAATTTTATTGTAACTGGCCCTGTCGTATTTTAATTATAAAATGTACGTCCACCGATTCCGTAACTGTTAGACACCTTAGTTCTTGCAACCTAATGGCCCGCCCGTTACGTTCCTCTACAGTGTAAATGTCTATTCATCATATACAATTACAGTTTGCTCTGTGGCAGGCCCACGTGGTTATAGGCTCGTATTTGTATAATGAAATTTTCTCAATAAAGGTTTTTAAAAGAAAACATGGTAGTAGTATATACATTGGTAAAGTTTTTAATAATAGTGACTGTTTTAGAATCATTAAAAGGCAAGTGAAATAAAGCAGACCAATTACATGAAGGGTAAAAGGTATAATACGAAGGAACGCAGTAAAGATAAATGGTCAAGGGCTGTTGTGTTTTCTATTCCTGCAACATAAAGTGATCGATAAGAATCTCATATTCAGGCGTATCGGCGACTAAGACAGCAGGTCGACCCTCTTTTGCTCAACGGCTCCGTCATGGGACGAAGAAACGCTCTTTTTCTCGAAAAAAGAATATATTTTACTTGCAGGACAGTTGTAAAATTTCCGGGAAAGTACATTAGCCTGGAACATTATAACATATATTTAAGAAAAAATAATGTTCGGAAGTAATGAAAAGCGTAATTTTTAGGTCATATGACCAAGCCTTTCATCATTACAATAAGAAAAGTAAAATGAACCAATGAAAAGTTTTATTAACAAGTCACATGACTTGTTATGCTTACGTTACGCGCTGCGCGCCCCGGATGACTTCCGGATGCGCTAACGCGGCGCGTCATATGACGCATTACGCGACAACGCAGGTACAGAATATAGTCAAAATGTCTCCACCAACCAGCGGTCGGAACACAACCCCTTTCAGCAGGCTAAATAGTTCTGTTAAATGACAACAGAAGGGACAGGCAACAAGAACCATCAGTCAAAGAGGGGAGAGCTAGTTCTTCTCTACCGGGTTACATTGGGGCGCTACCGGAACTGATCGAATTGGTAGTCTACAGTGTTTCTGGATGTTTCAGACTAAAGCTGGGGTTAGCATGAGAGCAGCACCATTTCGTAGCTCCGTCGTGGTCATTCCGCAACCAATCATGGCAGCCGTTCTTTATCGTTATTTTGGGCGGGGTGGGTGGCGGAGCCGAGTTGTTTTGCAGCCATCATTGTGTGGAGTTCAGTTCATCTCACTAGTTTTGTATTTGTCATGAGGGGTTGTTCCTAATGTTTCTATTTTAGCGAGGTCAAAAAGAGATCCCATTAGTGGCCTACTGATTTTGCTCGATTCCTTTTCTTTTTTTTTTACACGATTTTTCGTTATCTGCAAAGACTGAACAGAGTATTGCGACTCTGTGTTTGTTTGTAAATAGAGAATGAACCAAAGAGAACTAATTCTAAAACAGTAAATACTTGGATAACAATCAATCAAATGGAGAGAGAAGCAGGCACGACGGATTACAATGGGGGCAAAGACCTGCGTTAACTACCTTTCACTATCTGCAAAGAGAGAGTACTCCTAATAGAAATGAGGGGGGGGCACCATTCAAAGCAGATCAGTGTGCATAAACACGAAAATGTTTTCACTTACCACGTACTTGACATTCGACAGCTTATGATATTTGCTATTAAAAAACCATTGAAATTCACTGAAAAAACCATAGGTTATAGACCATATATAGTTAGGAATTAGCATTTACAAAACCTTGAAAATTCACTGAAAAAACCATAGGTTATAGACCATATATAGTTAGGAATTAGCATTTAAAAAACCTTATTTTACTCACACAAAACCATTGAAATTCCATATATAGTTAGTTGCACTAACTATATATCGCGCACCTGCAATCCACTGCTGATCATGTCACATATTACATCATTCATGACATGGTCAGTGACATCACTGATGACATCACTGATGACATCTCAAATGACATCACTGATGACATCACTGATGACAACATCCAGTGACTGTATGTTTCTGTAAAGTTAAAATATATCTTACATATTGAAGAATGAGTGGATGTATAAGTGTCTGGATGAAGGATTTAGTAGGTGCGTGACTGACTGTATGAGTGAGTGATTAAATGTGTCTCACTGAATGCATGGGTTAGTGACTAAACTGTCTTAATTTGTGCATCATTATGTCTGTTGTTCTGTAAACTGCTGCATGTGTTGATCATTAGCTATACGAGAGGCTATATGTGTTATTAATTGCTTGCCCAAGTATTTCTATGGGAGATTGAGTTTGTGTGGGGGTGGCTGGAAGGTGTGTGACTCTATGCATAGATGTGTGAACAGTTTATTCACTAGGTGTATGAGTTCAAGAGTGCATGTGGAAACAGCTACATGGGCAGTTGACTGTGTGTATGAGTGTATTGATGAGTGAATGGATATCTCAATGCTACATGTCATAGTAAGTACATATGTAAAACACAGTACATGTGAGAGTTGGCATATATAAATAACTGTGCATGAGAGCCACCGAATGAGTGAGTGGTTGTATCGATCATTGTGAACTTGTATCAGGGATTGTATAAGAGAGTAAATATGTGTTAGTATATGTTTCAATAAGTAAGGTGTGTTTAACTGTATAGTTGAAGAAATGGAGATGAGATTGTTTCTTTGCATGACTGACTGGGTGTGTGAGTAACTCCATGGATGAGTGGAAGCGTGTGAGTGTCTGTATACACTGAGTGTATCTAAGGTTATATTAGAGTCTGAAGAGGTTTATCGTATTAGCACAAGAATGATGTCAAATGAGATGTCATCAGTGATGTCATCAGTGATGTCATTTGAGATGTCATCAGTGATGTCATCAGTGATGTCACTGACCATGTCATGAATGATGTAATATGTGACATGATCAGCAGTGGATTGCAGGTGCGCGATATATAGTTAGTGCAACTAACTATATATGGAATTTCAATGGTTTTGTGTGAGTAAAATAAGGTTTTTTAAATGCTAATTCCTAACTATATATGGTCTATAACCTATGGTTTTTTCAGTGAATATATATATATATATATATATATATATATATATATATATATATAAATATAAATAAAGGTTGCCGCACCGGATGGTTTACACTCGCTGGAAGTATCGGCCTCAAGCAGGGTGGCTACTTCAGAACATCTCCCCACACTCATGCCGCCTACGCGTTTCGGGATGTCTCCCTTCCTCTTAGCGGCTTGCACATACAATGAGGAACACCAGCAGTTTGCAAAGGAAATCCCACCTTTATTTTCCAAATCGTCACTGATAGCACTCAGGTGAGTAATACCGCAAGGCATGATGGGATTTTGAGTCCTATAGTTTAGCATCTCCAAGTGGACGCCAGCGTCCTCGTTGTGAAATTAAAATTAAATCGTGGCACCAACAATGTTCATGGCTCCACCCCAAGTGAAAGGGCCCCTCCAGCTCCGCACTGCCATGGTGATACCGTAGCTGCAGATCCACTGAATTCTCGTTGCGGTGCAAACCATAGCCTGGGCTTGGCCACACGTTTATGGAAAAAAAGGTTGCCGCACCGAATGGTTTACACTCGCTGGAAGTATCGGCCTCGAGCAAGGTGGCTACTTCATAACATCTCCCCACACTCATGCCGCCTACGCGTTTCGGGATGTCTCCCTTCCTCTGAGCGGCTTGCACATACAATGAGGAACACCAGCAGTTTGCAAAGGAAATCCCACCTTTATTTTCAAATCGTCACTGATAGCACTCAGGTGAGTAATACCGCAAGGCATGACCCTACAACCTGTGGGTATGAATTCTAGTGAGGAGTTGGTCGTACATTTGATGTGAATGATTATGAATTAATGATTGTAGTTATGTCAAATATAGTCTTTTCATAAATTAGATATGAAATCTGTTTTTATATGTATATAAAAACAATGTTATATATAGCATGCACTTGACTTTATTTGCTTTTTTCCACTGTTGTATTTTAGTTATGAAACCAGAACGTAAAATTTTGCATGGATGACGAAAGTCATATTCGGACTTAAAATGTAACGATGTGCAATATCGGAACCTAATGATATGAACTTTTGCCCACTTGGGCGGGAAGAGTGTGTCCTCATTGCCCACTTGGGCAGGATTATGTAACAACAGAGTGGACAATACTCAGAGATCAGTGCATGGAGCACGGGATCTCCAAAAAGATTTGTTTTTTATACTACTGTATAGGCTGATTGATATATTTGTTCTCAGTGATAAACATTAGTATTTTGGTTCCAAATAGGTAAAGATATTATGCATAAAATTTATATTTGTATGGCTTACTGCATAAAACTCTAAGAAAAACGAATTGTGGAGACGATAACCCATTATAAGATGTCTACCATGCATTGAGCCACGGTCATTGGTACAGTCCTGTTTCTATGACAATTATGTTTGTATGTAAATAGCCCTTTCACTATGGCAGCTTCACCGTGACCAAGCCGTAACTGGCGAAACGCGTCGGTAGGCAACCTTCACTTTTGCCAATAAATTAAATCAAGCACCCAGAGGTGTCCTGTGCTGTTTGTCCTTGAAGGAGGAGTAACGCTGGAAGAATTTATATATATATATATATATATATATACTTTCCATCTTTTCGATTCGCTCAGCTCGAGCCTCTTTTCTCAGCGAGCCAGCAGTGTGATTTATTTAAAGTGCAGCCTGCACCAACTCTAAGCGTTTCGGAGCTTCAATGCTCCTTGATCATGGGTGAGTTAACAGGTTACTTCCTGTTCTTAAAAATAACTTTTTTTTAAACTGTTTTTATTTGATTTTAACATTTGATGGACAAACAAAAAACATCATTCCAATCTTTAAAAAATATATGACTACTCATGTGATTGGTAAACTGCACACATATCATTTTGCTCTTACAAGAGTGTTCCATGGTGGGTACCTTTAGTATCACTCCCATCATTAATAATGAAGGCCGCCTGACCGTACTATTTGTGGCATTACACATTCCATCCTATTCAGCAAGTCACATTCTTGTTACATGTATGTTATCAAACAGAAATATTGGGAACGGTACATACTCAAACCTGATACAATGGCATTCCTCTCTACCCTCTCTTATAGCGACACAGGCTATGCATGGGAAGCATGTAATGAAGCATCATGGAGGGGATGGACGCTGACTAGACCCTGAACAACCACAAGGGATATCATTGTGATTGCTGCTCAGGTGCATCACCCTCGAACACCTGTGCATGATGTGTGAGAAGATATGCTTTTAAAGGGTCCCATATATCCCAAGGGCGGGAAGCCCAGGAAAGTAAGTCTGCGTAGCCAGTAAGCTGCTCCTGACAGAATACTAAGTCGGCGAGCCATTCTTTAAATTTCAGTGTGCGCCCTCTATCCCATATACAAGCGATTCGGCGCTTTGCCAGAAGGAGGGCCACATCAAGAAATTTGCTGTAAAATTTGACAACCTGTTTAGTATATCCCAGCAGGGCAGTCAGAGCGGTGCGCTCCAGGGTCTGCATAGTACAATGCACCCTGTCCTTGGGTCTACCATAGGGGTGTCGGGACTGGCAAGTGGGTGCACGTGCTCAGTCAACATGGCAGTACCAGACTGCATACAGGCTCTGCAATGGCAAGCCTTAGACACACTTTTACAGGCTGCTTCTGTGGGTGGAACAGCCAGTGCCGTAAGCCCACCGGCTGACGTCAGACGCGGAAGTCGAGAGCGGAGAGCTACAGCGAGTGCCGATCAGACACCCGGCAGGCTGATTTTTGATTCAACATCAAACTGACAAACATTGATTTCATCTCGCCAGCCCCGCCTGCAAGCACCGGGCATGAACACTATCATAAACTCACAACCATCTGAGGATACTGCCACCGCAAGTAATACAGAACTATACGGCCCCTGAAGAAATCAGACAACCGCCCCGCCAAGGCTCCAAATTAAGTACAGGACAGTTTCCAGTCCAGGTCCTGAGGAGAACCCTATAACTAACATACGGGTTTGAAACGCGTTGACTGTGTGTTGGAACAAGATTTAGGAAGGGCACATCAGGACTATAATCCTAGATAAAGTCTACCTGAGTCTGTGACCCTTGTACGCAGAAGGTTCCAGCACATGCAAGCAAGCAGGCCAGCTAAAAAGTCGAACGGCCCCTTGCTAGCTCTTTTGTTATCAGGACTGGAGCCTCAAACATTGAGTGAAGATAGGCATGTTCTGTCTGTGTCTTTGTATATATGGTGTAATTGTAAATATGTCTCATTCAAAATGTCTGTAAAATTTGTGTTGTGAATATTGCATCATATGTGAATTTTGCTATTGAGATGGTGTTGAATTTCAGACATACATGATTGTTTTTGTAAAAATGAAAAACTAAGCAAGTAAAAATACTTAATGAAAAGTGTGTCCACTTAGATCTATTGGGTAAGTGGCGTTTAATTAAGGTTATACAAACAGTCTACCTGGCCATTTGTTTCGTTGTTGTACTTGATAGTGGTCTAGGCCAGTTAGTATACAGACCCATGCCTTTTTCTGGTTTTCGTGCAAGCCCACCAGCAGCATTTGGATTACCAGCCCTGGGCACACTCCTGGTGCACGGTACTAGGATCTGACAAGTAAACCAAACAAGCCAATCATGGAGTCACTAATCCATACATCAATTAACAAAAGGGAGAGCATATACACTTTAGCACTGATCAGCAGTGGTAAAGTGCCCAGTCATAAAACCAACAAAAACAGGTCAGACAAAATACAGGAGAAAGGCAAAATGTTTAGGGATGACCCTGCAAAAAAGGGCCAGGTCCAACACAACCAACTTCCAGCCAAAATGCAGGGTAGACCAATCACTACCTTGTTGGGCTACCCTGCTTTGGGCGATAGAATATGGACCTGGCCCACAACAGCAGGGGCATATTCTAGTTCTACGTCAATCTGAACCCATTTCAATTCCTCTGTCCATACTCTCAGGGCCCACCATGCTAACCCATGGGGAACCCTTCTCCTCACCTGTGGACACCACCTGTGCAGCATCTAACCTTAACTTGCTCACAGGTGTGTCCCAACAGATAAACAGCAAGCTACAGTGGCCACTGACAGTAGTTAGTGATAAAATCCAGGCCTTATGCCTCTCAGGGCTCTCAAACCTCTATGGCATCCGAAAGCTGGGGTCAGTAACCCCAGGTGCTTGGCACCCTTTGTCCACTCTCCCTCCTGTAAGGTCAGGTATGACATCCTGACACTGACCCACCAGCCCCAGGTCTGTACCCGGCGGCTGGACCAGAAACTGGGGTGGCCTCTCCCACACCTGGCCCTCCTCCTTGGAGCTCTGTACCCTCCCACCTGGAGCAGTACCCCCTCTCAGAATTGTCAGGGTGCCTGTAGCAGGTATCCTGCACAATTTGCCCACCAGTTCAGGGGTTCAATCCTGAAACTGGGCTACCAGGTCAGGGGGGACACCCTGAACCTGGCCCTCCAACCTTGGGTCTGAACCCTCTAGTTGAACTGGGGTCAGAGGAGTGGACTCCCTCCCTCTGTACACCCTTCCAAAATGCTGTACCCTCCTACCTGGAGTGGTACCCCCTAGAAGCTACATCGGTCAGGACACTGATTACAGTTGCCCCTTCCTCCAGGTCAGATAACACCTGAACCTGGCTTCTCAACCCAGGGACCAACCCCTGCCGTTGAACACTTGCCTGGTGCACCAGGACTTCCTTGGGAGCACTCATGCCCCCCCTGAGGGTAACACGTAACTCCTGTGTTGTGTAATAGTCTGCCTGGCGCAGATCTCCCAACCTGTCCTTCTGACAGTGCACAAAGATCCCCCAGGACAGAAGTGGTCTCACCATGGTCATTCACTGGTGACTCAGCCCTTCTGGCTGGCCCCTGACCCACTGGTTCTTCCACTGGGGACTCCTTCCCCCTCTCACCCCTCAGTCTGGACTTCTGTACCCCCCACTTAGGAGCGGCACGGCCAGACACAAGAACTAATGGAGGCCTGCTTACAGACACTCCCAGTTCACCAGACACTAGGGGATCCCCCTCAACGGACGACCCATCAGGACAGCCTAGGTTCGCCACCTGGTGTTCCCTTAAAGAACCATCCAGGCTCTGAGACTGGGTTTTGGGTACCTTTGGACATGCAGCCCCACACTGACTCCTCCTCCACTGAGACAGGATGTGAGTCCCTACATCCCTCCCAAACGGGACCTAGCTGAGCTACTCTGAACCAATTCCACCACTCTTGGTTGGAAGATACCTGAGCCACTTCCCTCAGGGTCACTCCCCAATGCCTCTCCAGACCCTCTGGAATCCACCAAAAGGTATGCCTCCCATATGAGCTTCCTGGGGTCAGAGAACTCGTGACCGTCCTGGCTTGCTCAGAAGCGGTCGCTCCCCAAGCTCCCTGACTCTTCTTGGTATTGTAGCGCCATTGTGATCTGATTGATTGATCTGACTGATTTGTGCATGTGATCCTGCTCACTGCCGCTTTGAATTATATAAGTTGCTCCGTGATTGACTGAATCGTTTGTGCTGCTTTATTAACTGCTGCCTTCATTCATCTGCACTGCTGCCTTTAATGTACTGCATTACCCGCATTGCTTATGTAATTGACCTGTGCCTGATTGTGCCGTGCCACTGCCCCTAGCGTAGCGATATCACAAACTGTGCCCCTATCTCGCCCAGTTTCGCTTTTCTTTTCTGCTGCCATTTTGTTGTTTGTTTGACTCCCAGCCCGTCCCTCCACCCGCTCCCGCCTCCCAGCTGCTCCTCCCTCCCACTGAAGTTAAGGATCGTCCCGTGTGTCCAGGCGCTGTGACCGTCCTGGCTTGCTCAGAAGCGGTCGCTCCCCAAGCTCCCTGACTCTTCTTGGTATCGTAGCGCCACTGTGATCTGATTGATTGATCTGACTGATTTGTGCATGTGATCCTGCTCACTGCCGCTTTGAATTATATAAGTTGCTCCGTGATTGACTGAATCGTTAGCGCTGCTTTATTAACTGCTGCCTTCATTCATCTGCACTGCTGCCTTTAATGTACTGCATTACCCGCATTGCTTATGTAATTGACCTGTGCCTGATTGTGCCGGTGCCCCTAGCATAGCGATATCGCAAACTGTGCCCCTATCTCGCCCAGTTTCGCTTTTCTTTTCTGCTGCCATTTTGTTGTTTGTTTGACTCCCAGCCCGTCCCTCCACCCCGCTCCCGCCTCCCAGCTGCTCCTCCCTCGCCCCCACCACTATCCACATATGACAGATGCTTCCGCGCGCAGCGGCCACGCGCAGCGGTCGCGCCCTATGCGCGCCGAAGGTGCGCCAAAGGTAAGCCCGTCTACGCCCGTCCGCGCCTGGACCGCGCCCAGTGCCAGACCCCCTGGCCCCCGCAAAACCAACTCCTCCCGCTTAATGTACGACACCGCAACCCTCTCAGCCCGTAACCCCGGCCGCCCACCAAACTGCTACCAAGCCGCCCCAGGACACACCCATGGACCCTTCACCTGCCACTCCTGCAAGTTCGAATGCATCCGGACCCACACCAATTCCACTAACTCCAAACACAGCTCCGACACTAACCACCTAAAGTGCATCCTGCTCAACACCCTCTCGGGCCGCAGACACGCCATTGAACTCTGGAACCTACTCGACACTACATCGCCGGATGTCGCCTTCCTTACAGAAACCTGGATGAACCCCTCATCAGCACCCAACATCGCCATAGCCATCCCGGACCCCTACAAGATCATCCGAAAGGACCGCACCAACCAAACAGGAGGAGGCATCGCCATCGTCCATAAGAACACCATCCGCATCACGACCAGTTCCGACGATAACCTCGCTACCGCCGAACACCTTCACTTCCAGATCCACACCGACCCCAAGACCACACTTAGAGGCACCCTCATCTACAGACCACCTGGACCCCGTACACAATTCAGCAAAGACATCACTGACTTCATCAGCCCACACGCCCTCCCCTCCAAGGACTACATTCTACTGGGAGACCTCAACTTCCACCTGGAAAAGAAAAACGACAGCAACACCGCCACCCTTCTGGACAACCTGGCCAAACTCGGACTCGTACAACTTGTCAACACCCCCACACACTATGCCGGACACACGCTCGACCCAATCTTCACCTCCAGCAAGCACATCTCCTTCAATCACACCACAGCTCTCCATTGGATGGACCACAGCTGCGTTCACTTCAACTACAAAAAGACCACGACCCACAACCCCCCACAACCTATTCCCCGAAGAAATTGGAACAAAATTACCACCGACCAGCTCTTCACATCGCTTCACCAAAACCCTCCTGCCAAATCATCGGACCCAAACCAAGCAGCCACCAACCTCACACAATGGATCACCCACAGCGCCGATGAACTAGCACCCTTGAAAAACCATCAAATCAAGCAAGGTAGCAAAAAAGCCCCCTGGTTCAACGATGAACTTAAGAAATTCAAGAAGTTCTGCCGTACCCTCGAGAAAGCCTGGAGAAAAGACCCAACCTCTGACAACCTGGCCACCTTCAAGAACGCCACCCGCAAACACCACCAACTGATCCGATCCACCAAGAAATCAGCATTCAAGGATCGACTTGACAACAACGCCCAAAACAGCAAGGAACTATTCAATATCGTCAAAGAATTTACCAACCCCACCGCCGGCACCAACGACATCACTCCCTCCCAAGACCTCTGAAACTCCCTATCCTCATTCTTCCACAACAATATCGCCGACATACATAACAGCTTTGAAAACCAGTCAGACGACCAGTCCACTCCACCCACCCCCGAACCAAAACAACAATCTATCAACCTCTGCGCCTGGAACCCAATCACCACTGAAGACACCATCCGCCTGATGAACTCCATCCACTCAGGTTCGCCAACCGACCCATGTCCCCACCACATTTTCAACAAAGCAGACTCCATTATCGCACCACATCTCCGCGACGTCATCAACTGCTCCTTCAACTCCGCTACCTTCCCAGAAAGCTGGAAACACGCCGAACTCAGCGCCCTTCTGAACAAACCCACAGCAGACCCCACTGAACTTAAGAACTACCGCCCCATCTCGGTCCTCCCATTCCCTGCCAAAGTCATCGAGAAGGCCGTCAACAGTCAGCTCGCCGCTTTCCTTGAAACCAACAAATCCCTCGACTCTTCACAGTCAGGCTTCCGAGCCAAACACAGCACCGAGACCGCCCTCATCGCAGCAACAGACGACATTCGAACTCTACTGGACAACGGAGAAACAGCTGCCCTCATCCTACTTGACCTCTCCGCAGCCTTCGACACAGTCTGTCATAGCACCCTCATACAACGCCTCAGCAACGTCAGAATACAAGGAAAAGCATTGGACTGGATCATCTCTTTCCTTGCCGGAAGAACCCAGAGAGTCCACCTCCCCCCTTCCAGATCAGAGGCCACCAAAGTCATCTGCGGCGTACCACAAGGATCATCATTCAGTCCCACCCTCTTCAACGTATACATAGGTCCCCTCGCATCCATCGCGCGCCAACACAACCTCAACATCATCTCCTACGCAGACGACACCCAGCTGATCCTCTCCCTCACCAAAGACCCAAATACCGCCAAAACCAACTTACACGAAGGAATGAAAGAGGTAGCTGAGTGGATGAAGAACAGCCGTTTAAAACTAAACTCGGACAAAACGGAAGTCCTCATCTTAGGTTCATCCCCCTCTGCCTGGGACGACTCATGGTGGCCACCGGCCCTGGGAACCGCACCCATACCTTCGGACCACGCACGTAACCTGGGCTTCATCCTGCACTCCTCCCTCTCGATGACCAGACAAGTCAACGCCGTCTCATCATCATGCTTCAACATCCTACGCATGCTCAAAAAAATCTTCCGATGGATCCCCACCAAAACAAGAAAAACGGTCACCCACGCACTGGTCACAAGCCGACTGGATTACGGAAACACCCTTTACGTCGGAACCACAGCCAAACTACAGAAAAAACTCCAACACATCCAAAACGCCTCAGCCAGACTCATACTGGACATCCCCCGTCAAGCTCACATTTCCGGTCACCTGAAAGACCTCCACTGGCTCCCCGTCAACAAGAGAATAACGTTCCGTCTCCTCACCCACGCACACAAAGCCCTCTACGACCTAGGACCCGAATGCCTCAACACACGATTGTCCTTCTACACCCCCACCCGTCAACTACGATCGTCCAATCAAGTCCTCGCCGCAATCCCGCGCATCCATAGATCCACCATGGGGGGAAGATCCTTCTCCTACTTAGCGGCCAAAACCTGGAACTCTCTCCCCACCCACCTCCGCCTTACCCAGAACCACCTCTCCTTCAGAAAACAACTAAAAACTTGGATATTCGATAAGTAAAGCACCCCCCTCCCTCAAGCGCCTTGAGACCCTCTGGGTAAGTAGCGCACTATACAAATTTCTGAACTTGAACTTGAACTACAAAAAGACGTTGGCATAGCGCTGGAAAACAGGGACTTAAATTATGCTCTCCCACAATTGGATCACACAGCCCCCCACAGGGGTTAACCAAACTATCCTTCACCTCACCATCCAGTGGCTCAGACACATACTCCACACCACTCTCTTGAGATTGGCAAGACAGTATCTAACTGTTTCTGTCACTCAACACACACTCTTCTGGTCGGTCTTCACACTTACATTCCAGGACTTTAACTTTGGGGGAACCCCTCTCCTTGCACCTCTCATCTAGAGTCAGTAGAGTGTCTCTCCCACCACTAGGACCATGAACCCCTGCGCCAGTTACCCTAATCTCCTCAGGTACACTGCGCACTACTGGAGCTACCTCACGTCTTTGAACCTCCTGGGGTATGTTAACCCCCTCCAAGTCAGGCGCCACATCTCTCAGTGTATGTACTGCTCCCTCAGCACTAGATAACACAATTTTGTTGCAACCATCTGAGCTGGATTCCACCTCCAACTCAGCAAAGCTCACTTTCTGAGCGGCCCAAGGTTCTTCTTCTCTGGCTAAGGACATCTGGACCTCATTAATCTCTCTCAGCTCTTTGTCAATTTCTCTCATCCTCTGCTCATTATCCTGAAGCCAGCTATCTTTTTCTGTTTCTCCCTCACTTTCAGGGAATTCCTCCTTCTCAGACTCCACTGGTAATGTTGCCTTCCAGCTGGGTAACTCATACTGAAATAGGGATGCCTCTAGATCCTCCCTGGACCTTGTCTTCACAGGCAGCCCCCTTTCCTTGCAAAAAACACGTAGCTCCTTCATTGTGTAGATAAACATGTGTCAGAAGTCGAGTTCCATTTTGCAACAACTAACCAGAGCCATAGTATCAAAAATACCTTCAGGAGGAGACGACACCATAAAACAGAAAAAATAGTATGTGGTTGCGTTTGGTCTGCACTTGCTAGTAGTGTTCACCAATCACTGTACATGAATCAGAAATGCAAGTCCAGAATCCTCACCCCTGACCACCAATGTTAGATTTGGGGGTCTCTAGTTGGTACAGGTAGGTACTTGTGACAAATAGGGACCCTTGCCTTTAGTCAGGGTGGATAACCCCTGATCACACACTTGGTAGCTTGGCACGAACAGACAGGCTTTTCACAGAGGCAGTGTGTAAAGCATTTGTGAACACATACAGTAATCAAGTGACAACACTACAGATGGACACCACACAGTTGTCTATTAAAATTAAGTATACTTTATATAGATTTAACACAAGACCACAAACGACAAAAATCCACAGTACTGTACTTAAAATGGTAGAATTAGCTTAGTTCTCTTTAGATCTTAAAATGCGACACTTTGAGTCAATGTACCTTAAGATGCTACACGCAGGGCAACGAAAGTGTTGCAAAGATGGTGATGCTTTGAAATTTTGGTGTAAAGAAATAAAGACATAGTTTTCTTGTTGTTGCGGCACGCTTCTCCGATGATGTGAGAAGTCTCGACTCGATGCGTCAGCTGCAGCGGCAACACCCTTGTTCCGTGATGCGACGACAGCGGCTTTGGCGGCGACACTTTTCTCCGACGCTGAGAGACCATTCTGCTTGATGCGACAACTGCAGCGGCGACACCCTTGTTCCGTGATGCGATGACAGCAGCTCCAACGGTGGCACACCTGAGTCGCTTCTCTTGATGCTGTGCAATGTGACAGCTACAGCGGCGACATCCACGATGCGACAGCAGCAGCAGCGATGGTGACACGCATCTTCTTCTGGGCGAGACACTTCTCTTGATGCGGTGCAATGCGACAGCTACAGCGGCGACATCCACAATGCGATGGCAGCAGCGACGGTGACATGCTTCTTCTTCATTGCGAGACGCTTCTCTTGATGCAGTGCAATGCGACAGCTACAGCGGTGACATCCAGGATGCGACGCAGCAGCAGCGACGGTGACACGATTCTTCTTCGTTGCGAGACGCTTCCAGCTCCTTGCGACACGCAGTCCCTCAGAAGGCCCAAAACAGCAGCAGGCACTTCCAAAGAACTCTTGGGGAGCTGGGGGTTGAAGTCTGTTGTACCTGAGACTTCAGCAGGAGGCAAGCTCTTCTCTCAAGCCCTTGGAGATCCTTTACAAGTTGAATAAAGTGCTCACAAAGTCCTTTCTCCTTGCTTTGGCAGTCAGGCAACCACTGCAGGTCAATCCCCCAAACAGCACTTCCGCTTAGGGATAGTCTCTCCTCACTTTCTTCAGGTTCCGCCCCTCAGCAGAGGTTTCTTCTTGTTTGCCCAAAAGTGATTTAAATTCTTGGGATCAGGGTCCCAATACTTATACCCCAAAATCCTTTGTCCTCTGAGGGCAGAGGGGCCTTTGCCTAGTCCAAACCAGTTTTGTTCAGTCCTGGAGCGCTCAGTTTACATGACTCCTACTTTCCTTTCACAGTGCAGGGCAGAGACATCAGACGCACCACAGGAAGTGGAGCCAGCATTGTGGAGGGAAGGCACAGTCCTATTCAGGTCCCAGGTGCAACTTCTCCCTCCCATCTAGATGCAAATCTCTCCATTCACCACTGGGCTGACTCACGCTGTCCCCCGGAAACCCCAAGCCCTGTCACTCAAACTCCAGACAAGGAATACACAACCTAGCAGAGGCAGGCTTGGATAGTTAGACAAGAAAATACCTGCTTCTAAAAGTGGTATTTTCAAACAAAGAATGTTAAAATCAACTTCACTAAAAGATGTATTTTATCATTCTGAGTTCAGGCATACTAAACTCGAATTTCTAGCATGTTCCCTGAGTCAGTTAGGATTATAAGATGTAATAATCTAACTGCCCATTCTGGCCTATGGAGAACAGGTAACCTTGCAATAGTGAAAAACGAAAATGGCTGTAATTCACTATTAGGACATGCCACACACCAGGGCTTGTCCTACCTTATACTTACAATGCACCCTTCCCGTGGGCCTACCATTGAGGTGTTTCAAGAAAAGGGAAGGTTTAGGGACTGGCAAGTGGGTGCACGTGCTCAGTCAACATGGCAGTACCGGAGTGCACACAGGCTCTGCAATGGCAAGCCTTAGCCACACGTTTACAGGCTGCTTCTGTGGGTGGCACAACCAGTGCTGCAAGCCCACCAGCAGCATTTGGATTACCAGCCCTGGGCACACTCCTGGTGCAAGGTACTAGGGTCTGACAAGTAAACCAAACAAACCAATCATGGAGTCACTAATCCATACATCAATTTACATAGGGAGAGCATATACACTTTAGCACTGATCAGCAGTGGTAAAGTGCCCAATAATAAAACCAACAAAAAGAGGTTAGACAAAATACAGGAGGAAGGCAAAAAGTTTAAGGATGACCCTGTAAAAAAGGGCCATGTCCAAGAAACATACTTAGCTCTTACTTTGGATTTTAGCGCAAAGGATTGTGCCAACACAAAAAACTGAACTTTATAGTAGAGAGTGATCTGACCTCCACTCCAGTGATTCAAATAAAAAGTTCTAGGGACAATATTAATTTCTCAAAACACAGTATGCTCCCACTACCCCTTTACATGTTAGTCACAATGCGAGGGATCGTAAACAAGAATATAAACAGGTAACAGCTGGCAAGAAAACCGCTCAAAAGAGAAACTGAACAGACAAGAGAATTAGCAGTTAGCAGAAGGAAGAGTGATGTTTCCAAACAAGCAGCAGGTCTCAGGTTGAAAAGAAAGGGAGGTAGGAGGAGAGAGGAGGCACGCGTATAAAGGCAATAGGCATTTCTTTTAAAAGTTAAATCAGAGGAAAGAGAAACTGACAGAGAAGACGACTCTGAGCAGCCGCCACTCTCCATTCAAGCTCCCAAGGCTTAATTGTGTTGAGATTTGTGTATAAGGCCGGACTGCAAACAAACATAAGCCCTGGCAAAAACCTTCAAACCAGCCAGCCACACACTTCAGGAGGCAGCAGCAAGAACTGGGTGATATCTGCATTTGTTTCTGAGTCCAGCTATGAAAGCAACCACCTGGCCCTTAGCCCACCAGGAAAACGCCAGGGTGATGGAATGGCCAATCCAGTGAGGGCACTTTAAGAATGGAGACAGTGGAGGGGCGTGGCTTGGCGCCAGAGTCAGATGGAAGCACTCGGGTAAAGCTCCGCGGCTCGTCGGGAAGATGCGACGCTCCGAAGCGGTTTAAAGCCTGTCTGTAGACATGTTTGGATACATGAAACTGCGTGGCACATTTGGAGACCCTCAGCATTTTCCATTGCGGGGGTTACATTAGTTTCTTCATCGCAGTAAGTGTTCTTTGCGGTGCGCTTTCATTGCGGCCGCTATTTTGAATTTTTTTGTGCGAGCGCGCCTCTCCTCACAAAGTTATCGGCAAGATGCCTCCTGCATACGGAACACTCTTCCCTATTATATGAACTTGCCAGAATCCTCATTTTGCTTGTTTTTAAGGAGGAATTTAATGGAGCATAATGTGAAGTAAGCCCTAACTTGTTACACAGCGGCTATTTTGTGCTCCTCATAGCGTTCCTCTGTACTGCAACAATCCCTTTTTTCCTTTTTTTTTCTCTGAGGTAAATGCAATTTTTCTATACTCAACATATTCTGGACTGAGTGGATTCATGAATGAACTGCCCTCTACATATTCCAGATTATGAAGCAACTTCTTTCCAATCTGGCATTCTTTCACCTTGGATTGCTTTTACATCATAGTCTCCTGGCTCACATTGGCATTCTTAGTGGCAGTTCAATTATTTTTTGGATGCACTGCAGTTGACTTTTCGGAATATGTTTCTCTTCTTTCTCCCATACTTCTGCTCTGGAGGGAACATAAAGGCTGGTTGGTGACTGCCATTCTAACTAATAAAGTCTTTTTGACTGGGTACCAATGGTCTTTTGATATATCAAGGTACTAAGCTCTTTCTACATGAACTCGCCTATTTTTATGTCACTGCTATCTCATCGTATTTGACCCTAAACACATTCACATTAATACGGACTGCGTTTTAAATGTGATTTTATGGGCAGGACAAAACCAACGCATGTCTAAACCCAAGACCATTTTTGTAAAGAACTCCAAGATTTTTTTCAGAGTTCTCTAGAATAGAAGTTTCTCTGGCCTCCTCTTCTCATAGCTTGGACCCGACAATGGAATATTCACCTATAATGCCAGAGAAATCCAACACTAAACGACTCAAAAAAGACCCTCAATCGCCACCAAAATCAATATCACCTGTGTCTATGGACTTATTATTGGAGGAAATAAGAGCTCTTATACCCTTCATGGAAGAGACTAATGCTAAATTGCAGACTTTAATGGATAATTGCTCTCAACTTGATACAAGGATCTCCTCAGTTGAACAAAGTATTTCCTCCTTAATAGAGACTTGTGCTACAGTATCTCAACTCCACTCTCAGGTCTCTTTGCTTCAGAAACAGGTTGAGGACTTAGAAAACCGAAATAGACGAAATAATTTACGTATTTATGGTCTGGAGGAAGGCCGTGAAGGGAATGACTCTCTTGCATTTTTGAAGTCTTTTCTCCCTAAGTTACTCCACCTGCCAAAGGGAACGGCACTTAACATTCAACGTGCACACCGGCTAGGTTGTGCTCCATCTAACGCCTCATCTTCATGAAGAGCAAGAGGAGTTATTCTGTATTTCTTAGAATACAAGGATTTGCTAAAGGTTCTTTCAGTGGCCAGAGCTTCTCCGATACTCACTGGGTCTGGTTCACCTTTGTTTTTCGCACAAGACTATGCAAGAGCCACTGCCTACCACCGCAAAGCATTTCTAAACATGCGACCTGATCTTCGTTCAATAGGGGCCAGATATGGCCTTTTTCACCCTTGCCTTTTTAAAGTCACCTACAACAACAGAACAACCACGTATGAGGATCCTCTGCGTTTACAAAGCTTCATCAATTCTTGCAAATCGTCTGCTATGGACTTCTCTCAATCTATTGCTTCTTTTAATGCTTGACTTTGTTGTCTATTGATTATACTGTTTGAATCCTGATCTCCTCATTATAACATTTGGTAGTTTATAAACTGTTTTTCTTTCTTCTCATTACATTCATTGTTACTCGTACTAGTGTTAATTTTTTGCAAATTTGTTAGTAATTATTGCTCTTGTCCATTTTATAACAATACTCTAACGTTTGTTATGTTTAGTCTCCACAGCTTCGTTACCCTTACCTCATGGTGTCTTCCTGGCTTTCCGTTTAGCTGACCCTGGGTGTGTCGTCCATTCCATGTGGCTCCACCCCTCCCCACGTGTCTATTTGGTCTTTCTTCATGTAGGTATGTTGTCTTCTTTTATCTCTCCCTTAATTTTCTTCTATATTCTCTTCCTTTTTTCCTTTCTAAATACAGTCCTTACTCCCTTTATGAGTGTCACTATTTTTCCTACTCTTAATGTACTGTACTCTATCACTTTTCTAAGTTCATTCATTATTACTATAGAGGTTGTTAATCTCCAGCTATTAATGCTATTCACTTTTCTCATTTCATCATCGCTTTTCTATAATTTCCATTTAAATCACAGTTCTAGATATATAGCTTCACGTACTCCTGTTTTCTCTTATCAACTTTGTTCTCTTCTTTTATCATTTCGTGTCCACTTTTTACTTCTCATATTGGCTATTTTTTCTAGGTTCATGATATTTATCTTCTTTCCTATTTTTCCTGGGTTCATTGATTTTTATTACCATTGTTCACTATACTTGTCTAGCCTTATTCTCCATCCGCCATGCCGTGGAAATTAGTCTCATGGAATGTTAGAGGATTGAATTCTCCCATAAAAAGACAAAGCGTATTAACTCATTTGGCTAAATTAAATGCTGATATAGTCTTCTTACAAGAGACTCACCTCACGAGACTGAGTCGTTAAAACTAAAAAGAGGTTGGGTGGGGGAAATATTTTACTCTAATGGTGATGGTAAGCGTAACGGTGTTATGATGCTTTGTCGTAAATCACTTAACTTCAAATTTTTATCCCAAGAATCAGACACTGATCATCGATGGCATAATGTTAAGGTGTTGTTGAAGGATGTTCCAGTCTCTTTTTTCAATGTCTATGCCCCCACTGGTGGTGATTTTTCCTTTTGGAGATCTATAACTAAGCAGATTGATTTATGCATCGAAGACAATTTTATATTAGCGGGAGACTGCAATCAGATTTTTGATCCTTTTATAGATCGGAATTCTAAGGTTCCATTTATTCCTAACAAACCCCATACATTTTTTATTCATACCATTAAACAAGCATAAACTCTTAGACGCTTGGAGGCTATGCAACCCAATCACCAGAGAGTACACTTTTTATTCTCCGTTCCATCACTCTCAGTCACAGATAGATAATGTTTTTGTTTCTCGTAACTTATCCCAATCACTTATGACCGCAGAATTAGGTCCGATATTATTATCGGATCATGCTCCCATTTCAATTGACCTTGACATTTTGCCTAAAGTTGATATCCCCAGACGATGGAGATTCAATAATTCTCTTCTTCTGGAGCCAGCTTTTTCCTCCTAATTTACTACATTTTTTGAAGAATATTTGTCCATTACTCATACTGAATCTTTACCTTTTTCCATGATTTGGGATGCATTTAAGGCTGCAGCAAGAGATTTTATTATAAGTTATGTGACTAGAAAACGTAACATTGCCCACCAATGTACCAGGTCCCTCCTTCAAGACATCAAGAGACTGAAGCATTCTTTTTATACATCCAATTCAAAAGATATTCTCAATGCCCTTATAAAAGCAAAATTACAATTCAACAAGGAATCAACTGACAATGCCTCATTATAGCTACTGAATTCTAGTGCAAAATTTTATGGGGGGGAATAATCAGGCTGCTAAAATCTTAGCCAATTATTTGAAAACCAAACAAAACAAACTGAATATCAATTCTAATGATGATGGTCATTCTGTTTTCAAATTCAAAGACACAGAAATTTTAAATGAATTTGCACTGTTTTACAAGTCATCATACTCTTCTGAAACGAATCCCACTGACCAGATGCTCTCACAATTCTTTTCAAATTTACGTAAGTCTCAGCAGAACTTTTCCGACTTATCAACCTTAGAAACGGAGATAACACAACAAGAACTTTTAGATGCACTTCAACACCTCAAAAATGACAAAGCACCTGGACCAGACGGTTTTACGGTCAAATTTTATCTTCATTTTTCTAAAGTAATAATGCCTAAATTACATTTTCTAATTGATTCTTTTTTTTGGTAGGGAAATCCAAGGGTTCTTTTTCAAAGGCTCATATTTGTCTAATACCTAAGAAGGCAAGGATTTGAAATACTGTAAAAATTATAGACCCATATCACTTGTTAATATTGATTACAAGATTTTTTCTAAAGCACTAGCCTTACGTCTAGATCCTATTTTACCAAATATATTAGGCAAAGAACTATCTGGTTTTGTGAAAGGACGAGTAATCTCCGATAATACAAGACTTTTTTTTTATATTTTATCTAAAGCCCCATATCTAAAACACCCTCTTGCATCAATAGTATTAGACGCAGAAAAGGTGTTTGATAGAGTTGAATGGCAGTATCTCTTCTACACTCTCAAATGGTTTGAATTTGGCCCTAAGTTTACGTCCCAAATCTCACTTTTATATTCTAATCCACAAGCTGCTGTTTGTGCCAATGGTATAATATCTTCATTTTTTGATCTTGGTAGAGGAGTACGTCAGGGATGCCCCTTATCCCCTTTCCTTTTCAATTTGGCCCTTGAACCCTTCCTTACAAACATTCGCCAGAACGCGTTCACATACACGGATTTGAAACTCCCACAACTAGTGTTAAACTTGCAGCATACGCTGACAATATTTTGCTTTTTATTTCAAATCCTAATGAATCAATTCCTGCCTTTCTAAAGGAGGTCCATTCCTTTTCAATGATTTCTGGATATAAACTAAACAGCGACAAATGTGAAATCTTACCTCTCCTAAATTCACCTTTAAAGCTGATTTTGCTACAGCAAGCTTTACTTGGAAATCCTCTCATATCAAATATTTATGTTTGCATTTCAAACCTACAATTAAAGACATAGTAACTTTGTGTATGAATAATTGCATTCAAAAAATGTCAGAGCTTACCTCCAAATGGCATCCCCTTCACCTATCCTGGTGGGGTCGTTTGGATACTATAAAAATGATGCTCTCTCCTATAATTTTATATACTATTTCCAGCATTCCGGTTCCTATCTCCACCAAACTATTTAAATCTATCAATTCAATACTATCTTCCTTTTTGTGGAATAATAAAAAGCCCCGTATGTCTATTTCCAAGTTAATGCGACCCAAAACTGAAGGAGGAGTTAATTTTCCCAATTTTCCAGCTTATCAAAAAGCATTTTCGTTGCGACAGGCTTCATACTGGCTGCTTGATTCCACAGAAGACTATCCCTTATGGGCCTCAGTTGAACATTCATTTGTATTCCCTTACTCATTTCATGAATATCTTTCTTTCTCTCGCAAACCCCAAACTTTATCTACTCCCCTATTTAAACACACCTCTAAACTCCTTAACTCTTTATATCCTTCATTACATGATACCCTCGAATCTTTTTAAGGCTCTACCATATGGCATAATAAAACTGTATTGATAAAAAACAAACCCTTTTATTGGAAAACGTGGAGGAATCGTGGTTTATTATGGATTCACCAATTATTCTCAAATAACGAATTTGCCTCTTTCTCCTCCCTTTGACAGTTATATAGTTTGCCCTCCTCGTTCACTTCTAAGTATTATAGTCTACGCAACAGTGTGCTTAATATATACACTCAGATTAGGTGTAGGCCCCACATATCTCCTACTAGCAACTTGCATGCTGACTTGTCCTCTCTTTTACATTCTAAACCTAGAGCATCAAAAATATATGCTTACTTTCAATCCATAGGTTTAACAAGACAGAAGTCTAGTATTGAAATGGCTTGGGAAAAAGACTTTGATGTAATCTGGTCTTTATCAATGTGGAACAATATCTGGACTAAACTACGTAAAATGTCAAGAACGGCTAGTTTGACGCAAACTTTGTTTTACATCTATAACAGGCGTATGTTATCCCCACACACATTAAACAAAAGATTCCCCAACTTGCTGAATACTTGCTGGTCTTGCACAATTCCTGACGCTGATTTGTACCATATGCTTTTATTGTGTTCACCTGTATATCACTTTTGGGAACTTGTATGGTCTCAAATTAATGTAATTTTTTATACTAATATTCAATTCTGTGTAAAAGAATTTTTTGGGTGAAGTCTTTCACCTTCTTGGGATAAATGTAATCTTAGTACCAAAAATGTTGATTTACTAATAGCAGTTGCCTTTCAGCAAATAACAAGAAATTGGAAGAACTTTAGTAAGATTTCTTATAAAGCCTGGTGGTACAATGTATGCCACAATCATAGATTGGACACTTTTTTCACATTTACTCTATACTTGGCTATGAAGAGAACTCAGTTATGGTCACCTGTTACAACATTCTTTGATAAATGTGCGAGACAGAACTCTTTGCCTAAACTACCTCAACAGAAAGTATTTAAACTCCCATAATTCTATTTTGTTGTTCCTTTATTTAATATATCAATAGGTATTGCATTATTTCTCTCCTTTCTTCAATATGTTTTTATCTTTTATTCTTATCCTTGTATTTAGGCTGGATTACATATGTGACTCATTGTTTCTTGATTGATCACATGTTTGTATGATGACACCTCTTTATTTTCAATAAAACTCTTTTTGAACTAAAAAAAAGAATGGAGCAAAGTCAGCTGCGGGAATGGCTGCAGAGGCTGCGATGCGGCAGGAGTTAGAGAGAGGCATTGGTGCAGACAGGCACAACCACTGGGAGCAAGCAGCATCCATGACAGCGGGAATCTGGAGGGAGGATGCTTCTAATCGCAGTAAGGGTCATATGCCGTGAGGCTTTTGGGTACTTAGAGTCTGCTGCCAATTAAGTGGAAGCAGCTAATGGCAATGTGCCCGCAGAGTGCACAGAGGTGAGACAAATGACTGAAGAGGGCCCATGCTTATGGGCAGGAATCACAGATACCAAGTAAAGAACCCACAGTCATACTTTTCACCTGACTGCCCTCAAACATAGCTGCCAAATCTTACCCACTGGTCCCAATTAACAAAATGATCTCTCCTACCAGGCAGTGTTCATTAAGTGGGATATGGTAAAAGGCGTACACACCAGGAAGCTGAATACAGGACGTTACTGTAAAGGGAACATCCTATGTGTTTAAGATGCATTATTCACGTGATAATCAAGAAATCAAACATAGAAGCAGCCGATTCATTAACAGTGCTGACGCACTGGCAAGGCGATGTAAATTGTGCTGCCGAAAAAAATTGTAACTTGGCATATATTCTACTAAAAGATAAATATCACATTGTTCTTGATACGGAAGTAGTGATATTACTATTCACCAACCAAGAACGACGCTAACAGTGAAGTCTGGAAAGAAGAGGGCAGACAGTAATCCCATTGATAAAATGGCCATTTCTCTACATTGAACATGTTGAGCTTGAGGAAATAAAATGCAACAACCATGAGAAAATTAAAGGTGAGAGACATTCCAGACAATACACCATGAGTTCTGTCAAAGATTTAAAACGAGAAGCATGGTGCAACTCTGGGAGCAGATCAGACAACAAACATGTTAATCTATGTCCTTGGTGGTAAGAAAGGCAGTGCTTGGGGCAAACACAGTTAGCCACCAAGTTGGATTTCTGAAGGCTGTAATGTGTGACAAGAATGTGCTTGACTGTTTTGTTGTGATTTTTTTTTAATGTTGTTGTGCTATATATTTGCATTGCATTTTGATTGCAGTTTAATATAGCGCGAACTTGACCCAAAGGTATTAGAGAGCTTTACATGAGCACCAATACTTTTATTTTAGGCCCAGAATCACGGGCTATTTGAGCCTCTCACCAAACTCAAACCTGGTTGCCCAGCTTCAAAGTCAGTAGCTCTGGCCCTTAAGCCACATGTGAATGTTGTGTAGTTTTAATTGTTTTGTGTATTAAGTACCCTGTTATGTTTAAGTTTTGTTTTTAGGTTACTTTGAAACATGTCATTGTATTTTGTTCTGTTGTTACTTTAGAGATGTCAACAAATGATGGTTAATTTCCAGCCAAAATAGCACATACATTTAAAGTGTGAATGCCAAACAACCATTTACCACTGTCTCGGGTGGTAAAACACTGTGACTCCTGCTCTTCAAATATTTAAGGCACCAGTCAGCCCGAAACTGTAGCCGAGACTGATCTTAAAGTAGCACTTCCAGGGTCAGATTTAGTAGTATTTTCTGTTGGGTTTGCATCCCAAAAGTGATGTAAACTGGTGCAAAATGTTTATTAGATATTTACTTTTCAGCCCCGAAGTTGATTTGTGCTGGAAAATAGCCCAAAAGTAATACAAAGTAGCATTTTGCGCTGCTTTCTGTCAAAGGGGCTTACCACTTGGAGGTACATGGGTGCTTCCATGCAGCCACCCGTGGTTTCAGACGTAAAGCTGTCTACTAACATTTGTACGTATGGCTTTGAGCCCAAAAATAACCCCTCTTTGAGGTTGCCGTTAAAAGGAGAAATATTTTTGTATCTCCAAACTTTTCTGACTTTGAATGTATGCTGCGCTGCACAGAATACATGCAAAGTTTGAAAAGTGGCAAATGAGTATTCTTAGTATGTTGCACTGGAAGGATAGCCTTCCAGTACAATATCTATTCTAGGCATCACACAGACACCTTTGTAATATCGCGCCAATGTGTATGCTTGGTGGTAAGCAGCCTGGTTGTGTGTCAGCTATACGGAATGGAGGAATAGCGCCATCCTTAGAGGATACAGTGCTGTCCTGCTGTCCCCGTATCCCACAACGCTAGGGCAGGCGAGCGCAGTGTGCACATTTGAGTACCACTCATTACAAATGTGTTTGATACATGCATGTCTTACCAAGCAACAGATACAATGGTCATTGTTTTCATCATTCTGGTAGATTTCTATGAACTGTTAAGTGATTATAACAACTTGTATTATTTTCTTAATTATTTCATAGAAATCGTTTCAATTTTAATTCCAAAGTAGTCATTCTCTCTTCTGCTTCACTAACTGCATTTCTGATAATGTTATCTTTTTCCACTTAATTTTTGCCACATTTTTATATTGGCATTAATCACACCGCATTTCAACTATTCACTGTAGATATGTCATGTGAGTAATTTTAAAACTGAGATGTGTAAGAATGAAATCATTATTGTTGTTGGCCCATGTGGCTTCACCCTATTGCGCCCTAGCAACCACCACTTACTATCTGAGATTCTCATCTGACCACAGTGAAAAAGTAAATATGTTGGAAGTCCTGGTAAATGGTGAAAAGCTTTGAGAATGCATGTTCTTGTCTCACAAAATGTGAAAAAAGAGACCAACAGTAAAACAGCACTGGCACAACTCTAAAGAAATGCGAGGATGGGGATGTACTAGACTTACACATATTCCTCAAGGTAGTAAAAGTGGCTGAAACAAAATACATTTACATGTAGACATCCTGGTGTGGACTCAAGATTTCTTTTACTGAATACTTCTTCACAGAAGGGGTTCCAAAGCACATAAAACAAGCCCGTTGAGATTGTGGTGACACAGAGGATGAATCAAAATGTGCCAAGTACAAATTTAGGGGGGTACAATGACATTTAAAAGCAAGGAAAGTACTGATATTTTGGTGGTTAAATATTCAGATTTTTGTTGCAGTGAATCCCACTAATTTGTTCTGATATAGTGGAAATCTCGCAGTACTCTCTCGGAAAAGTTTGTAAATGTGGCACTATTACCTTTAACTACAGTTACCCTTTTCCACGCCTATATCTATTGTAAGGGTGATGAATCCTTTACATAGTATTTTAACCAAAATAGCTCCTTCATAAACACAGGCAAGTAATCAAATGCAGAGAAACATTATAGTCAATAATGAGAATTTGTGAGTAATTTTAAAGGGTTTTATTCTAATTACATTTTAAAATGTTCTGATTGTTCATGCAGTAGTCATATATCAATAAGGTTACAGAATTGGTAATAGAAAAAAATAGTTAGTGCAGAGCATATTATAAAGTGCACACATCGGGTTCCATAAAGGAACGAACCCCTATTCTATGAAATGGGGTGCAAATTATGTCAGTCACAACTCACGAAGAGTTCAAAAATAAATCAAGAGTGAGATTAACATGAAGCCAAACCAATAATAATAATTGCAGAATCTCCCATAAAAAGAAATAAAGCATAGAGCAAATAAGCCTTGGCAAAACCAGTTAGTCAAAGCATTAACCTTGGGATTTTAATAAAAGTCATAATAGAACACTTTGCCTACATCTAACCTGCAATCATCCCAGCTGAATCTGCCTCCCCTGTTCTGCTTCATCTGAATCTGTTCTGCTCTGTGTTAGAACAGGGGGTCTATAGTTGGCAGAGGTATGTACCTTTGACCAGGAGGCATGGGGTACCATCTAGCCTCTTCCCTTACAAACAGTGTCCACTTGTATTTACACCCCGCTAAGCGCTTAGAGACCCCTGGGTGATAAGGCGCTCTACAAATCAAAAATACAAATACAAATACCTAATAGGGACCCTTGCTTCTAAGTCAGGGAAAGGGGATTACACTCATGGATAACCCCTGCTCACCCCCTTGGTAGCTTGGCCCAAGCAGACAGGCTTATCTCATAGGCAGTGTGTTAAGCATTTGTGAACACATACAATAATACAGTGAAACACTACAGATGGACACCACACAGGTTTTTATAAAAATAAGTATTCTTTATATAGACTTAACACAAGACCACAAACGACAAAAATCCACAATACTGTACTAAAAATAGACTTAAAGATGGTAGAAGTAACTTAGTTCAAGTTTATGATAAAATGTGACACGTTTCTCAAAAAGTACCTGGATGCGTAATGCAAAACAAACAAAAGGTTCACAGGGATGGAGATGTGTCAGTTCCTTGCTGCGGGGGAGACGATGTGTCGTGCCTCAATACTTGCTCAGAGTAGGGGATGCGTCTTGGTCCGTACTGGAGAGGAGGTGATGGGTTGATTCTCATACTGCTTTCCGGCTACGATGCGGCAAGATGGCACCTCAATTTGATGCGACAATCCAGTGCGATAAGATACGCCATTGATGCGAAGTGACGAACTGTAAGTGATGCATGCACGCCCGATGGCCGTGCAGCGAACTCTGTAACTTTGGAGTCGCAACACGCTCTGCAACACGCTTCTCCGGTGATGAGCAGGCGATCTCTGCTGCGGCAACTCGCTTTTCCGGTAATGCATTGGTAAACAGCTGAGATGAAGGCATGCTTCTCTGGTGATGCAGTGGCGACCTCTGCGGCGGCGACACGCTTCTCCGGCGAGTGCAACGGCAACAGCAGCGACGCACCTCGTCTCGTTGAGTCGCACTTCCAGCTCCCAGAGACACAAAGGCGTCTGCAGACATAATTCCCAGCAAGGAAATTCATAGGGGAGCTGGTAGTGAAGTCTTTTGTCCCTGAGACTTCGGCAGGAGGAAAGCACAAGTCCAAGCCCTTTCAGAAATATTCGGCATGATGATGAAAGTTCTTTGAAAGTTCCTTCTCCTTTACTTGGCAATGAAGACACCAATGCAGGCCAATCCAACAACACAGCACACTGGCAGGGGGGCAGTCCAAACTCCTGCAGCTTCCATGGTTCTTCTCCTTGGCCAAGGTTGTTCCAGAAGTGATCTAAAGTTCTGAGGTCTGGGTCCCCCTTTTTATACACCAAAATCCTTTCTCTCTGAAGGCAGAGAGTGTCTGAAGTATAGATATTCGTTTTATTGTATAGTTAATAAAATCCATTACAAAACTAAAATACGTCATTTAAAATTGATCAGTTTACATGCTTAATTGAAAATTAAAAACAATATCAGTGCTGTTACAGATCACATGGTCATGATTTGTATGCATCCGCAAGAGTTCATGTATAGTTCAAGGTTATTTATTGGCTCTGTACGATAAATGTTCTTTTGTTCTCAAACTTCTTAATAAATGTGACTGTTCTACAGACCAATTGTGGGTCCGCTGTACACAGGACATATATTATTGCGGAACGGCAAGTACGTATTCCGTGCTCATTGAACTTGGCCTTTAACCAGCTCCGACGTTCCTGATCCAAAGCCGGACAGATGCAAATCAGGTGTATAAAGTCTTGTTTTGCGGCACCACATAGGTCACACTCCTTGGTGCCTGGGGTCCTCCAGTCCGGTCGTTCAGCATTTATTGGAAGGCTGCCCATCCTTATGCTGAGATATTTTAATTTGATGTATAATGGAAAGGCAAGCCCTAGATAGGCCACAGGTTTGAGCTTGTTATACGATTGAAGTATCATCCAGGCATGTGAACGGTGGCTAAGGATTGACTTATCAATAATCAGGGAGTGACTGTTTGCTGCCTTTTTAGCTACCAGCTTGAAAGTCGATACAGGTAGCTTGGTGTGCCACAGGGATGTTAGTTCGGTGGTTTCTAGGGAGATTTTTAAAAACGTAGTATATAGAGAATCTGGGCTGTTTTGCATTGCTTCCCACATTGCAGAATTGATTTCTATTTCCCTGTGCAACCAAATGCCATACCAAAACTTGACAGTCTCATATTTTTTTTGCAGTTCTTGAGACTGCAGGCTGAACTCGAGCCAAACCTGTGCCTGCGAAGCATTACACGGTAAATTAAAGACACGCTTGTAGACACTCGTTTGAATTTTATCTAGAAGCTTGGCGTTTCTACCGTGATGTAACACACTGCCATAAGATATTGTAGGAAGCAGCTTGGCCTTGATGACTGTCAGTAGGGGACTGAGTAGGGGACCTTTTAATTGCTTCAATAAACTGTTTAAAGTATACAACAATGCTATTCCCTTCTTTTCAATGTCCTTAAAATGCGTAGAGAAATTGAGGCGCCTGTCCAGTTGTATTCCCAAATATTTATAGCTATCTACCACTTCCAGTTTTTTATTATCTATTACAAAGAGTGGTGATGCTTTACGACGGCGAGTTATTACCATGATCTTTGTTTTCTTGCTATTTATTTCAAGAAGATTCTGTTTTGTGTATCCAGCTAGTTCGTGCAGAAGGCGTTGCAGGCCTATTTTCGTCTGGCTGAGAAGGACAACATCATCGGCATAGGAAAGATGTGTTAACCGTAGGATTCCTAGCCGGGGTGGATGGGCATTAGTCCATCCACCTCCATTAGAGAGTGTTTGTACCTAGTCCAACCCAGTTCTGTGCAGTCCTGGAGCACTTTGTTTACAGGACTCCTGTTTTCCTTTGTCAGGGTGGGCCAGGGTCCTCAGACACACCACAGGAGGTGGAGCCAGCATTGTAAAAGGCAGGCACAGCCCTATTCATGCCCAGGTGCTACTCCTCCCACCATTCTACATGCAGATAGCTCTATTCAGCCCTGTGCTGACTCACCCTGTCTCCTGGAGCCTCCCCAGCCCCTGTCACTCACGAACCAGACAAGGAATACACAACCTACCAGAATCAGGCTTGAATGGTTAGGCAATAAAATACCTACTTTCTAAAAGTGGTATTTTATCATTCTGAGTTCGGACATACTAAACTTGAATTTCTACCATGTTCCCTGGGTCAGTTAGGATTATAAGATGTTATAATCAAACTGCCTATTCTGGCCTATGGGGACAGGTAGCCTTGCAATAGTGAAAAACAAAAATGGCTGTAATTCACTATCAGGACATGCTACACATATCAGGGCATGTCCTACCTCTTACATACAATGCATCCTGCCCTTGGGCCTACCTTAGGGGTAATTAATATGTAGAAAAGGGAAGGTTTAGGGACTGGTAAGTGGATGCACTTACCAAGTGGACTTGGCAGTGCTAGACTGCACACAGGCTCTGCAATGGCAGGCCTGAGACACTCTTTACAAGCTGCTTCTGTGGGTGGCGCAATCAGTGCTGCAAGCCCATTAGCAGCATTCGATTTACAGACCCTGGGCACCATGGTGCACTGTGCTAGGGTCTGACAAGTAAATCAAATAAGCCAATCATGGAGTCACAAATCAATACATCAATATAAGATAGGGAGCACTAACACTGTGGAACTGAATAGCAGTGGCACAGTGCCTGAAGCATCTAACCCAGCAAAACATATCAAAACAGAGGAGGCAATCAGTAAAAAATGGAAGGGAGACTCACGCCAATGGTACCAGGTCTAACATGTTTCCCCTCCAGCTGAAATATGGGGAGACCTACCCTTCCCCTTGGGAGTTCTCTTCACTAAGGCGGAAAAATCTGGACAGACCATCAGCATTGGCGTGGTCGCGGTACAGGGCGCTGTTCCACCGTGAAATCCATTCCCTGTAGGAAAATGGACCGCCTCAAAGACTTTGGGTTCTTACCCCTCATCTGCATCAACCATCTGAGGGGCCTGTGGTCTGTCTGAACTCGGAAGTGGGTCCCAAACAGGTAGGGTCTCAACTTCTTCTGTTGTATGTCGATTTAGATTCCGAATTAATTTTTCCGATTCATGCCCATATAAAGGTACAATTCACATCTAGGCATAGAAAGCCAGTCCTTATTTAGGCATAGCCCATGCTACCCAAATACAGGCATGGCTACTTCCATTCGTTCATCTACGTCACAACAATTTCTTGGAAAACCAGACTCTTAAGCAGAAGGGACTTCCCCTAGCCTGGATAATTGATTTCTCCAAGAAGAAACACATTATTATGCATGAGCATCTATTCCTTAGGGGTTTATCCAAGACGTTCATATGCCTGACTTTTACGTCAAGACTGGCATTCCTAAACACCTTCAATGTATAAATATACCTTCACTTGCTAAAGCAAAGCACGGTGTGGTTCAGTGCAGTTCGACTGCCTACTTGCACAACGCAGCTCGCCACAGCAAGTACCGAATTAAGCCAACTCCCCAGCTGATGCACTGACTAGACGCTGTCATCCTCCTGCCAAGTCCTCAGACACTGGATCAAACACTGCGCCAACGCCCTGGCCCCCATCAAGAACCCTCCCACCAGCCACACCAGGAAGAAAGCGAACTGGTTCTCCCAAGACCTGCAAACATCCAAGAAAACCTGCCGGAAGCTAGAGAAGATCTGGATCCCCGAACGAACCCTGGAAAGCCGCACTACGCACAAGGACGCCACCCGCAACCACCACCACCTCATCGAGCCACCAAGAGAGCATCCTACAAAGACCGCCTAGACCACAACGCACACAACAGCAAAGAGCTCTTCAACATCGTGAAAGATCTCTCCAACCCCACCTCTAGAACTGTGCAACTCGCTCGCCACCTTTTTCCACCGCAAGATCGCAAACATCCAAGACAGCTTCATCACTATGCCCACCCCAGCCATCACCGAGACCCACACGACCGCCACCCACACCAACCACCTGACCGCCTGGGCAAACATCGACATCAGCAACACCATCAAGATCATGAAATCCGTGCACTCCGGCTCCCCGACAGACCCCTGCCCACATCACGTCTTCAACAGGGCCTGCACCACCATCGCACCCCACCTCCGGAAGGCCATCAACTGCTCCCTCAAAACGGCGACCTTCCCGGTGGACTGGAAGCATGCCGAAATCAACGCTCTCCTGAAATAACCCACGGCTGACCCCAAGGACCTCAAGAACTTCCGTCCCATTTCCCTGCTCCCTTTTCCGACGAAAATCATCGAGAAGGCCGTCAACATACAACTGACCAGGTTCCTTGAGGAAAACAACATCCTAGACTCATCCCAGTCCGGATTTCTCCGCCACCACAGCACCGAGACAGCCCTCCTAGCCTCCACAGACGACATCAGAACCCTGCTAGACGACAGAGAAACCGCAGCCTTCATCCTCCTGGAACTGTCGGCCGCCTTCGACACAGTCTGCCACCACACCTTACGCACACGCCTCCACGACGCAGGAATACAAGGAAAGCCCTGGACTGGACCACCTCCTGCCTATCCGGCAGAACACAGAGCGTCCGCCTCCCTCCCTTCTGCTCCAAAGCCACCGAGATCATCTGCGGCGTACCCCATGGCTCCTCCCTCAGCCCCACGCTGTTCAACGTTTACATGGCCCCGCTCGCCCACATCGCCCGACTACACAACCTCAACATCATCTCCTACGCAGACCACACCCAGCTGATCCTCTCCCTCACCAAAGACCTCCACAAGGCCAAAACCAACCTCCACGAGGTAATGACGGCCGTCGCAGACTGGATGAGAAACAGCAGACTGAAGCTGAACTCAGACAAAACAGAGGACCTCATCCTCGGGCCCACCCCCTCGGCCTGGGACGACTCCTGGCGGTCCACCTCGCTAGAAACAGCACCCACCCCCACCGACCGCGCACGCCACCTAGGGGTCATCCTCGACTCCACCCTCTCCATGACAAAGCAGGTCAACGCCGTCTCCTCCTTCTGCTTCAACACCCTTCGCATGCTTCGCAGGATCTACAACTGGATCCCCACTGAAACCAGAAGGACGGTCACCCAGGCCCTTGTCAGCAGTAGACTGGACTACGGAAACACCCTCTACGCAGGAGTCTCGGCAAAACTCCTCAAATGGCTCCAACGCATCCAGAACGCATACGCACGGCTGATCCTCGACATCCCACGACGCAGCCACATCACCCTGCACCTGAAACACCTGCACTGGCTCCCAGTCACCAAGAGAGTAACCTTCAAGCTCCTCACCCACGCACACAAAGCACTCCACAACACCGGACCGGCATACCTCAACAGCTGCCTCAACTTCTACACCCCTACTCCCCAGCTATGATCCACCGACCTCGCCCTCGCCTTCATCCTCCACATCCGCAGAGCCACAACCGGCAGCAGATCCTTATCCCACCTCGCTGCCAAGACATGGAACACCCTCCCCCTACACCTACGGCAGACGCAGGACCTACTGACCTTCAGAAGACACCTCAAGACCTGGCTGTTCGAGCAGTAGCGGTACCCCCCAGCGCCTTGAAACCCCACGGGTATATAGCGCGCTTTATAAATGCTAGGATTGATCGATTGATTGAGAATCCAGCTCCAGTGTTTCTGACTCCCCTTGCGAGGTGTTGGGAAATCAAGTCCTGTGAAAGAGATACCAACATCTTTCATTCTAAAGGTATGGAGCTGATTAGAACCTAGAGAAACCTTTGGCAATTCTTGGCAAAACTAAACCTATGCTAAAGACAGCACCTACTTCTTCCCTGGTACTAGACCTAGGTTAGGTACATTGGGGAAGGCATATTTTAGAAGCACCAGTTCAGTATTTTAGCCTGTGTTATTTATGTATGTATTTTTATATATGTCATAGCAAGAGACAATGTTATTACAGTATTATTTTATATTACTGTTTACGCTGTACGCATTCTACTTTGCACTCTGTCTAATGATTGTAGCAGTTTCATATCTCTTGCATGAGAAATAAGACTGTTCAATAAACCCCTTTTATTGAAACACCCGTCTCTCTATTTCTATGCAACACTGTAGAAACGAAGCATGCACGATTGACTGAGTGAACTAGTTATCTATTGTTTCCACAACTCGGAAGATATGTTTCAGTTCTAGGGGAAACAAAGTTGTCATGTTTATGTGGTTGTCAGAAACTAATCCCTTCTTGTTTATTCGTGAACATTTCTAGTGACCTCCGAGTTAGCTGGCACACACACAATTAAGTTTAATATACTCGATAGAGACATACTGACCTCAGTCCTATGTCAAATCTAATGCGAGAGCCTATTAGGGATTTAGGAACTACACTACATGGCGCCCAACGGTTTGGTAAGGCACTAATTTAATGGTAGGTACTAAAGTAACTCAGTCATGCTTTTCTCAGAGACCCCTTTTCCCATAATACTCCAATAGACGTCTGGAGTGGGTAAAAGAGATAATATCCGCCATAGCTGAGTAGGACGAAAAATCCTATGTATTAGTTTTTGGTTTGTTCAATGTTGAAGGATAAAGTGTTCCAAATTATTGTGCACCTTATCTTTGTTCCCTTGAAACTTGCTCTGCAGTTTTCATTAAACAATGTTGAATAACAGCAACAACACGGAAACCGGTGGAGCTGTGGCTGCTCCAACCGATGCAGTTTTAAACAATACAGGTTTCCAAGAAACCGACGAGGATGCTATAGCAATTCCTCTAGTATTAAGGAAAGCCATCACTATAAAACATATAAAACATGGCCTAACATCAAGAGGTAGTATGGCAGTTTTTGTGCTAGAGGCACATGAATATCACCAGACAGAGGTATTCTATTCATGGATAGTCTTCCCAGAAGCAAATCCAGTAACGCATATGTTTCACTTCTACAAACAAGACGAACCACCCGATGAGTATGTTCCTTTCGAGGATATACAAATTCCACTCACATACCAGGAGCATGAGTTCTGGTTTAAAGGTGTCCTAAAACATTTAAATCACATTACCAGGCTCGGTCAATTAGGTAGACCAGGAGCAACATGGCTGATTTTAGCCGGCTACACACCTGACCCTGACATTGAAGCAATGTCAGATGATGAATTACTTAGTAATATACAAAGATTAGTAGAATTATACAGTTAAACAACAACTGTCTGAAAGTTCTGAAAAGGTCTTTACTAAAAACATTCCTACTCCTTCTAAAAATAAGTGGGAAAATAGCAAACAAACTTCCAAAGAGAAGCGTTCTCAATTCCGAGGTAGGTCTCCTCAAAAGGAGTCCTCTGAAAGGAGGTACAACCTCAGGAATAGTGATAGTTTGAGAAACCCTAACAGATATCAAGATACTGATACACGTTCCTCTCATACCTTTCAGACTTCGTCACAGAAATCCAAAAGAAGAGGACGGTCAGAAAACAAAGAAGAACGCGTGAAGTCCAAAGACGATCAACACGTTCAGAAAAACAAGAAACCTCAATTCACCAAAAAGAAGGTAGCAGGTCAAAAAATCAGGCATGCTGAGGATCTTGAGGACACAACTCAAGAACGGAGAATGGGCTCAGACAATGTTGGACAGCGCAGCAGAAGTCACAATAACTCGCCAGAACCTGAAGAGTCTTCTGGAGACAGTGGACTTGAATGAATTCATTCAAGTTGAAACTGCAGATACAAGGGTTAGTTCTCCACATAGGTTATATGAAATAACACTCCGGATGGAGGGAGACATACCAGGTGAAAGCACTCTTTTGGGAGCAACTTTCTAAGAGTATGACGTTCTTCTAGCTGAACAAGACTGGCCACCAGAATTTGTCAGGGAGTGCCCACATGGCAAAGACATCATTATGCCAGCCTTCTCTAATTAATTTAAAATATACTTATGCCAGGAAATGGGCAGTATACCAAGCTCCCGCATTATACAAAAATCATGTAGGATGGGATGAAGATTCACCTCACCATAAAATCCAGTTAAAAAATCAACCAACTACACAAAGGCAGTACCCAGTTAAGCAAGAAGCTAAAAAACAAGTCAGGGAGATCTTAGCTCAATTTGAATACCAAGGGGTGAATGAAACATGCACCTCGTCAATGAACAATTCTTTGTTTCCTGTCTCCAAATCAGACAATACATATTGTCTAGTATTGGATTACAGACATCTAAACTAGGTATTTGACCGCTTTCTCAATTATGGGGACACAGTGTCACGTCTGTCGTCTCCCTCAGGGATTCAAGAATAGTCCGGGGTTATTCTCAGCAAGGGTAACAGAGTTACTACAAATTTATGATGACATGGCATTGTCATATGTCAATGACATCTACCTGACAGATGATGACTTGGATGGGCACTTGAATAGGGTGAACACCATTATATTTGGCTTCGCCTCTGAAGAGTATAAATTCAATTTTAAGAAATCAAGAATTGCTCATCTCAACATCGTTTTCCTAGGGTTTGAACTTTCAAGTTAAGGCAAAAGCCTGGCAGCCAACTTTCTAGAAAAGTGTGAACTACTCCAACCTTCTAAAATGCTGAAACACTTACAATCGATTCTAGGTTTCCTAAATTTCTGAAGAACTTACATTCTGAACTATGCAGAAAGGGTTAAACCTCTCTGCGAATTAATCAAACCTGTTTTTAAAATAGTAAATTGGACACAAAAACACACACAAATTTTGTGTTCACTACAAAAAGACATGTTAGCAACCACACATTTGCAATCACGCGTAAACGTACTCAACCTAGTGATCCAAATCATTCCGGGTCAATGCGGATTCACCTGCTTAACTTTTAAAGAAGGTGAAACAATACCAATAGCTTACAAAATTAACACTTGTATACACAAGCAGAAATGAAGTTCACTTCTACAGAAAAATTTCTGACAGCTGTTCAAACCGCTGTAGCGAGAGAAAGAGCCCTCGCACAGGGGAAACGCATTATGGTCGTAACACCTGTACCTGCCTTAGAGGCAGTGACAAAAGCGAGCATTCCAAATGCTAAAGCTTTACATCTGAGATGGATACAATGGGTTAATTCTCTTACTGACAGATGTTGAATACGTTTTTGATCCTTATTTGAAAACACAAGCATTTCTACAATACGAACAAGAATGTCATCTGCCTACTTTAATTCTGCCTCTTGACCAGTATGAATGTATAATTTATACTAACGGATCAGCTCAACCCGCTACGGGGGTAAACAAGCCTATAGTGCGGCGTGCGCAATCGTTAAAGGTTGTTGGCGTGATAGCAAATTTAGACCAATGGTCACTAAAACTCAATCCTTAAGAGATTGTACAGCTCAGCGAGCTGAACTTCAAGTCTTCAAGATGGCACTTGAGAATACGGCTCGCAAATTCCCCACACTCATAGTGTACAATTCATTTTACAATGAATACTTTCAAAATTGGCTTCAAAGATGCAAAAGGTGGCACAATTAAGCATAAAACGCTTTGGGAACAAGTAGTTCAGTTACGAGAAGGACTATAAAACACTCATGTGTTACATACGCTGAGTCATCAACGTGATGGCGTTGCTGCAATCACTTGTTCAAAAACGAAAATAGACAGCAAAATAATGCTAGCTGTCAATGCTACATGCAAAGGCAGCGGTGCAGCGTTACCACAAAACATTCCACTCAAACACTCATATATAATTGATGCAAACAGCATTCCTTTTGCTCGAATCACTGGAGTGGGGGATAGAGTAATTCCAAACAGGAAACATAGGGTAGCTGGGATTTGCAAAGCACATCTGGGGAAGTGCCTGATACATCAGGGGATCTCTAAAACGATATTAGAATTAAAAGAGATGTACCGGTGATTAACTGCAAAAACTGCAATAGAGATCGCAAAACAGAACGCCGCCAGATTCCTGAATATAGTACAGCCAGCCCAGTTCAGACACCATTGTTAGACAGCATTAGACTTTCCACATGCAGATGTCCCTGTGGACAAATGCGGTCCCACAAATGTTAAGTCAGGTTTCATTTGGAAGTGGCCTCAGCGCTCGGCTGATGCTCAAACTGTTATAAAAGATTTGTGAGTCTTTATCGGCACGTACGCAGTCGGCACGCTACATTTGGACCAGGGTCCTGCGTTTAGCTCTTAAGCTTACATTGAGGCCATGGCCAATTTGGGCGTTGCATTGCGGTATTCTAGTCCATTCTATCTTGAGGGAAATTCGGTTGTATAGAGAAAATACTAGGACATAAAGCAATCTATAACAGCTAGGGTATTATGTTTGGGTGACGGGTGGGTCAAATATCTAATAAGTGCCCAACGTAGTCTTAACAACTTGCCAAGAAGTTCTCTAGGGGGTATCACTCCATATAAGGTCTTTTTAGGGACAAGAATGCTGGTCGCGGACCTTGATTGTCAGACATCAGTGGTGGACCAAAAAGATTTTGATATCAAAGATCGTTTGGCTGTTTTACAGGACTTAAATGAACTAAGAACAAAACAAAGCAACGTGATCCTGAAGGCAACCGCCACTGAAGAAAAACCAACCGTCCCAGCAAAGCCTGTCTGGATCCCGAAGCATGGGGATCTAGTCAGAGAAAAGATCGCGGACAAGAAGGAATTTGGGCCTTCTTACAGACAACCAGTACCTGTCCTAGCAATCCATGGATCAAGAACAGTTTTACTGCCGCCCCTTGCTGGTAAAAAGGAGAGCAGGTCCTGTCCATTGACTTGATAAAACCACACTATGTGGCCGATACTAAGCAGTAGGCCAAGTGGACTCTGACGAAGTAGCAGACGTCCAGCTCTAGCTACAATCCAAGAGGTTCAAACTGAGAGACTCATCACCTTTGAGAAATCTGCAGTGCAAAAAGAAGGACTATGCAACAAAGCTGTGGAACTTGTACCTCTTGAGACCCAAATATCAGTTTGTCAAGAAACACCTGTTTACAATGAAGTAGTGCATCAGATTATGAACAAATGTATTGTTATAATCATTATGGTCACCATTTCCTGCACAAATGGACAATGCCTAGAAATGTATTTATGTATAATCAATGGGAACATTGTCCTACACCACCAAAGGGTAGCTCAAAAATGTTTGCCAATAAGTTTCCATACTTTTCAGGTTTTAATGTATCCAATCCAGAATCATTTTACTTTAGAAATATTAACAAGACAGGATTGAAAAGTATGTTGACCAATACAAAACAAATTTATTCTGCAAACTTTTATGCTCAATTGTCTAAACTAGGTTTCGACTTTTGGAAAGACAAAATTGACACGACAACTGTCTGGGGTACAAAAGATTGGCAGGTACAGGGGATAGAAGATATGTTTAGAGCCTGTCTCATCCCTGAGCAAATTATGTTTTTGAATGACACTGTCCAACAGACGTCTTGTCTTGGGTTAGCCAAGATAAAAGACCTGAACACTCCGTCCATACCTATACGTACACCTGATTGCAGTAACATTTCAGAGGGGGAGGTCGACGTACATAGTATTTTGCATCACAACAGAACAGATCCGGATTGGAAAAAATGGTTGATCTGGCCCACAGACAAAAACAACTGTCAAGATAGATTCCTGAACAAAACACAGGGTTTCATATTCACTAGGTCAGACCCAAGATATGTTCAAAGACAGCATCCAGGAATAGTAACAACATACAGTGTAGGGAAACTGTGCCTTGAATAGTTACATAGCTCTACACTCAAGGATGTAAAGCAACACTTATCTTTACTTAAAGATGGCGCTGATCTTAGGGAATTCTTGCTAGGACCAAGAACACCGCGTCATAAACGTTTTATATATGCCGGTATCTGTGCTACTTATAATGAAGTATGGAAGATTACACAAGCAGAGACTGCAGAAAGAATATGAGAAATTGAACGTATTTATTTAGAGAAAACTCTCTCTGTGGTTGACAATGGCTTAACAACTCTGTCGTCCAGGATATATTCTTTGGACAGCATAGTTTCTTCTGCAATAGACATCAGGGAACAGGACTTGGTCATGTTGCAACATGGTTAGTCGCAATTATGTTCTATCATGCTATTGGGCTGGACGTTACAAAACCTTCGTTCAGGCTATGTGCCTTGGTGTTTAATCAATACTACGTCACTGTTTTCAGAATTCAATCTCACTGATTAACAGATCAAACTGGCACAAAGGGGAGCAGACTATACGGTGCTGAACATTGACAAACTGGAAAGATTGCATTTACAGTCGCTTAAAAGCCAGCCACTGAATGGATTATACATGGAACAATCACTCTGCCTGTTACAATTTTCCATTTTCAGTATTGCCTAAAACATATACCAGCAGGCACATATGAAAGGTTGGGTAAAGAATACATAAATACTTCCTGGGAATTTGTTACACCTTCACTCACCTGAAGTCCAGGTTGTTCAACTCGAGAGATTACGAGGATATGTCTCATCTGCCCCTGTGAATCTACTTCTGACAAACTGGATTAATACAAACAGTCTGACTGAAATAAACTCCCAAGAGAAGGGGGAATTGGGACAAAATAACAAAGAGAAAACAAAACACTCCAAAGACCTGTTCCACTACTGCGTTAGATGCTTGAGTGTCTTTAGACTGTGTCTCTGTTCATAAACATAGAACAATCAAAATATTAGCTAAATCTGGTTATATGCTCCAATCCTTTATTATTAATCAACATGTGTCTTATATACCTTTAAATTCTGGTTAGGAAATCACCAGAATGTCATGTGCCATAAAGCGCTGCTTAAAAAATTGCTAGATAACTCTTCTGTAAGAAATAAACAGGTTCTAATTAAATATCATCACCAATTCACTAGTTCTGTAATAATCATCTAATGTTGCTTCTTCAAAACGTAGTCAGCATTAAATGGCATGTTGACCCAAAAGAAATCATATTCAAATAATTTGTCCTCTTGTTTTTCTTTGTTTCAGGTTTGGTGCCATAGTGCTCTTTAAATCACACAAGGTAAGTGTTCAACGTACTGATTTATAAATCGTTTCCAAAAGTTCCTGCTCCTAAGAATCAACAAATTATTTATTTGTCTTCAAAATAATATATGCCACAAGATGCATAGTCTTTCAAAACTCGTAGTTGCAATGTTCAATGTTTGATAGGTAATAAATTCTATGCACAATGCACATTGCCTTTTTAACTGTTTTTGTTAAATGAAATAATGTTTGCAAAGTCACTTACTTATTTGTTAAGCGCTCCAATTTTGTTCCGAAAGACATTGTCTTTTTAACTGTTCGTGTTAAATGAAATAATATTTGCAAAGTCACTTACTTATTTATTAAGCGCTTCGGCCTTTTCCCAAAGAAATATCAACCTTACTTTCAGTTTCCAAAATGTTGCTCTCTTTAAATAGATCTGGAATGACTGATGTTCATGTTTCCATGACGCGAAGGGATGCCAAACAAAGCCGGACCAGAAAATGCTTTCAGTTTGTCACCAGAACTTCACAAGGCGGTGAAGGTTCAGACTGGCTCGCTGGAGAATCAGAGCACTGACGGGGAAGGAAAGACTTCAGAAGAGGACGGTAGGATAAACGAGCGTAAGCGCTTTTGCTTGCTCGTTTGGATTTAAATAGAATTTCAGGAGGGCGGGGTTCTTAGATCACTAAGGGGAGATTGAAGATTCCACACGTGGGCACGAGGATCATCCGATTATTCCTGCACATGGCCACATGCTTTAACAATCCCTTACTCACACGTGCCCATTATGCAAACAGAACTCCAGTTTCTAGAATGCTCTTTGAAACAACAACCTACTTCTTACAAACAAGCACTGATAATATCCATGAGCAACAGTCCCACTTGTACAGTAATAAACAAGCATTGGTACAATCAAAAAGGAATACAGATACATTTAACTAGACTCTGCTTATGCTTTTTCATGATGTTGAGCATGATTCTTGCTGCAAACCCTAACAGTTACCAAGCACACACACATGTTGGAGTGGGGGAAGAGAAGTGTTTCTTAGTGGTAAAAACTGTGAAAACGCACTAAGAGGTTCTCTCCTTTGTCAGGGTATAAACTTACACAGGGCCTGCGATGGTTCCTCTACCAACTTATCCTGCCACCTGCAAGGTTCACCAGCTGTGGTGATTGATCCAATTTTAGGACAACTTTCCAATGGAAGTTACCTCATGTTGAACGATCACAGCTGCTGTGGCATGTTGCCAGGTTTACCCTATCTAGTAACTGTGTCAGCCAGGGTCACTTGCTGTTTGCCAGTATTGTTTTCAAAGACCAAGTCAGACAGGGAGTTGCCATTATGGCCTTCACTGAACATCTCTTCTACACGAATTTATACTTTTAGCAGAATGAAAGCCATTCTTTTGCAAAAAACTGTGCCACTGACCTCGGCCAAAGAGACCTATGATCTGCAAGTCTCAAGGACTTCTGGCAAGATACATGCCCTCTTAACTACAAACTGCCCTATATATTTCTCAGCAATGTTAAGTCATATCTTAAACATGTCTGATACGAGAGGTATTGTCCATATATTTAAGTCCTTATTTTCTGGACTGTTAGCACCTTTTGAAGCAGTCCTAGGAATATTTCCAAACTTCGTGCACTCAGTGTTTGGCGGACTGCCTCTCATTTTGTGACTCGCTGCAGGGATACTGTTTTTGCTCCTACTGCTGTGATATGGCAAGCCAATTCACCAGCGACACCCAGTTCTCCATGGAGACAACTCTACTGGCGATGAAGTGCCATGAGTGCATCGTCCAAATTTTCGGACTACCTCATCTAGGAGAATTAAATTCCACATGGTTTCTGTCATTCAGACCAATTTGGCAAGATTGGATCTTACCTATTCTACGCTGCCTGCTATGCGGAGAAGACTGCATGTTAGACTTATGTCTCACACTCCCATCAGTCATGCCAACAGATGTTGATACTTTGCTTGAACCAGTAACGGCCCATGCACTCCATTGTCCACAGCGGCCACTTTATGACGGCATTCATTGAGATCTCACAGACGCAAAATGCTGACGGTGAGGTACGAGAGGAAAGAGGCACACAGGTACCTTCCACTACGAACATTGCTAATGCGACCAGTGCTGACGGCGATGCTTCACATCTATGTGCGGTTAATCTTGTAAACAAGGAAATCCAACTTTCCCCTACAATGGTAGACAACTTTTTTACAGACTTAGAAGATTTGATGTTTTCTCCAAACAATAACACTGACTTTTGATTTGCCACACAGTGTTCTGAGAGACTTTGAATTCTACCTTCATTTTTCAAAAGAAAGTTTTAACTTTGGGACTCTTTTTCCTATGATTATTTTTTTTTTCCAAATTTGTATTTTTTCATTTTTTGGCACAAGTAATCTGCTTAAAGTAGAACTATTCATAGAGAACAAGAATGATTTGAAAACTTTCAGAAGACAATATTTGACCTTGTCCACATACACAAACAGTTTTATGTAATCTGTCATGAAATGGTTTCAGCACCTTTTTTATTCTGTATTAACGAGCCATTTCATAAATGTATTTTCGTGATTCATTCAGACAGCATTTACAAATGTCAATTATATGCTTAGAATGAACCATTGCTTTTGATACCTACAGCACCAATGTGCTTTTGTGTACAACCAGTACCATTGCATTTTTTATTTGTTTTGGGTGTGTTTTAACACATCATGTTTAGGTATGTTTAACGTGTCTAGAACTTAGTAATGTTGTACATAAGAAAGTGGAGTGGGTGCTGTATGGCGTTTTAGATTCCGAATGAATTTTCCTGATTCATGCCCTTATATAGTTACAATTTGCATTGCTCTTATAAAGGCATAGAAATCAAGCCCTTATTTAGGCACTGCCCGTGCTACCCAAATACAGGCATGGCTACTTCCATCCGTTCACCAAACGTCACAACGATTTCTTGGAAAACCAGCTTAAGCCGTTAGGGACTTCCCCTTGCTTGAATATTGATTTTCTCCAAGAACTCAGTTACTTTACAATGAACAACTATTCCCTAGGAGTTCATTCATGACGTTCATATGCCTGACTCTTCGTCAAACATGGCATTCCTAAACACCTTCAAGGTATAAATATACCTTCACTTGCTATAGCAAGAAGGGTGGTTCGGTGCAGTTCCACGAACCTACTTGCCCGACGCAGCTCTCTACAGCAAATGCCGAAGGAAGCCAACTCTCCAAGCTGATGCACTGATCAGGAAGCTGCCCTCCTCTGCCGAGAAATTCAGCTCCAGTGTTTCTGACTCCCCTTGCGGGGTGTTGGGAAATCGAGTCCAGGGACAGAGATACCAGACCTCCTTCATTCTAAGGTATGGAGCTGATTAGACCCTAAAGAAACCTTTGGCAATTCTTGGCAGAACTAAAACTTATGTTAAACAATACTTACCTCTTCCCTCTTACTAGACCTAGGTTAGGTACATTGGGGTAGGCGTATTTTAGAAGCACCAGTTGAGTATTTTAGCCTATGTTATTTATGTATGTATTTTTATATGGCTTAGAAACCATACAATGCTATTACAGTATTATTTTATAATACTATTCTCGCTGTACGCATTATACTTGGCATTCTGTCTAACGATTGTAGCCGTTCACCTCTCTTGCATGAGAAAGAAGACTGTTCAATAAACCTTTTATTGAAACGCCCATCTCTCTATTTCTGTGCACCCTCAGTAGAAACGAAGCATGCATGATTGACTGAGTGAAATAGTTATCTAATGTTTTACGACTCTGAAGATATTTTCCAATCCTAGGGAAACAAAGTTGTCATGTTTATGCGGTTGTCAGAAACGAATCCCTTCTTGTGTATTCAAGAAAGTTTCTAGTGACCTCTGAGGTAGCTGTCACTCACAATTAAGTTTAGTATATTCGATAGAGACCTACTGACCTAAGTCCTACGTCATATCTATAGGATATATTATGCCAATGCGCAGAGCCTATTGGGAATATAGGAATTACACGCCACTAGAAATGTATTAATGTATAACCAATGGGAACATTGTCCTACGCCACCAAAGGGTAGCTCAAAAACATTTGCTATGAAATTACCATACTTTGCAGGGTTCAATGTATGAAATGCTGAATCATTTTACTTTAGAAATGTTAACAAAACAGGACTCAAAAGTATGTTGACCAATACAAAACAGATTTATGATGCATTGACTTTTGGAAAGACAACATTGAGACAAAAACTGTCTGGGGTACGAAAGATTGGCAAGTACAGGGTGTAGAAGCTATGTTTAGAGCCTGCATCATACCTGAGCAAATTATGTTTTTGAATGACACTGTCCAACAGACGTCTTGCCTTGGGTTAGCCAAGATTAAAGACATGAAAAATCCGTCCATACCTACACCTACACCTGAAAGTAATAACACTTCAGAGGGGGGGTCGACGTACATACTATTTTGCTTCACAACAGAACAGATCCAGATTGGAATAAATGGTTTATCTGGCCCACAGACACAAACAACTGTCAAGATAGATTCATGAACAAAACACAGGATTTCATATTCAATAGGCCAGACCCAATATATGTTCAAAGACAGCATCCAGGAATATGTTATGTTATATAGTTGCTTATAACGCGCACTGCTAGTCGAAACTGTCCTACCGCGAGAGAGGATCGTGGTGTTAGCTACAGGAACCAGGGAAACTACAAGGCTTGCCTAAATAAGTGTGTTTTCAGATGTTTTTTAAAGCTTGTGAGGTTTGACGTGTGCCTAAGAACGTCGGGAAGGTTGTTCCACATCTGAGCAGCTCTAACCATCAGAGATTGCCCCCCTAGACGAACTCTCTTAAATCTGGGAATAACCAAATGTTTAAGGGTGGCTGATCGCAGCTGACGGGATGGTTGGTAAAAAACAAATCTGTCCCTTAGGTAGGAAGGGCACGGGCCATGTAAGGCTTTGAAGGCCAATACCAGGGTCTTAAAGCGTATTCTCTGAGCTACTGGAAGCCAATGTATCTCCCTGAGCTGCTTGCGTACGCTGAGTCTCCTTGGAATGTCAAAGAGGAGCTTCACTGCCGCGTTCTGGACCACTTGTAATTTGCGAATCAAAAAGTCAGGCGCACCAATGTATAGGGCATTCACGTAGTCCAGACGCGAGAGAATAAGAGCTCTGGCTACTGTTTCTTTTGCCACTTGGGGAAGAAGGGGAAAAAACTCTGGAGAGTGGTTAGGGTACCAAAACAAGTACCTGCCAACCGCGTGATTTGTTCCCGGAAGCATAAATCAGCTCCGAACCAGATCCCTAAATTTTTTCCAACCCTACAGTCCCCGTTGGGGCATGGCAATCCACTGGGCCAAATGGATTCCTTAAAAACCACCGGAAAATGGCCGTACAGAAGTATCTCTGACTTGTCCTCATTGCATTTGAGGCAAGCCTGGACAAGCCAGGCAAAAACTGAGGACAAGCACTGCCGGACTCCGTCGGTACATAGATTGTTCTTGTCCCAAGTGAAGAGAAGTTGGGTGTCGTCGGCATAAGCCATTATTTTCGCACCCAAGCTCTCGGCCAAACTGACAAGAGGGGTCAAATAAACATTAAAAAGCAGGGGACTTAAAGTCGACCCTTGAGGAACTCCTGTATCAACCCTGCTATTCGATGAATGGTAGGGGTGCAGCCATACTTGTTGAAACCTGTCTGTGAGGAAAGATTTAACCCAGCTGAGGGCCTCGCCCGTGATGCCAATATCCTCTAGCCTAGCGAGAAGCTGGGTGTGGGGTACCGTGTCAAATGCGGCAGAGAGGTCAAATAAAATTAGAGCCGCTCTGCCGCCCCCATCCAGACATTCCCTAATGGCCTCGGTGACTTCCACGAGCGCGGTCTCAGTACTAAAGGAGGAGCGGAATCCGACTGGGCAGGATGTAGAGCCCCCGATGATTCCACAAAATTCTCTAGCTGCCAAAAGGCAGCCTTCTCACAGACCTTGGCTAGAGCAGGGAGCAAGGAAATGGGCCTGTAATTGGAGATAATCAGAGGATCCGCTGAAGGTTTTTTGATCAGTGGGAGAAGTTTTGCTTGTTTTCACTGAAGAGGTACCACGCCTGTTTGTAAGGACTCATTGACCAAGTCAGTGACTATAGGAGCAATAACTTCTGCCACACCACTCAAAACCCTGGCCGGGCAAGGATCAACTGGGGACCCGGACTTCAGTGCTTTTAGGATGGCTATTACGTCCATCACTTCGACTTTTCTAAAAATGCACATCACATCTTTCGTCTCTATGCTATTAGAAGTGGCCGGGAGTCGGTATGGTTCATAGTGATCCCTAGCCCCCTGAACAGGTGGGGGATAGACCAAATCTGAAGGCTTAAGACTCGCTTACACTTTATGTATTTTTTCTATGAAGTAAGTGGACAGTTTCTCACACCAGCCCGCAGATATGGGGCCGACAAAGTTTCAGCCACTGGGGACGTAAAACTTTTGGCGATAGAGAAAAGTTCTCTACTGTTGTTTTTGGCCTCGCAAATCCTGGCCGCATAGTGGTCTCCTTTAGCCTTCTTAATTGCGGCATAGTAGTCTTTTTGCACTGCTCGGAGTTCCGCCTTAGCTACTGGGCAGTACTCCCGCCTCCAAATCCGTTCACACTCCTTACAACCTATCTTTAAGGTTTTAAGATGTTCCGTGTCAAGGAGAGGAAGGAGAGGCTCTAGGCCGCTTTTTACCTTTATGCTGTGGTAGCGAGCTAACCGAGGAGCTTATCCAGGTCAAGAAATTCTCAACAGCTTTCTCTATATTATGAGACTTGACCGGAAGGGTATGGGTCAGAGCTACTGCTAAGGCTGGAATACTAATTTTCTGGGGGAAGGGGTCTTGATGCTCTTTAGCTAAAACGCGGGTCCTGACAAGCTCCCAAGAGAAGCCTACCAAGAAATGGTCCGACCACGTAACTGGACGTGGGATGTCAGATGTAATATTAAAATTGGAGTAGACAATATCAAGGCAGTGCCCTCCAAGGTGAGTGGTATCCTGACCCCATCGCCTAAGATGAACTAGATCGCAAAGATCACCCAGATCCCTAACCCTCGGGGCTGTCGGAACATCCATATGGATATTAAGATCCCCCAAGAGCAAGAACCTGGGGAACCTCAACACCCTCTGGGCAACTACCTCCTCCAAAGATTTAATATAGGAGCCCAGAGGTTCTGGGGGAGGATAAATCATTATCCCGCCCAAGGTGAACTGCGGAGAGAGAGCTATCCAAAATTCCAATGCTTCCCCATCCTCAATAGCTCCTGAGCATTCCTTCATCAGAGACCATTTGTCCCTATAAATTACTGCTAACCCTCCCCCTCTGCCCGAACTACGGTCTAGCCCCGCTATCTTGAAACCCCTGGGAATGGCCAACTCAATCGACGAAGCACAGAGGGTGTGCAACCATGTCTCCATAACGAATAAGAGGTCAAGCGAATTATCAATTATCAGCTCGTGAACCTCCTCCGTATGCTTGACTAGAGAGCGCGCATTAATGAGGGCAGTGCGAATTTTAGGACAGGGGTCACCGCTAACCGGAGGGGTAGGAGTGGAGGCAGAGCTACTAAATTGACACTGACATATAGGGCAGGACCGCGCCATAGAGTATAAAACCTCCCATGGCGTACAGTTGCCACAAGGGTTTTTATTGAGAGAGTGAAGTAACTCTCGACTATATATGATAGGAGTGTCTAAATGATGAGATCCTAAACATGCAGCATTTCTGGCCCTGTGCGCTGACAGGGCGCTGACGGGAGCAGACGGGCTTACCTTAGGTGCTCCTTCGGCGCGCAATCGACGCGCCCGCTGCGCCCGTCCGCTGCGCTCCCGGAAACACATGTGCTTTATATGCCCTGCCTCCCCAAAAGCGCTAGACCGCTAACTCCGGCCAGGCTCCAGGAACAACACAGCCCAAGATGGCGCCTCGCCCTCCACTCAAACGGCACAATCAGCCGCGGTGGAACGGGGCGAGGAAGGCCGCAGAAAGAGCGAAAATGTGCAAAAGATGCAGTTGAATATGCAAATGTTAAAACCAGTGCTCGAAATAGTAAGTGACAATTTTTAAAACAATATTAGGCGCCAGCATCTAAATCATGCCTGCGCTCACTGAGTAGACTGACAAGCTTTTGGATGTAAATAGCGAGCTCCCAGATGAAAAAATAGCTCACACTGACACAAAGTCCCCCCAGCGAACCTCAGGCGCTGCCACCGACCTGAAAGTTCACCGCGAGCCCTGCGCTGCTTGTCTTCTTATGCCCTGCCTCCCCAAAAGCGCTAGACCGCTAACTCCGGCCAGGCTCCAGGAACAACACAGTCCAAGATGGTGCCTCGCCCTCCACTCAAACGGCACAATCAGCCGCGGTGGAACGGGGCGAGGAAGGCCGCAGAAAGAGCGAAAATGTGCAAAAGATGCAGTTGAATATGCAAATGTTAAAACCAGTGCTCGAAATAGTAAGTGACAATTTTTAAAACAATATTAGGCTCCAGCATCTAAATCATGCCTGCGCTCACTGAGTAGACTGACAAGCTTTTGGATGTAAATAGCGAGCTCCCAGATGAAAAAATAGCTCACACTGACACAAAGTCCCCCCAGCGAACCTCAGGCGCTGCCACCGACCTGAAAGTTCACCGCGAGCCCTGCGCTGCTTGTCTTCTTATGCCCTGCCTCCCCAAAAGCGCTAGACCGCTAACTCCGGCCAGGCTCCAGGAACAACACAGTCCAAGATGGCGCCTCGCCCTCCACTCAAACGGCACAATCAGCCGCGGTGGAACGGGGCGAGGGAGGCCGCAGAAAGAGCGAAAATGTGCAGAAGATGCAGCTGAATATGCAAATGTTAAAACCAGTGCTCAAAATAGTAAGTGACAATTTTTAAAACAATATTAGGCGCCAGCATCTAAATCATGCCTGCGCTCACTGAGTAGACTGACAAGCTTTTGGATGTAAATAGCGAGCTCCCAGATGAAAAAATAGCTCACACTGACACAGAGTCCCTCTAGCGAACCTCAGGCGCTGCCACCGACCTGAAAGTTCACCGCGAGCCCTGCGCTGCATGTCTTCTTATGCCCTGCCTCCCCAAAAGCGCTAGACCGATAACTCCGGCCAGTCTCCAGGAACAACACAGCCCAAGATGGCGCCTCGCCCTCCACTCAAATGGCACAATCAGCCAAGGTGGAACAGGGCGAGGGAGGCCGCAGAAAGAGCGAAAATGTGCAGAAGATGCAGTTGAATATGCAAATGTTAAAACCAGTGCTCAAAATAGTAAGTGACAATTTTTAGGTTTAAAGCATTTTATTGCAAGGTTATAAAGGAGGAAAACAATACATACAACTTAAACACGTCGTCAAAGAGATGCAATTCAGAGTCTCTACACCATGAGAGCCATCAGAGTTTCAGACATTACACTCAGAACATGTTATAGAGCCACATGCCAGGCGTAAGAGCGAGGACGACTGACCCCAAAACCAACCCCCCCCTCCAACTCAACTGCCCCCCCCTACCCGCCCCCCGAACCCCCGCATCCCCCCGTCCCCCCCTCCGGTATCCACCCCTCCCCCTCCCCCCCCGGGTTGTACCGAGCAAATGTCACGTGCTCTCTACAGCATTTCGATGGGACCGCACCTCTTCATCACAGATATCAGCCAGGGCGACTAAGCCTGCGGAGTGGTTAGGAATGTCAACCGCATGAGCCTGAGATATCGGGGACAAGTAATTTCCTTGAATTCTGACTGCAGTAAGGTGAGAAAAGGCTGCCACAAATCTTCAAACTTTTCCACCTCGCCCGCCACCATAAGGGACAATTTCTCCATACCTAGAACGTGCCATAACCTGTGTAGCCAGCCTGTAGTGTTGGGAGTGGTGGTGGTGCGCCAATGTATGAGTATGTTCTGTATCGCTGAACCTAGTGCAATAGCTATCTGCCTGCCCCTCCTGGACCTCAGAGGATACATCAACCCATTAGGCAACCCCAATAGGACATAAGCTGGGAAGCGAGGTAGTTCAATGTCAAAACACTGGTCAACTTCATCTAAGACCTCCTTCCAGTAGGGACCCAGCAACGGACAGTCCCATAGGATGTGTGTGAGCGTGCCAGTCTGTCCGCACTCGCGCCAACAGGTATCTGGGAGGTTATGGTTCATGTCATGCAATCGTTGAGGCGTGTAATACCAGTAAGTAGTTATTTTAGTGAAAGTCTCAGTCAGCCCAGTGTGGTAAGCTGAGTGACGCGCGCGGTAAGAAATGTCGTCCCACTCTTTGTGGCTTAATTCCCTCCCCAGTTCCCGCTCCCAGCGCACCCGTCCGGGGTTATGGATGTGTAAGGTGGGGGGCTGCAAAAGCTTGTACAGGTCCGAAACGAGCTTGGCATCCGAGGAGCGTGTCGCTAGCCACATCTCGTAGGGTGTAAGTTTCCGGTCGGCCAGATCCCTCACCTGCGGCTGCAGCGCCCAATGGCGAACCTGTAAATATCGCATACGTTCAGTCTCAGGCAGATAGTAATCTCGTCTGAGGTCCTGGAAAGACACAGTCCCTTCCGAACCATACATGTGAAACAAAGCGCAGCATCTGGCAGCCTGCCAGAGTGAGAACGCGCCAGGTTCCATCCCGGGTTGAAAGTCAGGGTTCCCGACCAACGGCGTAAGCGGCGACGGGAAGGTGGTAAGTTCCCGTGTAGCATTCACTGCATCCCATACTCTGAGCGGAACTTGGGTGACCAAAGACGCGTAAAGGTTGGGGGGGGCGATGAGCCCTGCGCATGAAGGGTATCTCCTGTAAGGTCCTGCCCGCTACCGCCTGGTCCTGAAACAGCCAGTGCCTGTCAGATTCCCATTTGCTCCACTCCACGAAGTACCGCAGTTGCGCCGCTTGAAAGTATTTTTGGAGATCTGGAATGCCAAGGCCGCCGGATTCCGGAGCCAGAGTAGACAAGGCTCTCTTAAGCCTGGGTTTACGACCCTGCCAGATAAAGCGGGCGATGTCAGCCTGAGCCTGACGGATCCAACCCGTCGGTGGCTGAAGCGGTAGGGCCCGAAACAAATACAGGACCTGCGGCAAGAGAGTCATCTTCACCGCGGCAATCCGTCCCAACAACGACAATGTGCCCTTGTTCCAGCGGGACAACTCCTCCTTCATCTTTCTGCCCAGTGCCGTGTAATTCGCCGTCACCATGGTGGGCAAGGAAGGCGCCAACAAGACACCCAAGTATGGGATCAGATCTTTAGACCAACTCATGGGGAAGCGCCTCTGTAATTCAAGTCTCGTCGCAGCGGACAGCGAAAGGTCCAGGGCAGACGATTTCCTCATATTCATTTTGAAGCCCGCTACCGTGGTGAAGGCGTCCATCTCGACGATGCAGGCCGGGAGTGCCTCCCCCGGGTCTTCAAGCATGAGGATCACGTCATCCGCGTACAGGCTGATGGTGTGAATGTAGCCCCCCATCCGGACGCCAGTCACCTTAGGGTCCTGTCGGATCCTCTGGGCAAACGGCTCCATGTAAAGGGCAAAAAGAAGCGGGGACAATGGGCATCCCTGCCTGGTTCCCCGTTCAATTGCAAAGTGGTCGGAGCTACACCCATTCACCCGCACCACCGCGGCCGGGTGTTTGTAACAGTTAAATACGAGGGTGCGGAATTTCTCCCCTGTACCCATTTTGCAAAGCACTCTTTCAAGGTAAGACCAACGCACACGGTCGAACGCCTTCTCCGTGTCGACCGACAAGAGCATGCGTTCCCCAGGGATGCGGGAGGCTTTCTCCAGGACGTGAACCACTCTCTTAGTGTTATCCACCGTTTGCCGGCCGGGGACAAACCCCGCCTGATCCGGGTTCACAAGTCCCGGCAGATAGAGCGCCAGACGAGTCGCCAGGATCCCCGTGTAGAGCTTGAGGTCCACGTTCAACAACGAGATGGGCCGGTAGGAGCCGCACTCGGTCTTGTCTTTCCCCGGCTTAGGAATAACCGATACCGTCGCCCAAAGCAAATCCGGAGGGTCGGCTCCCGGTTCCGCGAAGGAGTTATAGAGTCGCGTCAACAGAGGGACCAGTTCTTGGCAGAACGTCTTGTAGAAAAGTGGGGTGTACCCGTCGGGTCCCGGGGCCTTCCCATGTTTAAGCCGGGAGATGGCCGCAATCACCTCCTCCGGTCGAATGTCCCGCTCCAGGTATTCCGCCTGCTCCGGGGCGAGAATGGGGAGCTCCACTGATTCGAGGTAAGCAGCCTCAGCCAACGCCGAGGGAGGCTCGCCTGCGTATAAGTCGGCATAGTATCGGCGGAATCCCTCCGCGATCTGAGGGTCCTCCGTAGCCGTCGCCTCGCCGGGAATCGACAGCTCCGCGACGCGCAGACGCTGATGTTTCATACGGAGTTTGTTCACGAGGAGGCGGCCGCACCTATCGCCGCCAGTGTAATATGCATGCTTCAGGCGGAGCGCCGCATATTCCGCTCTGTCCATATCCAGCGCGGAGAGTAATTTCCGGGTTGCCTTAAGCTGCCTCCAAATTCTGGGGGCTCCCGTCCTCTGATGCATCTGTTCCAGCTCCCTCACCTGTATCGTAAGCTCATCCCGTTTTTGCTGTCGTTCTCTATTCTCCGCATACGAGGCGGCGATGAATTCCCCACGGAGCACTGCCTTCAAGGCGGCCCACTGCGTCGCCCGGGGGGTGTCCCCATTATCATTATGGGACCGGTATTCAGTAATCGCGTCACGTATCTGCTTCACCACCGCTTGCTTATGCAACAGGGTGTCTCTGAGGCGCCAAACTCCCCGGGAGGGTGATACCGACGGTAGTTGAAAGGAACCCGACACCGGGGCGTGATCCGACAAAGTGAGAACCCCTATGTCGGAAGCCGTCGCGAGCGCAGCCATCGGCCCCGTAACTAGGATGTGATCTAATCTCGCGTATGTCCTATGCGCGTGGGAGTAATAGGAATAGGCCCGAGTAGTGGGGTGCAGGCGTCTCCATAAATCATGCATATCGAGATCACCTAGGCGTGAGTGACTCAATTGCGAGAACTCCCCGGTGTGTGGGCGTCGCTGCGCAGATCTGTCTAAGAGCGAATCAAAGACCATATTCAAGTCCCCCCCAATGATTATGTGCCTGTCCGGGGTAGTCGCTATGTGTGCGAGGGCTGAGTGTAGGAACTGGTCCTGGTGGTCATTCGGGCTATAGATAGAACCCACAGTGAACAAGAAACCCCCCAGCTTGACCCTGTAAGCTAGGAGCCTCCCCTTCTGCTCCGCCACTTTATGCAGGACCTCTCCCCTAAACTTTCTAGAGACTAAGATAGCGACCCCTGCTGTCTTAGTGGGCCCTGAGGAAAAAAGCTGTACTGGGAATTTCGGTGATCTCATCCTAAGGCAGTCTCGGGCTAAGAGGTGAGTCTCCTGTAAAAGACAGATGTCTGCCTGGGTGTTCTCGAGGAGGGATAATATCGCTCTGCGCTTCACCGGGTTGTTCAGACCCTTCACATTGAGGGTGACTATCTTAAGGGCCATGAATAATCGTCCCAAGAACAGCGATCAGCGATGCTACGTCGGCAGTGATCTTCGTGAGGGTCAACGGCGTGAAGCCGAGCAAATGCAACAACCCAACAGCACCAGGTCCGCAACCCAAGACGTGCGATGCGAGGCCATAGGAAAAATAGCAGTAAAACATGACAGTCCAGCACAAGTCCCAAAGTCCCCCCAAACAACCCCCAACTAGTCCAACTCCCAGCCACCCCACCCCACCCCAAAACTGCGGGACCCGTCGTCCCCCCGAACCTCCCCCCCGATCCCAACCCTCTACCTCCCTCCACTCACCCGTTACCCCAACGTCCCCACCTCCCCAACTTCCCTTGAACGAGGAACATTGTCCCAGTCCGGTCCTTATCGGACAAGTCTGTGGTAAGTTATTCGAGTGGACGTCCAGCCACCTCCTGCACCCCCCCGCTGCCCCCTCCCTCCCGGAACCCGCGCACCTGCTGTGAAGATGAGGCCATCAAGATCTCCCCCCGGAGTGTGCTCAGGCCGTCAGGGCCACATCACCAGACGATGTGTCTCTGGACACCACCATGATCGCGTTGTCCATTTCAGCTCTGACCGTGGGTGAGTCTGGTCGCGTAGGTAAGGCAGGAGGCCGGCGCCGTCGGGCAGACTGCCACCCATCTCTGGTGACGCGTCAGCGGGAGGGTGTGGGAGCGTCAGTGTCCGTTGCCGTGATCCCCAGCACCTCGCAAGTGTCCTGAAGGGACCTGAGCTGATGTAGGGTACCGTTCCAGCGGAAGATGAGCCGGAAAGGATGGCCCCAGGTGTACTGTATGCCTTGTTCCCTCAAGAAGTCTGTGGCAATCTTGAAGGACTTGCGCTTTTGAAGGGTGACCGTAGATAAGTCCTGAAACAGCGCCACCTGATGATTCCGAAAACTTAGCGGCTGCCGACTTCGAGCCTCGCGTAGGATCCGTTCCTTCAAGGGGAAATCCGGCAAGAAGGCCAAGATGTCTGGGGCCGGTGCAGATGCCCGTCGCTGCGGGCCCACTCTGTGTGCTCTGTCTATCCTCAACGGGAAGTCTCCAGGTTCCCCTAAGATGTCACGAAACATATCCCCCAGGTAAGCAGCCACGTCCTCCCCTTCTTCTCCAGAAGGAACGCCTCGGACTCTAATGTTGTTGCGCCTGGACCTGTTCTCGAGATCTTCCGCGTGGGCTTGGAGGTCAATTTGCTGGTCTCTGAGCCGCAGAACTTCCTGCTGCAGGTGCGTTATCTCCTCGTCTCGGGTGTGGCCAGCCTCCTCCACAACAGTCACTCGCTCACCAAGGGAATCGACCTCTCTTCGCACTTCACGGACCTCCCCCGCCACCTCCTGCTTCAGCGTTTGGAAGTCCTCCCTGAGGGTGCTGAATAACGACTCCAGAAACGATCGGGTCACTGGAGGTTCCCCTCCCTCAGCCCCTCGAGAGCTGGACGGAGGGCTCGGGGCGGGCTGGTTCCTATCCTGTCTGTGGGTCGCCCTGCTCAACATATCAGGCAAGGTGCGTTCACCCTTCTTACCTCCTCGGTTGTTAGACATCGTAGCGGCGGGAGTGGTCCACGACACAGAGGGCACCGACAAGGCCCCGGGCAGCGTGGGGCTGAGATGCATGTGTCAGCGTTCCTCGTTGCGGCCCTCCGTGGGCTGGTCTCAGCTGTGGGGCCCTTCGTCCGCGCCGCCACCCAAGGCGGGCGCTGCCGTCTGCCTCCGACCGCGGGGAAGAGAGCGTCCAGGGACAAAGGTAGTCAGGCCACACTGTCGCACCACCCCTGTAGTAGATGTGGCAGAGGAGTCCGCTTGGAAGGGCCTGGATGGCCTCCCTCCGAGTCGCCACAGGAGTGGCGCAGGTCTATTCCCCTTGAGGCCACCCAATGCTCTCTCCAGGTATATAACCCGTCACCTTGAAGGTCCTCGCCGGGGGGTCTCAGCGCCACCTTCCGGCTCTAATGCGAGGCGTGGTGAAGGAGGGAGGGCCCCTTCGCAGGCGAGGCCCCTGGACTGAGCGTCGCCGCCGCACTGTAGGCCCACCGAGGTCCACTGGAGAGTGATATGGGGGTGGGGTCCCCGCGGCTCGCTCGGGCCACTCAGGGAGTCACTGAGCTCTCCCTGGCCGCTGCGCCGAGTCTCCAGACAGTCCGGGGCGCAGTGGAGGGTTCTAGAAGTCCAGGCCCCGGGGGAGGCCTCGCGGCCTTCCGGATCCTCGGGGTCGCGTAGGTGGAGCTCGCCGGGTCCGTCACGGTGGGTCTCGGCCGGGGATGCGATAGCATGCCCTTCCGCCGCCTCGCGAGCGGCCTAATCTGGGGGGCGCTTCCCCACCGGCAGCCCCCGTGGCTTCGCTAGGGCTCCCGGGCGCTCCACCGGCGAGCTCCGCAGGACGGCTCCCAGGCGCCTTCCGGCTCGTCGATGGGCCTCCTGTCCGGGGATCGCCCCGTCCCGGCGCTGCTGTGCCCTGGAGGGCAGCGGGGATCCCCTGGTCGTTGCGCCGCTTGTCCACAGGCACTGGGCACTGCCTCCCGCTCGATTCGGGGGGGATCAGCGGCGAACGGCGGTGCGTAGGCTCCGGGGCTTCGGGAGCTCACGAGGAAGCGTCCTCCTAGCTCGCCATCTTGGCCACGCCCCTCCAAGTGACAATTTTTAAAACAATATTAGGCGCCAGCATCTAAATCATGCCTGCGCTCACTGAATAGACTCACAAGCTTTTGGATGTAAATAGCGAGCTCCCAGATGAAAAAATAGCTCACACTGACACAGAGTCCCCCCCAGCGAACCTCAGGCGCTGCCACCGACCTGGAATAGTAACAACATACAGTGTAGGGAAGTTATGCCTTGATTGGCTACAAAGATCTACACTTAAGGATGTAAAGCAACACTTATCTTTACTTGAAGATGGAGCTGATCTTAGGGAATTCTTGCTAGGACCAAGAAAACCGTCTCAAAAAAGTTTTATATTTCCCGATATCTATGCTGCTTATAATGAAGCATGGAAGATTACGCAAGCAGAGACTGCAGAATGAATACGAGAAATTGATCGTATTAATTTAGAGAAAACTCTCTCTGTAGTTGACAATGGGTTAATGACTCTGTCGTCCAGGATATATTCATTGGACAGCATAGTGTCTTCTGCCATAGACATCATGGAACAGGACTTGGTCATGTTGCAACATGGTCAGTGGCAATTACGTTCTATCATGCTATTAGGCTGGACGTTCCAAAACCTTCATTCAGGCTATGTGCCTTGGCGTTAAATCAATACAACGTCACTGTTTTCAGAATTCAATCTCACTGATAAACAGATCAAATTGGCACAAAGGGGAGCAGACTATACGGTGCTGAGCTTTGAAAAACTGGAAAGATTGCCATGTACGGTAGCAGAGAAAACAGCTACTGAATGGATAATACATGGAACAATCACTCTGCTTGTTACAATTTTCCATTTTCAGTATTGCTTAAAACACATACCAGCAGGCACATATGAAAGGTTGGCTAAGAATACATCAAGACACCCTGGGAATTACCATACACACACAGATGTTGGAGTGGGGGACGTGAAGTGTTTATTAGCGGGAAAAACTGTGAAAACGCACTAAGCGGTTCTCTCCTTTGTCAGGGTATAAACTTACACGGGGTCTGCAATGGTTCCTCTAACAATTTATCCTGCCTCCAGCAAGGTTCACCAGCTGCGTGATTGATCCAATTTTTGGACAACTTTCGAATGGGAGTTACCTCATGTTGAACGATAAAGCTGCTGTGGCATGTTGCCAGGTATACCATATCTAGTAACTGTGTCAGACAGGGTCACTTGCTGCATGCAAGTATTGTTTCCTAAAACCAAGACAGACAGGGTGTCACCTTTATGGCCTTCACTGAATATCTCTTCTATACGAATTGATACTTTAAGCAGAAGGAAAGCCATTCTTTTGAAAAAAAAGTGTGCCACTGACCTCGGCCAAAGAGACCTATGATCTGCAAGTCGCAAGGACTTCTGCCGAGATACATGCCCTCTTCACTACAAACTGCCATATACATTTCTCAGAAATATTAAATCGTATCTTAAACATGTCTGATACGAGCGGTATTGTACATCTATTTAAGAACGTATTTTCCGGACTGTTAGCACCTTTTCAAGCAGTCCTAGGAATATTTCCAAACTTCGTGCACTCTGTGTTTGGCAGACTGCCCCTCCTTTTGGAACTCATTGCAGGGATACTATTTTTGCTCCTACTGCTACGGTATGGAAAGCCAAATCACCAGCGCCACTCCAAGCACCATAGAGAGAGCTCTATTGGAGATGAAGTGTCATGAGCGCATCGTCCACATTTTGGGATTAACTCAACTACAAGATTTAAATACCACATGGTTTCTGTCATTCAGACCAATCTGGCAAGATTGCATCTTACCAGTTCTACGCTGCCTGCTATGTGGAGAAGAATGCGTGCTAGACATCTTTCTAACACCCCCATCAGTCATGCCAACGGATGTTGATACTTTGCTGGACCAGGTAACGGCCCATGCTCTGTGTTGTCCCCAGCGGCTACCAATTCTGATGATGGCATTCATTGAGATCTCACAGATCCAAAATGCTGATGCTGAGGTACGAGAGGAGACTTCAGGCAAACAGGTACCATCCAATTTGAACATTGCTAATGCGACCAATGCTGAAGGCAATGCTTCACATCTATGTGTGGTTAATCTTCTAAACAAGGCAATCCAACTTTTTTATAGACATAGAAGATTTCATATTTCTCCAAGCGCTAACACTGACTTTTGACATTGGCACACAGTGTTCTGAGAGACTTTGAATTTGACCTTCATTTTTTGAAAACAAAGAACTTTTTCCTATGATTAATTTTTTTTTCTCCAAATTTGTAGTTTTTCATTTTTGGAACAAGTAATCTGCTTCAAGTAGAACTATTCATAGAGAACAAGAATTCTTTGAATACTTACAAGAGACAATATTTGACCTTGTCCACATACAAACGGTTTTATGTATTCTGACATGAAATGGTTTCGGCCTTTTTCTTCTGTATTTACGAGCCATTTCATAAATGTATATTTTCGCTTAAAATGAACCATTGCTTTAATCCGTGCAGCACCAATGCATCTTATGTGTACAACCAGTTCTAATGTATTTTTATGTATTTTGTAGGGGTTCTCACATTTCATGTGTAGATAGGTTTTAGATATGTTAAACATATTTAAAATGTAGTAATGTCATACATACATAGGAAAGTGGAGTGGGTGCTGTATGTCGATTTAGATTCCGAATGAATTTTCCCGATTCATGCCCTTTTATAGGTACAATTCACATTGCCCTTATATATATAGAAAAACAATCCTTATTTAGGCATAGCCCATGCAACCCAAATACAGGCATGGCTACTTCCATCTGTTCATCTACGTCACAACGACTTCTTGGAAAACCAGACTCTTAAGCAGAAGGGACTTCCCCTAGCCTGGATATTGATTTCTCCAAGAAACTCATTATTATGTATGAACATCTATTCCTTCGGGGTTCATCCATGACGTTCATATGCCCAACTTTTACGTCAATACTGGCATTCCTAAACACCTTCAAAGTATAAATTTACCTTCACGTGCTATAACAAAGCACTGTGTGGTTCGGTGCAGTTCGACTACCTACTTGCATGACGCAGCTCGCTACAGCACGTGCCAAAGGAAGTCAACTTTCCAGCTGACGCACTGACCAGAAGCTGTCATCCTCCTGCCGAGAATCCAGCTCCAGTGTTTCTGACTCCCCTTGCGGGGTGCTGGGAAATCGAGTCCCGTGAAAGAGATACCAACCTCTCTCATTCTAGGTATGGAGCTGATTAGAACCTAGAGAAACCTTTGGCAATTCTTGGCAAAACTAAACCTATGCTAAAGACAGCCCCTACTTCTTCCCTGGTACTATACCGAGCTTATGTACATTAGGGTAGACGTATTTTAGAAGCACCAGTTGAGTATTTTAGCCTGTGTTATTTATGTATTTATTTTTATATATGTCATAGCAACAGACAATACTATTACAGTATTATTTTTTATTACTGTTTACGCTGTACGCATTATACTTTGTATTCTGTCTAACGATTGTGGCAGTTTCATATCTCTTGCATGAGAAATAAGACTGTTCAATAAACCCCTTTTATTGAAACGCCTGTCTCTCTATTTCTATGCAACTCTGTAGAAACTAAGCATGCACAATTGACTGAGTGAACTAGTTATCTATTGTTTCCACGACTCTGAAGATATGTTTTGGTTCTAGGGGAAATAAAGTTGTCATGTTTATGCGGTTGTCAGAAATGAACCCCTTCTTGTTTATTCAAGAAAGTTTCTAGTGATTTCTGCGTTAGCTGGCACACACATAATTAAGGTTAATATACTCGATAGAGACATACTGACCTCAGTCCTATGTCAAATCTATAGTGTATGTTATTCCAATGTGCAGAGCCTATTAGGGATATAGGAACTACACTACACTTCAGTGACCAGACCACAGCAAATGCACTCCACCTCAGGTTAGTCTAGGCCCTCCTCATTAATCTGTGATAGAACAACCCCCACACCATGCTCTGAAGCGTCTGTTTGGACAATAAATTCCTTTGAGAAAGTGGGCGCCTGAAGCACGGGTGCTCTGCACATGGCAGTCTTCAGGGCATCAAAAGCCTTCTGACAGGTGTCAGTCCAGTTCACTTTCTTGGGCTGCTTCCTGGAAGTCAGCTCAGTCAAGGGTGTAACAATGTTGCCATACCCCTTGACAAACGTCCTGTAGTGCCCCATGAGTCCTAAAAAGGCTCTCACCTGTGTCTGGGTCTTGAAGGGTTCCCATGCCAGGATGGTATCATTCTTGGTTTGTAGGGGCGCCACCTGGCCGCTCTGTACCTGGTGCCCCAAGTACACCACGGAACCCTGCCCGAAATGGCACTTACTCGCCTTGATCGTGAGTCCTGCCTTTCGCAGTGTCATCAACACTTCCAAGAGGTGGTGCAGTTGTTCTTCCCAACTGGTGCTGAACACTTCAATGTGTTTCAGGTAGGCGACACTGAAATCTTCTAGTCCAGCCAACACCTGGTTGACCAAACTCTGAAAGGTGGCAGGGGCATTCTTCAGTACAAAGGGTATAACCCAGAAATGGTAGTGGCCATCTTGAGTGGAGAATGCTGACCTCTCTTTGGCCCCATCAGTCAAGGCGATCTGCCAGTTCCCAGACGTCAAGTCAAACATGCTGAGGTACCGTGCAGCCCCTAACCGATCAATGAGCTCATCAGCTCTGTGGATGGGGTGCGCGTCAGTCCTGGTGACTGAATTGAGTCCTTGGTAGTCCACACAGAACCAGAGTTCAGGTGTGGCACCAGGCGCAGCAGCCTTTGGGACCAAGACCACTGGGCTGGCCCAAGGACTGTTAGAGGACTCAATCACCCCTAAGGCAAACATCTTGGAGACCTCCTCCTTGATGTAAGCTCTGACCCTGTCAGTCACTCTGTAAGCCTTGTGCTTCACAGGAGGATTGTCCCCAGTGACCACATAATGGACACACCACTCAGTGACACCAGGAACCAGGGAGAACAAATCAGAAAATTGTCCACTGACCCATCTTGCTCTGTTGCAGACAGGAGGTCAGGAAGAGGCTCAGTCTCCTCCTCCATTCCATCATCTGTCGCTAGGAGCATGCCCACTTCGGACCTTTCTAAGTGAGGCTTCAGACGGTTAACATGCAGGACCCGCAAAGGGTGCCTAGGAGACCGCAAGTTTACCAGGTAGGTGACATTACTCGTTCACTACACCACCTCAAATGGTCCGGTCCACCTGTCCTGGAGCACACAAGGCTCTACAGGGGCCATGACCCAAACCTTCTGACCAGGTTGAAGCTCAATCAGAGTGGCATTTTGATCGTATCACCATTTCATTTCCTCCTGACTGGCTTCCAGATTTGTCTCAGCAAGTGGTCTGAATTGCCTAGCCGGGTTCCTGAAGACCAGCATGTAACTGTATACATCCTGGGGAGGTTTCCTGGGAGATTGCGCTCAGCCTTCCTTGGCCAAACTCAAAGGTCCTCTTACTGGGGGTCTATACAGCAGTTCAAGGAGACTGAACCCTAGGGACTTCTATGGCACCTAACGGTAAGCAAAAAGAAGGCATGGCAAGAGGACGTCCCACTTACGCCTCATAGGCTCCTCAAGGCCCTTAATCATGCCTTTAAGGGTCCGGTTGAGACTCTCAACAAGCCCATTACCTAGGAGGTGGTAAGGTGTGGTGAACTTGTAAGTAACACCGAACTGTAGCCACAGGGTCTTCTTATAACTAGATATGAAGTTTGTACCACTGTCTGACACCACCTCTCCGGGGAACCCCACACAGGAGAAAATCCCCGTCAGTGCACGTCCCACCACGGGGGCCGTCACTGTTCTGAGCGGGATGGCTACCGGGTACCGAGTAGCATGGTCCACCAAGACCAGGATAAACCTGTTGCCCATGGCTGTCTTGGGGTCCAGTGGCCCCACAATGTCAATGCACACCTGTTCAAAGGGGGTACTGACTACAGGGAAAGGTTGGAGAGGAGCCTTTTGCTTCCTTCTACTTTTCCCACTTGCCTGGCAAGTTTTAAAAGTCCTACAATGAGTGTCTGAACTCTTCCACATCTGGGGCCAAAAAAAGTGAGTGACAAGTCTTTCAAAGGTTTTGCCCTGCCCCAGATGTCCAGCTAAAGGCACATCATGAGCCAAACCCAGTAGGAAGGCTCTGAAGCACCGGGGTACCACCAGCACACAGGCTGACCCAGGCTCAGCAACCTTAGGCTCACTATACAGGTGGTCGTTCTACCAGTAGATCCAATGTGATCCAGACTGATCACCTGCAGCCTTGCTTGTGGCCTGTTGCCGCAAACCCTCAAGAGACGGGCACTTCCACTGCTCTGCACAAAATTCCTCTCTGGAGGGCCTCCTTCTTGCTGCCAATGCATCAGCTCAGGCAGGTCCACCAGCTCAGCAACTTGCTCCCCTGTAGGTTCCAGGGCATCCCCTTCAAGGTATGCTTCCTCCTGGACCATGGGAACAATGAGGGCTGGTTTCCCACACCCCTCTCCTTAAGGCAGGTACCTGGGCCATACTTTCAGGCTCCAGGATCTCTTGAACACCCCTAGTGGCTGCCATAGACCGAGTGGTCACACACACCTACTCAGTCTGACCCAACATCTCTAAATGAGCCTTTTTATCCATCTTAGCCCAAGGGGAGCACTCTAAATCATTGTCCAACAGACCATCCACAGGCATGGCTGGCTTCACAGCTACTTGGAGAGTACCTAAGACCCCCTGGGTCTTAGGGACCATCTCAAAGTCTCCTAAAGAGACAAGGGACATTTCTGTGGGACTCCACCCACTTTGGGCACCAATCTCCTCCCCCCAGGGCGACCTTCGGCATCTGACAGGGTGGTGCACTGGGTGGCACATACTGATCCTTTGGGGACACTAGGGATCATACCAATGGTGTCCCACTTGCTTACATTGACAGCATGTAGCAGGCAACCTGTGAACAGGTTTACCTGTCGAGAGCTCTGACTTTTTATCAGGGGGAGGCTGGGAACCCCTTCCTTGGGAATTACTTTGGGGCCCTTTCTGGAACTCCCTCTGTTTACCCTTGTCCCTCCCACTCTTCTGCTGGGGACCCTGCCCACCATTGGCGAAGTCTCCCCCATGACCCTTGTGGACCCTGGTGCTGACACAGTGGTCCGCCTCCTCAGCATACTTCCTAGGGATATTTTTTTTTTTTTAAACCTTTATTGAAATACACACAGTTCACACTGCTTATAGCCAACAACCCGGAGGCAGGCAGCTAAATAATGCAATAGATGCAAAATATGGTAATACACAGCCGTTCTGCCGACAACTTATACCGTCCGGCGGCAATTTATGTTGAATGTGTCATACATAATATCCGACCTGTGAGATTGACAATACATCCAAAGATTTAGGAACATTCAAAACTCAAAAAACTAAACCTGCATCCCACCCCTTAAAACTAACCCGCTGCATACCCTGTCCTGTCGTCAGTACCCCGGATTATCTCACCAGAATGACCAATTCCACCAGTTCATCCTAATCTGTTCACACATCATATATATAAACCAACTATCAATCGTCCACTTCGCCTTAGCACACATCATTGCCCACACAGCCAGAGTCCATACAGCTAACTCCAACCTACCAGTCAATTAATGGCCACTCAGATCTGCACCGCCCCGTCCAAGCCATCCTACCAGGGGTTCCCAAATATCTACGGGTCTGGACCTTTGTGGCATTAGTTCCCAATAAGAGGTCAGTTGGTCTTTGCAATAAATAGCCGAGCCTACCCATCCCGCAATCGACGGTGGGGCCACCCTCTTCCAGCATAGTGCAATCTGTCTCTTGGCCAGTAGTAGCAATAATGCAACTAATTTGCGTGAGCCGCTTGGTATGTCCATAACGAAGCCCAATAGCACCATCATAGGGTCTACCGGCATATCCAGCTCAACAATGTGCCTGATATGTCTCAACACCTCCGTCCAGTATGTCAATATCTCCCCACATTCCCAAGTCAGGTGAAAAAAAGTAGCCTCCAATTCCCCACACCTCCAACATCTAGCATCCGTACGAAGTCCCATCTGGAAAAGCTGTTTAGGTGTACGATAGGTTCTATGCAGATAATTGAAATGTATTAATCTCAACCTATAGTTAGGTGAGAGATTTTCGAGCTGTGAACAGCAAAACAACCATTGTTTATCAGTGATAACTATATTAGCCTCCTTCTCCCACTCCTACTTTGACGAACTAAGTACTACCGGCGTGATATCCTGAGTAATACCATAGATATGTGTTATCAGCTTGCGAGGTGATTGATTGGATAACAGATCCTCCAGCGCAGGTAATGTGGGTGGCGCCACTGGAAAATCCGGATATCGAGCTTTACATGAAATGATATGAAATGAATGAAATGAAATGAAATGAAAATGCGTTTTGTAAAGCGCAAATAGTTGCCCGGAGGCGTCCAAGCGCTATGACTAAAAGGTGTACTTACAGTAAGGCAGATGGCACGGTGGTTGAAGAGGGCCTACTTACTAAACAAAAAAGTTTTCAATTGTTTCCTGAAGGAGGTTAGGTCTGGATTGGACCTTAAGTGGAGGGGGAGAGTGTTCCACAGCCTGGCCACATTTAGGGTGAAGGAACGGCCTCCCACTCTAGTTCTTTTAACCTTGGGCATGACAGCAAGAAATGCGTTAGCTGAACGCAGCTGTCTTCTGGGGAGGTAAGGGGTAATTAAAGGAAGAGTAATTGCTGGACCAGTTTCCCAGAATGACTGATGGGCAATGCAGAGGGACTTGAAGCTGATCCTGTCCCTAACAGGGAGCCAGTGCAAGCTTATTAGTCCAGGTTTGGCAGAGAACCTGCGAGGAATTTGCAGTAGGGTGCGGGCCGTGCAGTTTTGAATAACTTGCAGTTTCCGCAATGTGGAGTCAGGGGCTCCAAGATAAAGTGTGTTTCCAAAATCCAGCCTAGAATGGATCAATCCCTGTACTACAGTTTGTTTGGCCTAGAATGGTAACAGAGGGAGTATCCTCCTTAAAATTCTGAGAAGGCCAAAACAGGTGGCAGATAGCTTGACGGCCTGATAATCTAATGTTAGGGAACTATCCAGCCAAATGCCCAGGCTCTTAATGGCACTCTTGGGAGCTGGAGGGGGACCCAGACAGGCCGTCCAGCCGAGGCAACCGAGGCTGGAGCCGATCGTCCCAGCAGCATGACCTCTGTCTTGTCCCCATTAAGTTTGAGACAAGACAGGGTCATCCAGCTTCTCACTTCACTCAGGCAACCCGCCAAATCTACCATGGCCGCAGAGCCCTCGCCCCGCGTCAGAGAGACCACCAGCTGGGTATCGTCCGCATAGGTAACGATCTTAATACCATATGGAAGGACGATCCCAGCCAGCGGCCTCATATAAACGTTAAACAACGTCGGGCTGAGCGAAGAGCCCTGCGGGACCCCACAGCCCAGAGGTCTGCTGGTGGAGATGGTATTTCCCTCGAAAACCTGAAAGGTTCTATCACTCAGGAATTACCTAAGCCATTCCAGCGCTGCTCCCTGAATCCCAATTGCAAACACAACATCCCAATGTCATAGAGACGCTGCAATAGGATTTTATGATTTACCGTGTCAAAAGCGGCAATTAGATCGAGGAGGATGACTGCCACCGATCCTCCCCGATCTAAGATTCCTATAGTTTCCTCCATAACTGCCAGCAGAGCAGATTCCGTCCCATGTTTGGGGCGGAAGCCTGTTTGTGAAGGGTCAAGCAACTGATTGTTTTCTAGAAAATTAGTCAAGAGACTATTGATGTATTTCTCTAATATCTTGCTGACCCAAGGGAGCAGGGATTTGGGACGGTAATTACTAAAGTTATTGATGTCCATGTTGGGTTTCTTCATGAGTGCCTTCACCCTAGCCTCTTTCCATGCTGGTGGGACCGTGTTAGTAGAGATTGAGGCATTAAGTACCTCCAGCATAACAGGAAGAATAGTGTGGCCAACGGCCATCAGAGAGCTCGGAGGAGCAGGATCACTGGGGGAGCCTGATTTTACCTGCGTCATTCAAGTAGCAAGTAAATCAGGAAGTAGCATAGGGAACTCAGCCAGCACAGATGACAGATTGCCCAGAGTGTCCTGCTTAGAATTCGCCAAGATGTCTACTAGAGCATTTGGGATGATGTTTGAAAATGACAAGTAAATAAGATCGACTTTGTTGTAAAAGAAGTCCGCTAGGTCATTACAGCGAGCTTGTAAGTCTTCACTATTTACGGGGGGGCTGGGGGAGTTTAGTAAGGCTTTTTACAATCAGGTAAATCTCCTTAGAGTTAGAGCTGGCTTCGGAGATTTTTTGTGTGTAGTACAGGGCTTGTGCCTGTGATCTCAACTGATAATACAATAAGAGGTCAGATGCAGTGGGGTCGTTAGGCTCACACATCTTCTGCAACGACATAAAAGAGTTATCCGGGTACAAGTTCCCTGCAGTGTCTAGCCCACGCTTATGTGCCCTGTCCGTTACTCCTTTATCTGTTAATGGGCCCAAAAGTGGGTTCCCCCCTAGCGGCATCGACGGTGCGAAAAGCTCTCCAATGCCTGCACGTTTAGCCAGCTTTGACCATGCCCATCTCACAGCCTCAACTGTGTTGATATCTGTGGAGGATCTTTTATATGGGTGATAGGCAGTTGCATTAAGTGGGGTAGGTGCAGCCACATCCATTTCAAAAGCCACGTTTGGCTAGAATGGAATCGGGTGCTGCCAATAATGTAGGTATTGAGCCTGTGCGCTGTATGCATATAATTCAAAGTCAGGAGCAGCTAGTCCCCCCTGAGTAAACGGAAGCGTCAATAGACTCCAAGACACCCTCGGTTGCTTCCCGGCCCAGACCAGTCCCAGAATTGCAGTCCGCAGTCGTGTAACAAATTTCCCGGTAAGGGGAAGTGGAATGTTAACAAATAGATATAAAAATGTAGGCAATATGACCATCTTCGTTATAGCTATACGACCCGTTAAGGAAAGTGGTAATGTTTTCCACCTCTGTGTCTTGACCTCTAGCCAGTCCATTGCTGTGCCATAGTTGGCAAGCCATATTTCCTGGATGGACCTACTAAACCACACACCCAGATATTTGACCTCGTCCGACGACCACTCTATAGGAAACTCGGTTGCACATTGTTTAGTGTCATCAGTCAATGGCAGCATCACTGATTTTGCCCAGTTGATTTGGATGCCCATCAAGCCAGCATAACGCACAAACTCTCTCATAAGGGGATCGAAATTTTCAGCGGGATTAACCATGTAAATAGTCATATCGTCTGCATACATAGAAATGAGTAGACCTCTCGAGGTGAAGCCTATGCTGCGATGTGTGTGATGCTGTCTCAAACGGGCCGCCAGTGGCTCCGTGGCAATGGCAAATAGGTGCGGCGACAGAGGGCATCCCTGCCTAGTGCCTCTCGTAATGTCAATGGGGCCTGAAATCTGTCCATTTACCTTCACCCTCGCCGTAGGAGCAGTGTAGAGCACCCTAATTTGCTGTATAAATAGTGGGCTAAACCCCATGCGCGCGAATAAGGCAAATAGAAATCTCCACTCCAGAGAATCAAAGGCTTTAGTGGTGTCTAACAACGCTGCAGCCGCCTTCACCTGGGGGTCCAGGTAGTGCAAGAGTCCGAATAGCACTCTCAAATTGTGAGAGGTTGAATTACCTGGAATTAAGCCAGACTGGTCCGACAACGCAATTTGGGGTAACATGGGCTTCAGCCTGTCAGCCAATAGTTTTGCGTAGATTTTGGCATCAAGGTTAATCAGTGGGAGAGGGCGGTAAGAATCAGAGCAAGACGGGGCCTTGTTTGGTTTCAAGAGGGTAATAATCAAGGCCTCCCGCAGCATGGGCGGCAGAGTCCCGGTTTCCATGGCTTCAATATATACCCGATGCAGTCTGGGCGCTACTATGTCGATGTATTCTTTATAAAAGGCTGCTGTGAGCCCATCTGAACCCGGGGCCTTATCAGCCGGCATACCCGCTATCACTATCCTGACATCATCCACAGTTATTGGAAGATCCATATACTGTCTCACCCCATCAATAAACCATGCAAGGCTAATCGTGTCCAAGTAGTCCGCAATATCCTCCTCCCCAGGGGTGGTCTGAGAGGTATACAACATCTGATAATAGTCTGTCATGGTATTAAGAATGTCCAATGGGGTTCTGGCTGTCTCTCCATGTTTGTCTTGTAACTCAGTAATGTATTCCGCCCCTCTGGGTGCACGGAGTAGAGATGCAAGCGTCTTCCCTGCACGCTCACCATCCCCGTACCTCCTAGCTTGGGCATACTTGTTGAGAAATGCAGTCTCTCTCTCTGCCTCCTCCTGATACTGCGTAAGGGTGGCCCGAAACTTGGCCTGCGAGGAGGACGAAGGGAGCACAGCAAGTGCAGTTTCCAACCTCGCTAGTTCCTTTTCGAGTCGGTCAAGAGTATCCCTAATTGATCTGAGCACTCCTGTCTTGAGAGCCATACAGCTGCCTCTTGCCACCACTTTGAAAGCCTCCCATGCCCGAGGAGTCAAGGCAAAATATTCAATCAATTTCTCGCGAAGTTCTTCCCGAAATACCTGGTCGAGTCGCGTTCGCGAGGGGAATCTCCAGCTGAAAGGCTGTATATATGCTGGCGGTATGGACAGCACTACTCTCACTGGCGCATGATCCGATAGCGACCGCGGCAGAAGATCCACCTCCAGCACCCGGGAGTGCATGTCTCTAGACAACAGCCAATAATCGATCCTTGACCATGCATTTCTATGTGCCATTACACACGTCCCCATCCGCAACCCCGGATCCAGGGCCCTCCAGGAATCCACTAACCCAGCCTCCAACATAATATCATTTAAGACCTTGGATGGTGGTCGCGGGGCACACCCTGTCTATCAGCTGAAGGGGATAGCACAACGTTGAAGTCACCCTCCACAATATCGCTGCGCTGTCGCATCTCTTTACCATATGCCTAACTTTCTGGAAAAAAGAAGGGCAGTCTACATTAGGACCATATACATTCACTATCACCACCTGATCGCCATATAATGTACCCATCAACACTATAAATCTACCATACTTGTCAATTATCTTGTCATGAGTGTGCCACTGCAGTCCTCTGCGTATCAGAATAGCCACTCCCCTCGCATAATTTGAATAGTCAAGTCAAGTCAAGTCAAAAAAATTATATAGCGCACTACATACCCAGAGGGTCTCAAGGCGCTTGAGGAAGGGGGGAGGTTTACCTATCGAATATCCAGGTTTTAAGCTGTTTTCTGAAGGCTAGGTGGTTTTGGGTAATGCGGAGGTGGATGGGAAGGGAATTCCAGGTTTTGGCCGCTAAGTAGGAGAAGGATCTTCCCCCCATGGTGGGTTTGTGGATGCGCGGCACAGCAGCGAGGGCTTGGTTGGACGAACGCAGTTGGCGGGTGGGAGTGTAGAAGGAAAGGCGCGTGTTGAGGCAATCAGGTCCAAGTTCGTAGAGGGCTTTGTGTGCGTGGGTGAGGAGGCGGAACGTTATCCTTTTGTTGACGGGGAGCCAGTGAAGGTCTTTCAGGTGACCGGAGATGTGGTCTGTGAGGGGGATGTCTAGTATGAGTCTGGCTGAGGCGTTTTGGATGCGTTGCAGTTTTTTCAGCAGTATTGTGGTGGTGCCGGCATCAAGGGTGTTTCCGTAGTCCAGACGGCTTGTACCCAGTGCGTGGGTGACCGTTTTTCTTGTTTCGGTGGGGATCCAGCGAAATGATTTTTTGAGCATGCGTAGGATGTTGAAGCATGATGATGAGACGGCGTTGACTTGTCTGGTCATCGAGAGAGAGGAGTCCAGGATGATGCCCAGGTTCCGTGCGTGGTCCGTCGGTATGGGAGCTTTTCCTAGGGCCGTTGGCCACCAAAAGTCGTCCCAGGCGGAAGGGGATGCACCTAAGATGAGGACTTCCGTTTTGTCCGAGTTCAGTTTCAGACGGCTGTGCTTCATCCACTCGGCTACTTTTTTCATCCCTTCATGAAGGTTGGTTTTGGCGGTGGTTGGGTCTTTGGTGAGTGAGAGGATCAGTTGAGTGTCATCAGCGTAGGAGATGATGTTGAGGTTGTGTTGACGTGCGATGGTTGCGAGGGGGCTCATGTAGACATTGAAGAGGGTAGGGCTGAGAGAAGATCCTTGTGGAACGCCGCAAATGACTTCGGTGGCCTCTGACTTAAAAGGGGGGAGGCGGACTCTCTGAGTTCTTCCAGCGAGGAATGAGATGATGCAGTCTAATGCTTTTCCTTGAATTCCGATGTTGCTGAGTCGTTGTATTAGGGTACTATGACAGACTGTGTCGAAGGCTGCGGAGAGGTCAAGGAGGATGAGGGCGACTGTGTCTCCATTGTCCAGTAGAGTTCGAATGTCGTCTGTTGCTGCGATGAGGGCGGTCTCGGTGCTGTGTTTGGCTCGGAAGCCAGACTGTGAGGAGTCGAGTGATTTGTTGGTTTCGAGGAAGGCGGCGAGCTGATTGTTGACGGCTTTCTCAATGACTTTGGCAGGGAAAGGGAGGAGCGAGATGGGGCGGTAATTTTTGAGTTCGGTGGGGTCAGCAGTGGGTTTCTTCAGAAGGGCGCTGAGTTTGGCGTGTTTCCATTTTTCTGGGAATGTGCCGGATTTGAGGGAGCAGTTGATGACGTCTCGGAGATGGGGTGCGATGATGGAGTCTGCTTTGTTGAAGATGTGATGGGGGCAAGGGTCTGTGGGGGATCCGGAGTGGATGGAGTTCATTAGGCGGATGGTGTCTTCTGTGGTGATTGGGTTCCAGTTGAGAAGGTTATTCAGGGGGGGTACAGGTTCGGAGGTGAGCGGGGTAGACTGGTTTACGGGTTGGTTGTCAAAGCTGTTATGAATGTTGGCAATTTTGTCATGGAAGAAAGAGGCGAGGGAGTCGCAGAGGACTTGAGAGGGGGTGATGTCGTTGGAGCTGGCGGAGGGGTTGGTGAATTCTTTGATGATGTTGAAAAGTTCCTTGCTGTTGTGGGCGTTATTGTCTAGTCGGTCTTTGAGTGCTGATTTCTTGGCTGTCCGGATTAGTTGGTGGTGTTTGCGGGTGGCGTTTTTGAAGGCGGCTTGGGTGATAGTGTTTGGGTCTTTTTTCCAAGTTTTTTCAAGGGAGCGGCAGAGTTTCTTAGATTTCTTAAGGTTATCATTAAACCATGGGGCGTTCTTGCTTCCTTGCTTGATTTGATGTTTTTTCAGGGGTGCTAGTTTGTCGGCAGTTTGGGTTAACCATTGTGTGATGTTGATGGCGGCTTGGTTAGCGTTCGTTGAATAGGCAGGGGGTTTTTGAAGAAGTGATGTGGAGATTTGGTCGATTGTGATTTTGTTCCAATTTCTTCGCAGAGTTGGTTGAGGGTGGTTGTGGATCGTGGTCTTATTGTAAATGAAGTGGATGTAACTGTGGTCCGTCCAGTGGAGGGCTGTGGTGTGAGTGAAGGAGATATGCTTGCTGGAGGTGAAGATAGGGTCGAGTGTGTGTCCTGCATAGTGGGTGGGGGTGTTAACAAGTTGTTTGAGTCCGAGATTGGCGAGATTGTCCAGGAGGGTGGTAATGTTCCTGTCGTTGCTCTTTTCCAGATGGAAATTGAGGTCTCCCAGAAGGATGTATTCTTCTGAGGGGAGGGCGTGTGGGGTGATGAAGTCAGTGATGTCTTCGCTGAATTGAGTACGGGGTCCTGGGGGTCTGTAGAGGAGGGTGCCTCTGAGTGTGGTCTTGGGGTCGGTGTGAATCTGGAAGTGGAGGTGTTCGGCGATAGCGGGGTTGACTTCTGAGCTGGTTGAGACGCGAATGGTGTTCTTATGGACGATGGCGATGCCTCCTCCAGTTTGCTTGGTGCGGTCCTTACGGATGATCTTGTAGCCGTCCGGGATGGCTATGGCGATGTCTGGAGCTGAAGAGGCATTCATCCAGGTTTCTGTTAGGAAGGCGACGTCCGGGGAAATGGTGTCGAATAGGTTCCAAAGGTTGATGGCGTGTTTGTGAACCGAGCGGGTGTTGAGAAGGATGCATTTGAGGTGGTTGGTGTTGGATCTTTGTTTGGTGTTTGTGGGTTTGGTGTGGGTCTCGATGGAGTTGTACTTGCAGGAGTGGCAGGTGAAGGGTCCATGGGTGTGTCCCGGTGCGGCCTGGGCACAGTTAGGGAGTCGGCCGGGGTTAAGTGTTAGGAGGGTGGATGGGTCGTATGTGATGCGGGAGGGGTGGGCGATGCGGGGACTAGGGGGTCTGGCGCTTGGTGCGGTCCAGGCGCGGACGGGCGTAGACGGGCTTACCTTTGGCGCACCTTCGGCGTGACCGCTGCGCGTGGACGCTGCGCGTTGAGTCATCTGTCTTAAGTTGATAGTGGAGGGGGCGGAGCGTGGGAGGGTCAGCTGGGAGGCGGGAGGCGGGAGCTGGGAGGAGACACGGGCTCACGCAGGTAAACACAAACCTAAAATGGCAGCCCGGTCCCTGAAACGAAACTGGGTCGCAGCCGGAGTGGTACAAGCTAAAAACACTCTCCACACAATTTTCTCTTCCCCCCAAAGTAATGCCAATAGTGCGCAGCAATAATAAACTGAGTTAATGTAGGCAAATGAAACCAGGCGCCGAATGCGCTATTACTTAAATTAATGACTTGATAAAATGTCAGCAGAACGATACCAGGCGCTGAATGCGCTCTTTCAGGGCAGGCAGGCAGCAGCACGATGTTCTGATCAGTGCGATTCAGGCAGCAGCGAGTTAAAGCGTCTGAAGGGAGGCAGAGGGCGAGGGGAGCGACCGCAAAGGAAAGCGTCCACACGGTCACAGATGGTAGTGGGACGGGGCGCCGTAGCTGTACTCGTGGGTGGGAGGGTCAGCTGGGAGGCGGGAGCTGGGAGGAGACACGGGCTCACGCAGGTAAACACAAACCTAAAATGGCAGCCCGGTCCCTGAAACGAAACTGGGTCCCAGCCGGAGTGGTACAAGTTAAAAACACTCTCCACACAATTTTCTCTTCCCCCCAAAGTAATGCCAATAGTGCGCAGCAATAATAAACTGAGTTAATGCAGGCAAATGAAACCAGGCGCCGAATGCGCTATTACTTAAATTAATGAATTGATAAAATGTCAGCAGAACGATACCAGGCGCTGAATGCGCTCTTTCAGGGCAGGCAGGCAGCAGCGCGATGTTCTGATCAGTGCGATTCAGGCAGCAGCGAGTTAAAGCGTCTGAAGGGAGGCAGAGGGCGAGGGGAGCGACCGCAAAGGAAAGCGTCCACAGGGTGCTTCGATCACTTCTCCCCATCTACTATTGCTAAGCATACGTGTATTTGCATTTGCCAAATGCATTTCCTGTAAAAGGCAAATATCCACCTGTTTACGCAACAAATAAGAATTCACCAACCTCGCCTACCTACGGTCATTCAATCCCCGCACATTCCAACAAATACATGTCAAGGACTTCACAGGGACACAACCTCCAATATATAACTCCCAGCACTCAATCTCACTTTTGCGAACTGACAACCCCTAGGTCTTAAAGATAAATGGAATAAGGTCCTGGTGTGGGACGTGTAATTCCAGGATAGTACTCCAGTCGGCTCAAATAGCACTATACCAGAAAGCACTGATGAGGAAAAACACAGACAGAACATATATATGCTAAGCGGCAGCGTCTGAGTCACAACTACCCCCCGCCCCAACAGATCCTTAGAAATACCCACCTGTACATTCCCCCCATCCCACCCACAGCAACCCCCCAATCAGGTTGTGTTGTATCAGGTTGTGTTGTCCCACCCCCCATCACCCACTTCCATCCCCAAATTAGAAACAGAACTGAAAATCCAACCACGGGAATCATCCCAGAGGGTACGCAGGGTGACCGCCCTACATCCCTGTACTTGTGACAGGGTGGCCAAGCAGCTGGCAACACATCTAAGTCTCCAGAACCAACCCTCCACAGAGCAAGCTAATGATCACAGTTTAAAGGCCAGGGACAGCCGCATATTAGTATCTTGAAGAGGCGGCCCCCCATATATACTCTAACACAGAGAAATGCATCTAACTTTCATAGTCATGCATACAGCAAATAGTTATATCACCATGCAACATAATTGTGCACAAATCATTCAATATCACTTAGCCGGTCTACGGATTCCTGTTCCTCCGGTGCCGTCTGCTGCCTCTATTCTTTGGCCAGCTGTTTGGCATAGTTCAATGCTGCCTTGGCATCAACAAAGAAGGTAGGCCTTCCAGGGCCCTGAACACGCAATTTAGCTGGACATAGCAGGGCATATTTCGTACCCGTTTGCTGAAATATCTTCTTTGCCGGTATAAACGAGCAGCCTGCACCTGCAAGGTAAAGTCTGGGTACATTGCTATGTCATTACCCTGATACTGTATCTTGTCTTTGTCTCTCGTGAGGCGTAGTATCGCGTCCCGATCCCTGTAATTCAAAACTCTAGCTAAAATCGGTCTAGGTGGAGCTCCCGGCTTTGGTCTGAGTCCAAGGGATCTATGAGCTCTCTCAATCAAAAACATCGGAGACAGTCCGTCGCCAAACAGGTCCTTCATCATTGTCTCAATGTAACGTTCCATATTCGGAATGTCTGTAGACTCAGCAACCCCCGTGATGCGTACATTATTCCGTCTGGATCTCACTTCTAAATCTTCATTCTTTTGCTGGATCAAAGCCAGCACTTTGTCCAACCCTTTCACCTTTTTTCCAGATCAGTTTGTCCTTCTTCCGTCTCAGTGAAACGCGTCTACAGCACACCAATTCTGCCCTCTTGCTTATCCATCCGTCGTATAATACCTTCCATGCGAGAAGCCAGTGTGTCCATCTTAGAGTCGATGCCCTGCAAACTAGTCTTCAGCTCCTGAAACATGGATCTTTTATCAGCAGCCGGCAGTTGATCAGCACCATCCTCTGCCCCCTCTCGATCTGCGCTGCCTGTTTCAAGTGGCTTAGGTGTCTTTTTATCAAAATTTATTTTGGGCAGACGTGTTTCCGGCTTCCCCATCACTGCACTTAAGCGACTGCACACCCAGACAGTTGAGTCCCACAGCAATCCACCAATATCATACAGTCCTGTAGCACCTCAGCGGCGTAATTCAGACACTCCAGATTGGGCCTCTTCTCCAGGGGCAGTAGCTCTCCCACAGCGCGCCTCAGCAGCGTAATTCAGACACTCCAGATCGGGGCCTCTTCTCCAGGGGCAGGAGCTCTCCCACAGCGCGCCTCTGCAAAGAAGACGTCTCTTCGTCCCTTCGCCAAATGGACCAGCAGCTTCTGCACCACAGCTACTACAATGTGGGGGCACTGTGCTCCAGGAAATACCGAGGTGTCCACTCTTCAATTAAGGCACTGGGCCCAACACGATATGTATGCAGGGGAGTGGGGGCGGCAATCCAGCAGCAGCAGCACCTTTCCCCCAACGTCGTGCACATTCATAAGGGGCGTCCTCCGCACTAGTTCCCCTCCACGGACGCGGTAGTGCCGGCACACAGCCAACACACTTGTATGTACAGTTCTCCACAAACTGATATCTGCCGGAGGAAAGCCTGCGGGGGCACCGAGCCACCATGCAGCAGTACGTACCCTCAGACTGGCCCCGTCGTTCTGCGCAAACCCAATCTGTGGTATCTAACGAATGTCCAGACCACACCATCAAACTGCATCAGAGGCACGGGCGCCACACCAGCCAAGGCCGATGTCACAGGAGGCAGGCACGCAGCAGCCGAAGGCGACCCCCACCGCAGCAGACCAAATCCACGTCTGTAGGCCTCAAGACGAAACCGCCATATGCTGTCACACAGCGCCCTGCAGTAGTAGTTCTCAGCAGTTCCCCCAGCACCCCAGCATCCAGGAGCACTCATGCCCCCACTAAGTCCCAAACGGCCACTCAGGTCACTACTATTTCGGTCAAGTCCGCAATGGAATTTGACTCTCAGTATCCCAAAATGGCGGACCGTCTCCGCGTCCTCAACCGTCTGCGCACCAATAGGTGTACTCCGCTCCTCAGCTCAATGACCCAGTATATCAGGGCGCTTGTACTAGTGTCCGCTAATATCCAAAAGTCGAGCCAAGAAAGAAATCTGTGCCCGTTCAGCTGTTGTTCATCAGCCCGCTCCAGATTTTCAGCGCCGGCAGATACCTATCGCTCCTCGCGCTCATGGGCTGGCCGAGCCCAGATGTACCAATGAGCAGTTCCGCAGTGGCGGCTCCGTCCTCCACAAAGCGTGTCTGCAGCAGATCCCACAGGGCTGTCTCATGCGGCGCCGCCCTCCGCTCTGTAGACGAGCGCCGCACTTCCCTGCCGCCAGGCCGCTGCACAACTGGTCTCCAGAGAGCCCGGCAATTTAGTCCCCTGTCTCGCACCAGCAAGTAGGCTGCTCTCCCGCCTCAGCGACCAACGGCCCCAGCGCCGAAGTCCACAGCACCGTGCCACAAATAATCACCGCCGGACAGAGCGGAGACTTTAGGCAAACTCTGACCTCGGGTAGATCCGAGACCCAGTGTGTTTTACCCGGATAATTGTCAGATTTTGCGCTCGGCCAGCGGAGCTGCGAAGTTAAGCAGCCATTCCGCTCAGCGGCCAAGCCACGCACCCCTTCCTAGGGATAGTTAACTTGCTGGCGTAGCTCTGGAGAACAATTAGCAGACAAGTGCTCCCATGCAAACAAATCATAGAGCGCTTCAAAAGTATCCACTTTGCTACCCTTCACCCAACCATCCATAGCTCTGCAAAAGAAAGATACATATTTTACCCAAGTGGTTGCCTCTAGCTTCTTATAATTCCTAAACCTCTGTCTTTAGAGTTCTGGGGTCAAACCATACCTTGTCATCAGGGCTTCCTTCATGTGGGCATAAGACATTGTATTCTCACTGGGTAGGTCTAACAATGTATCCCTTCCTTCACTCAAAAATTGGCCCCACAACCCGCTTCCCAATCCTTCTCAGGGACCCGGTGGGCCAACATTGCTATCTCATAGGCTGCAAACCACTGCCCACTATCTTCATGCTTATGGAAATCTTTGATGACATCTTTGGGGATATATGCCCTGCCTTCTGAAGGCACAGATGGTGCACTGCCACTAGAGGGATTGATCTCTAAGCCTTTTGCCTTGATCTCTAACTCCCTCAACATTCTCTCATGTTCCAATCTCATTCTCTCTTTCTCCAAGAACAATCTGCTATTCTCTAGGTCCCTCTGACCCTACATCTTGAGCACCGTATTTTTCTCCCTGTCTTCCAGCTCTCTTGGGGACATGCCTTTGGAAGAGACGCTACTGCCAGGCGGGGACGGTACCCCCTCCCTAGCTGGAAACACTGGCCTATCCAGCTGCCCAGCCGCATCCCCAGCTAGCTCCACCACCAGCTCTGGGGAATTTCTTGCTTCCACCCAGGCCCTCAGAGCATTTTGGTACTCATCCTTTTTGGAAATACCTTGGGTAGCAACTTTAAGTTTTCTGCAGAGGTGATTGAGCTGTTTCAAATTGTAGGTTTCCAACCTCTCTTCCTGATAATCTAGATCCATAGCAACAGATGCTAGTCTGCTCATGGCAGAAAGAACTGGCAGCTCTCAGGACAAATACCAGTCCAAGGAAAAAAATTCTACCAAAAAAAGTATGTGGTCGCGTTTGGTCTGCACTCACTAGTAGTGTACACTAATTACTTTATATGAGTCACAAATGCAAGTCCAGAATCCCACCGCTGACCACCAATGTTAGAACTGGGGGTCTCTAGTTGGCAGAGGTAGGTACCTTTGACCAAATAGGGACCCTTGCTTCTAAGTCAGGAAAAGAGGATTACACTCCTCTATAACCCCTGCTCACCCCCTTGGTAGCTTGGCATGAGCAGACAGGCTTATCTCAGAGGCAGTGTGTTAAGCATTTGTGAACACTTACAGTAATACAGTGAAAACACTACAGATGGACACCACACAGGTTTTATAAAAATAAGTATTCTTTATATAGACTTAACACAAGACCACAAATGACAAAAATCCACAATACTGTACTCAAAATAGACTTAAAGATGGTAGAAGTAACTTAGTTCAAGTTCATGATAAATGTGACACGTTTCTCACGAAAGTACCTGGATGCGTAAAGCAAAACAAACAAAAGGTTTGCAGGGATGGAGATGCGTTAGTTCCTTGCTTTGGGGGAGACGAAGCATCGCGCCTCAATGCTTGCGCAGAGTAGGGGATGCATCTTGGTCCTTACCGAAGAGGAGGTGATTCTCTTACTGCGTTCCAGTAACGATGCAGCAACATGGCGCCGCGATGCTACAACCCGGTGCAATGCGCTAAAATGGTGCCGTTGATGCATGCGACGAAGTGAAGACGATGCGTGCACGCCCGACTGCCATACGGTGAGTTCTGTAACTTTGAAGCCACAACAGGCCCTGCGATCCGCTTCTTTGGTGATGCGCCGGCGACCTCTGCGGCAGCGACACGCTTCTCCGGCGATGCAACAGCAACAGCTGCGACTGTGACACACTTCTTCTCGTTGAGTCGCACTTCCAGCTCCCAGCGACACACAGGTTTCTGCAGACAGAATTCCCAGCAAGGAAATTCAGAGGGGAGCTGGTGGTGAAGTCTTTTGCCCCTGAGACTTCAGCAGGAGGCAAGCACACGTTCAAGCCCTTGGAGAAATATTCTGCAATATGATGAAAGTTCTTTGAAAGTCCCTTCTCCTTTCCTTGGCAATGAAGACACCACTGCAGGCAAACCCAACAACACAACACACTGGCAGGGGGGCAGTCCAAACTCCTGCCGCTTCCTTCGTTCTTCTCCTTGGCAACGGTTTGCCTAGTTGTTTCAGAAGTGATCTAAAGTTCTGGGGTCTGAGTCCCCCTTTTTATACACCAAAATCCTTTGTCTCTGAAGGCAGGGAGTGTCTGTTCCTATTCCAAACCAGTTATGTGCAGTCCTGGAACACTTTGTTTACAGGACTCCTGCTTTCCTTTGTCAGGGTGGGCCAGGGTCCTCAGACACACAACAGGAGGTGGAGCTAGCATTGTGGAAGGTAGGCACAGCCCTATTCAGGCCCAGGTGCTACTCCACCCACCACTCTACATGCAGATAGGTCTATTCAGCCCTGTGCTGACTCACCCTGTCTCTTGGATCCTCCCCTGCCCAGTCACTTCCAAACCAGACAAGGAATACACAATCTAGCAGAGGCAGGCTTGGATGGTTAGGCAAGAAAATAGCTACTTTCTAAAATTGGTATTTTCAAACACAGGCTCTTAAAGCCAACTTCAGTAAAAGATGTATTTTATCATTCTGATTTCAGGCATACTAACCTCAAATTTCTACCATGTTCCATGGGTCAGTTAGGATTATAAGATGTTATAATCAAACTGCCCATTCTGGCCTATAGGGACTGGTAGCCTTGCAATAGTGAAAAACAAAAATGGCTGTAATTCACTATCAGGACATGCTACACACATCAGGGCATGTTCTACCTTTTACATACAATGCACCCTGCCCATGGGCCTACCTTAGGGGTAATTAATATGTAGAAAACTGAAGGTTTAGAGACTGGTAAGTGGATGCACTTACCAAGTGGACTTGGCAGTGCTAGACTGCACACGGGCTCTTCAATGGAAGGCCTGAGACACTCTTTACAAGCTGCTTCTGTGGGTGACACAATCAGTGCTGCAAGCCCACTAGCAGCATTCGATGTACAGGCCCTGGGCACCACGGTGCACTGTACTAGGGTCGGACAAGTAAATCAAATAAGCTAATCATGGAGTCACTAATCAATACATCAATTTAACATAGTGAGCACTTGCACTGTGGCACTGAAAAGCAGAGGCACAGTGCCCAAAGCATCTAAACCAGCAAAACATATCATAACAGAGGAGGCAATCAGTAAAAAATGGAAGGGAGACTAACGCCAATGGTACCAGGTCTAACACGCTGCATTTGCTCTCTCCTCTGCAGGTTTCCGTCTTTCAGGCTAAGTCTCCTCCTCTGCAGGTCTCTAAATCTGAGTCTGAAACTCCTATGCTAGGAATGTGTTTATAATTGTGAAAAATGTTTGCAAAGCATGCGGCATGATCTTCGTTCGTCATCCAATTGGAATCTAGCATTCTCCAAAAGTACATCTCCACCTCTCTGCTCTCTGCACACAGCGTCCATCAGGCAAGCAAAATCCTTCCCATAGCACATTTTGAATTTTATTTAAAATGACTTTATCTCCTAACCTTCTATTTCATTTTAACTAAATGATAAGCAACAAAATAAATAAGGCTTTATTTGAAACATTCTACTAGCAACTAAATACGATGAGGCTCTGAGGTTAAATGCTGTAAACTATGTGAGGTGTCTTTCTTTCATATGAGAAGAAACATTCCTCTGTTATCTAGAAGGTCAAGCTGGAGGTGTCTGAGCATGCTAAATCATGAGCTGCTTTCAGTGTTTCTACACTTTTAAAGGTTGTGTTAATTCAATACAACTATATGCTACTACTGCACACTTTTAAACATTTTTGTATGTTGAAACAACATTCTTTTGTGAGGACAAAATGTAAACTAATAACATGAAATCAAACTATTAATTAGTTGTGCATGTTTTACATGATTTATTAAGGGGAAAGTGTCTGCTCAAAGGCCTCATGTTCTCATTTTCCAGCACCAAATGTCTGTGTGTCGTGTTTTAAAATGTCTTTTAATATCTGAAGCCCAAGCCAGATTTGTCATTAATAGTGCTGAGCTCTATAGGAAATGTTCAGTTCTCCCTCTGAAGATTTCTTAATCATCACACCTCAAATGTGCAAATCAGCAAACCAATCTCATCTCACATGTGAAATCGTTTAAAGAGCACTTCTATCATTAGTTGAATCAAAATACATAATTTTTCTCTACCTAAAATATTGCTGCTCATCTGTAGTGTGTGTATATTAATTCTTGCCAAAAATAATTAATCTAGAGAATGAGTTCCTTGTGAACATTATTTCTGCTATATCCTCAAGTAATGGCACTGTGATATAAACCTGACAAAAATCATTCACAGTAAGCCATTCTTCAGTAAAGAGAATTTGAAAAAGTTTGTTTACTGGATTCAGTACCATAAAATAACATGGAACAATTATGCTGCTAATCTCCTGCACTATTCTGTACATCTCATTGGTTTCCTGTAAACCAATGATCATAGAGTTACATAGACGTCCAATCAATGCCTTAAAAATCATTTGCTCAGTTTCTCTTCAATTACTGGTGAAATTCTTGCAACTGTCTCTCGTGTTGATTTTTATGATGCTGTTCCTGGAAACACTGCATCTGGCTTTTACATGACTAAGACTGGTTCTGCGCTTTTTATTAATCGAACAATCTTTCTCTGTGAACTCCCATACTTCTGTGTTCACTGTTTCTTTCAAATCAGAGGCAGAGTTTTCAACTGTCATTACTGAAACCATTCTACAGCTGTCTATTGTTGGGTCATTTTAAACTGTAGATTCTCATCAGGAGTCTTATATTCAACATCATCCGGTGTACAATAAATTGTGCAATTTAACTTATACCACAAATATCTTCCTAGCAGGCTTACAAGGCTTGAGTCACAAACACAAAATTGGTAACTTTCCTCAAATGAACCGATTTCTTCTGTAATCCTTTCTAAAACTGGATGTGTAATCTTCAGTTTAAAACTCTGACAACTTGGATATTTGTTCCTAAGTGATGTAGGTCTGGAACTTCCACTGTTCTCACAATGGATCTGGTAATATCAGAAATGTTTGGCTCAGAACTGTCATTTTCAAATATAGCAGACTGTTGGAATGGGTTCAGATCTTGGCTCTGAAAAGAATTTACATTTGTTTTGGAACACTGATTTAAATTAGATTTAGGGTTTCCCATATTTTGTGGTTCCATCTGGGCTTGCAGAACTTGTATAATTGGGACCCGTTTCTGAATTGACATTTGCATTTGCTGATCTGGCACATTTTGCAACTGCATTTTACTCTGTATTTGCACATTTCCATTTACTGCATTAGGTTAAGTATTCGCATCCTCTTCCAATGCTCAGCTTTGTTACAAAGATGGCAAAAGGTAATTTTCTTCAGCATTGCAACATTCATGCCTGAATTTGGACCAACAAATACTCCTATACCTCGATCCTCTTAAACACCAAATCTTCCTTGAGCACCTTGTACCTCTGCTTGTGGAATCACACCTTGTATCTCATCATCATACTCTGCAAATTACCTATTCTGAAATCCTCACTGAGCAAACTTCCCCTGAACCATCATAGGTTTTTCTCTTTAAAATCTTTCGGTTTTATTTCTTCTCCATTACTACAGTCATCTTTCATGATCCCATATAGCAACTTTCTTTACCAACCAACCACACTTTGCTTTATGTGCCCATTGATCTGACCAAAGATAATAATCCAATAACAAACTGAGACACAAAGAATCACATGTCTCTGGCATAAGTACATTCTCTCCCGCTGTGTTGGTGAAACTCCTGAAACACTCTTTCACAAAAATCATGAGCCGATTCTTTTAGTCCCTGTGAGGTTCTTTTAATCTATACCCAAACAAGATCTTGTGATGGCACTCGGCCCCTCAGAAAAGTAATCATTGCTTAATTTTTCTCAATAACAACAGAAAATGGTTAATTAGTGGAAGAATCTCTCATTGTCTCCTCACTTGGCCACTTCAAAACAACTATAGATTCCGACCACAATTTAATTGGCTTTGCAGTGTCAAAGAACATTTTGAAATTAATCCACAACACCTTTAAAATATCAATAAACCAATCAACTTGTGGGTACCACAGTACAGGCGTGACTCTCAATTTTTGGAATGTGTTCACAAATGCTGAAATTTCACCTTTGTTCCTTGGTACATGAACATGCACTTCTCCCATTAATTCTCTCGATGGATAAGCTGAAGCTTCTCCCTCATCTTATTTTTTTTTTCTCAACCTGGTCTGGTTTCTTCTTTTTCTTCTTATTCTTCCTTGCCCACTTGTTTCCTAAATTCTCAAAAGCATTCCATTTACTAATGTATTTCAACAATTCTATAATGTGTAATCGCATTCCTTAAAAATGCATTGTTTCAATTGCTTATCCATCCATGTGTACCCTGAAACATTTCTGAAATGGAAAACTTCCTGAAACATCGATTTCATATTTTCAGGCCTAATCAGTCAGTCTATCGAGTTGTGAAGTGGAAGGCGAGTTGTTGAGCAGTTTTGTTGGGTCTGAGCAAGAGAATCTCAATCCAAGCATTGCAGGAGGTGGAGCGGGGCTGAGCAGAGTCTGAGCAGCACGGCACCCCAGGTAGGGTCCTTGGAAAAGGCGGGCAGCTGGGAAAGGCGCCTCTAATTCCACATTGTGCCGCACCATGGTGTACAAAGTAAAAAAGAAATGCTGGGTGCTGACTCCTCCTACTGCCCAAAGACCCTCGTCCTACAATCTCTATTGTTTCATAAGTGCTACTGGGCACCCTTGGAGAATGTGGGACCAAAGAAAGCAGGCATGGTAAGCTTCCCTCACTGGTACCCAGAACATATAGGCCAGCACCTGTGGGTCAACCACAACCATATACCCCTGGCCATATGCCCCTAACCTCCTCACTTGAGTTTCCGGATGCTTGGTAGGAAGGGGAGAGGGGGAACTCCTAGGAACAAGGAGATGCAGATGTTGCTGGCACAGAGGTGCAGAGTCCTCGTGGGGGTGTGAAGATCGTCTTACCCCCATTCCCTTGGTTGAATCAGTGAGCTGTAGCTGGTGCTAGCCCCCACTTGCTCCCCACTCAGCATTTAATAGTGTGCACGGTATTCGAGTCACTGAGTTCTTCATTTACCCCCTCTCCAGCCTACCCTGCTTAGAAGCTGAGATATTTGAGACATTGAGACAACTGGGCTGCAGCAGGTTCGCTGGGTGTTGGAGATGCCACGACCCCAACCCAGACCCACACCCAAGACCCAGTCCCGCCCCAAAAGAAAGACTCATGTAGATAGCTAAGAGCAGCAGGCTGTGAGTGTACGTTTGGAGGGTTTGGGCAGGTGCAGAGTGCGGCTGTGAGTAAAGGATTGAGTGAGTGCCTGCAAGCCCTGCTCTATTTAAAGAAAGTCTTATGAAGGGTTCTGGAGGGTACAGACAGACAGTAGGCAGCTAATTAGCTTACAAGCCTGCTAATGTGGCTTCTGTTAGGGCTGCTGTGGCTAGAAGGGAGGAAGCAGTGATTAGCAGAAGTGGTTACTTAGGTTGCAGTGTGGCTTGCTGCCCTGCTTCTCGCCACTGTCTGCCATACTTGAATCCTTAATGGGAAGGGGTAGGAGCACACTGCTTCACCTCCCAGCAGAGTATGCCCCTTAGCATTATGGTAAATGCGGTTCATGTTACATGCTTACTTGAATATTTCCTCGAGTATTCCACCAAAGTTGGTGCAGGTTAGTACTGTAAGACACGTGTTTCTGGATATTATCTGTCATCAGTAGAGATAAATATGAATTGAATACCTGAATACCTATGTTGAATTTTGGGCTCCAAACTGCCTCCTTAGTCCCCTCTTGAAGAATCCTAGAGCGCGAAGACCCAGAAAAAAAGTGAAAGGAGTTGCCTCACCAGAAGGATCACCTCAATTTAAGAAAACTCAAAATGCGGGTGCAAGTACTTGAGGAGTACCTGTGTCTGCCAGCCAGAAGAAGTATGTGCCCGTGGAATCTTAGCACCACATGCTAAACAGGTGGTCCTGAGGCGCTCATTAAGAGTTTTTAATAAGTTGCTTGCAATATACTCAAAGGGGAAGGAAAGAATATGAAGGGGTAACACCAGTGCATCGGATCCCACAGCTGTGATTCAGCAAACAGAGTCTGCTCAGGCACAATCACAACTCCAATTACAATTACAACCTATCTTCTCTTCGAATATCGCTATTTTGGATAGACCCAGGGGTCAGACCCACCTTAAAGCTGATCACAAGTTTCTATTAACCCCTTCCACGCTCATGACGAGCTCAGCTCGTCATGAGGTACGCCTGTCGTACGCTCATGACGAGCTGAGCTCGTCATGTAACGCGGTAATTGCGAATCTTTAGCGCACAGCGGTAAAACGCTTAGCGCGGATGGGGTTAAAAGATCAAGAAAGAAATGGAGAATACAACTGCTGTCAGAGCAGTGGTGAGCCAGGAGACTGTAAAGGACAATCTGTAGGGTGCATCAATAATGCTGGGGGAACCTACTCTCAAAGGTGAGCAGGCTCTTACTAGTGTGGAATAGCCTGGTCTTCTGAACAAAATTCATAAGGGGGTGTCCGAGAGTCGAAGGTTGAGACTGATGAAGGGAATGCTGCCACAATCAGGATACGTGCCCATTCATTGGCTCAGGATCAAGCTAGACACAGGCCTGACGATGCAGTAGAAGGAAGATCAAACAGAATGCAAGGCCTAGGGCCACTGCCACAGATGAGCAAATCTGTGATATTGTCTGAAAAACTAGGTAAAGATATCAACCACTCATACACTGGAATTTTGGCATGCCTTACACTGGAGGTAGCAAACCAAAGTTCTGCTGCTCCAATGGACCAGTTGGGATATGAATGCCCTGGTAATGAGACCTTGAGTACTAGCTCTTTGATGTTTATGGACTATACTCTGCCTCATGTGGCTATGAATACCACAATGCAAGAGAAGGTGGTCACGGGGTCCCTAAAATTCTGATGATCCAATTACTATTTTAGATGATAGTGAGGAGGTGCAGGCTGAAATGCAGGTGGTGATGGGAGTCCCCCAGAAGAGAGCAGCAGAGCCTCCATGGAACTCTCAATGTAATGACTCAATCGTCCAGAGCATCCCTATAAACCAGACTTCCGGAAGCACCTGATCAACTTGGTGGCATCACAAGGCTTTATAATCTATGAAGCAATAAATGCCCTTATTAGGTATCTATCTTCAATTCTTTGTCTCTTAGAGAAGACTCTAGTATGATCTGATCATATAGAATCATTAACTCTGATCCTTCGTGCCCTCATGCCTGAGGGTATGAAATACGATGAAGCTTGCAGACGGATCCTTCAAGTGTGACAAGAATGATGAGATCCAAAAAAATGGCTAATATCAATGACAAAGCATCACAGATGGATTACTCAAGTGTGATTGAAAAGCTGATAGATAAAAAAGTACTCTCCATGATTCAACCGGAAAGTACAGCTATAAGTTGCCCAGCGTGCAAAGAAATAACCAAGCAGCGTGAACCCCTGATATTTAAATCAGAAAAGTAACCATAAATTAGCACTATTTTTGACAGTCCTGATAATGCCCTCAGGTGCCAAAGGAGTGAACTCACCTCCACTCCTTTTGTGGAGGACAGCAAGGATGTGCCTGCTAGGAGGAACTGCAGTGGGAAGCTCTTACCAAGCGTCATGTACCCCAGAGAGTCACTGTCCACAAATATTGAATGATGTAAATTCGAGTCTCACCGTGAAGCAGATGAAGAGGGGTGATAAAAAAAGGTAAACCCTAAAGAAAGAAAAAGACTGATTCTGCTTTCCCTGTCTATTCGTTAAAGTGGCTTTTCTCCAAAACCAAGCAGCGCAAGATAGTCCAGGCACCAAGCGAGAGTCTGGTCAGTACAAAAACAAAGGACAGTGTGACTGCTTGAGAACCAATGTTTACCTGTCCCCCTGGAGAACCATACAATACAATTAACATGCATTACTGTAATGTACTCTATGGTAACCAGTTAAGAACATAGGGCGCTCAGCTATTTCTGGGAAAGTAATAGCAGACGTAATAGTACAAAATGGTGCTCCAGGAGGTTGTTGCGAGGCTAGTTACCACAGCCCCAATATAATCCACTTGGTGGAAACAACAATATAAAAGGACCCCTCCGAGCACAAAATAGTCTTTATCAAGTGTCCACTCAAATCCGTCTTCGTATATGTAGAGGTTCAGTCTGAGCATTCCGATATGTAGTCTTCCAAATTTGTTTATTTACAAGTTCATGTTTCAAATCCAACGAAAAATAGCTTCAAATAAAACAGCCAACACGTGTTTCATCTTGCTAAATATAGCGATCGACTTCTTCAGGGCTGCAACCCAAATAATATTATATAAGTATGGCTCAGATGTTAACTACAGCAGAATTATCCTCAACTGCTCAAAATTAAAAATATTAGCCACTATCCGTGTCAGAGAGAAAAATAGAGGGAAAGTGCCAAGTTCCAAGAAAAATCGTCACCCAAAGTATGTGCTCCAAACATTAGAAATCTATGATTCCTAAGACAACAAGGTCTACTAACCTTTACTCCACTTAATCTGCAGTGAAATATTCCACCGTAATATCCACCTTCGTATATACGTTCTGAATCAATCTTTCAAATCCCTATAACAAATTAAACAGCAGTGGTCGATTCTCAAGATAATTAATCAATCCAATCATTATTTCAAGTGTAGAACAATCAGAATTAATATAATATCTCCCCACCATCTAGTTGACACTCCATCCAATGTGTGCATATACTTCAATGCTCGCTAGTACACTCGCCAAAGTCCACCGAGCTAATAGCTAGTTACCCAAAACCTGCTAAGGCACTATGTACAAATATCATGTGCCAGATGTCAGGACCCCATATTATAATGTTGCTCACCTTATTAAACAATCTGGCAGACTCAGTAATTTTGAAGTCACACCCCCGGTTCATTTCCAAAGGCAATACCTGCAATAAACCAGTAACGCAATAAGTATTTATCACTGTACGCAACCACCTAACACGTACTTGCGGGGTTGCTATACTAGCGCTCCCAGCTCACCTTTAGGTAGTCCGTATCTCGAGGACTTCCAAAATCATGTATTTTTGTAATGTCCACAATAACCATCCCACGAGTACGCGTTCTGCAAGTTAAAGAGCATGATAAGTACAATCTGTTCATAATGTCAACCCTCAGTTACAGGATCGTGTCTCCCGGCATTAGTAACTCACCAACTGTAAGACGGCAGCTCTCCCGCAAGTGACACCGGCGTGCTACTCGGGCGCCATCTTGGATAGGTCTTAAATACTGTTAATCTGTAAGCGCCATCTTGGACTAGTAATCAATGCAGTTTCTATAATCACCAGAGTTATCACTCATGTTCTGATCGGGGATTCCCTAACAACCACGTTCCATAATAATATCGATTATATTGTCACAAAGTTGTTTTGTCAAGTGACATGAGGGCAATGAAATTGCTTAATCGGTCGCTTAGGCGAGGTTTAAATAGGAATAGTGCCTACTCTTCTACGGTTGAATTTGCACTTCCCAGTATTGCTAGATTGGTTCTCAGCCATGTAGATGATTTCTGTATCATGGGGTGAATGTACGGCACTGCCCAAGCTTAGTCTGGGAAGTCGTCTCATCATCAGGGCAATATCAGCCACAAATTCCTCCCTTGACACCGAGTGCCCCCTAATCACAAATCATTTGCGAGGGCATCGAAGAGTGAGCCCTTATGAGAATTTGTGTATTACTGCTTGCAACAATTCCAGGTCAATCAGGCTCTTAAACTCTGGGAACAAAGAAATCAAGGTTGACCACAATGACTGGACATGAATAGCAGCGAGGCTGGCAACTAAATCTGGAAACCATCCTAGATACGATTCTGATTGAGAATGTAAGAGTTTTTCACTCGAGTCTACTAATTTGCGTCCTACTGGGCAATCCAGGGCCATTCTTCCGAACAAGTTTAATAAAGAAATATTTTACGTATTATCATGAAATCTAACAGGCATGGGTAGTAAAATAGAGGATGAAGATTGGTTGAAGTTTGTTGCGCAATGCAACATATGCTGCTTCCATGAAATATGGGCCCAGGAGGGTATTGGTGTTAATGGTTTTCTAGATTACAGTAACAAGACCACATGCTCTCATAGGGGTTCGCCCTCGGGTGGGCTCAGTATCTGGGTTGTGTAAGCGCAACTCGGAGCAGCTAAACTGTCCTCTAATGTTTAACATGTGAGAATTTGGCTTACAGGCCCAGAAGGTAGAGTGATTGATATAGTTAATGTTTATATTCCAGGTGACCGGAAGTCAGGTGACCGGGGAGGAGCAGAGCGGAGATCGGAGATCGGAGCAAGTCACGGCGGCAAAAAAGAAGAGCCGGCGTGGGAAAGATCCGGGGGTTGAGTGGAGGACGTGTGGAGGACAAGCGAGGAGCGGAGGAGGCGGCGCCCAGGGCAGGGTCGAGCAGGTTGGTACGGCTCCCCTTCCTTGCCCCCGCTTCTCCCCACTCCCCCCAAGCAAACTGCAAACTGCAACGTGTACCCGCAACCTGCTTCTCACGCTTGAGAGAAACCCTTGAAAGGGCACAAGTCCGTTCTAGCCAGACCTCCACTTGCTCCGCAGAGAAGCAGGGGAGGCAGGGGAGGCAGTTTAAACAGCGGGAAAAACGAGCGTGTAGCTACAGCTTCAGCTGCACAGCATACAGCGCCTGTCAAGAGCCTGCTTTAGAGAGAGCCAGCGCAGCGCCGCCTGACCTTCACTCGCAGAGCAGCGCCGCCTGAGGCAAAACAGGCAAAACAGGCAAAAACAGGCTTGACCCGATGCGACGCTGCACACGAGTCCAGGAGCAACAGGTTGCAGGCAGCAGGCAGGGAGAACCCAGGAGCCACCAACCCTGCAGAGCTCCGGGAAAAACGAGGATCAAGAGCAGCTGAGCAGGGACCAGTAGTGCCATTACATAGGGGACTTAGGGGGGACCTCAGGGATTGAGAGGAAGCCCGAGGAGCCCCCTTCCCAACAAAGAACTCCCAAAGAACTCCCATAAGACCTTCATCTCCATAAGTGACGGTGACGGTGATTGTATTCCTTACTTTTTGTACAGCTTTCGTACAGCATCTGCCGCACAAGAGGGAGCAACAAGCAAAACCTGACTAAGAAAGTGCGCACAAGGAGCGCACATATCCTACACACCCAGCTATCCATCAGCCCACTGGTCCATAACAACTTCCTATTAAAAACCCTCTTCCCCTACTGAGTTCAATAATCGCCAACGCAACGCGGCTAGCAGGTGGGGCTGAGGGGCTGAGGAGGACAAAAGGGAAAGGTGCAGGACTTTTTAAAACATCAGCACTCCCCTCTCAGGATGAGATCTGGGAAAATTAGAACAGACCCCACAAACAACCGGAGAAAAAGAAACAGACAGCATAGTAGCAATACAAGTGAAAGAAAAAACGACACCCGGGACGCAGACTCAACAAACGTTCAAGACAGTATTGACAGGACCCCCACCCGTACGATGCAACAGCCAATCTTAGGACTCAAAAACCACAAGATTACAGACTTTCTCATTTCACCCGCATCCCCGGCAACCTCAGTGCTGCAAGCACACCATTCACAGTCTGTCACCAGCACCAAAAGAAAGTTCCAGTCAGTAGGCTCGTTATCAAAATCTAAGCTGCCTCGGACCGACTCATCATGTGAGATTATTCGAAGTCCACCGAAAACTTTAACCAAAATGGCTAACAAATTAACGGTGGAAGCACAAATAAACACAAGGGAAGCAGCAAATAACGACCAAGCCGAGACAAAGACAGAACCCCTGCGCGCGAAAACACCCAACGAGTTAGAAATGCGCCGATCCTTAAGCTTGGGCTCATATTTCGGCTCGATGGCTTTCGACCACGCGGGCGAAAATGTGGCAGACTATTTACCAGCACCAAGTACGGTAGTCAAGGAGAAATCAAACAAGGACCATATGGCTGACAATTCGCTAGCCTCAAGAATCGACATCACGCACAAATCAGACAAGGACCCCACAGACAAAGAAACGACAAAGCTGCAACAAGGGGGACAGATAAATACCAATACCCACACACATCCGATGGGACCATCAAGCGTAGGGGCCTCTTTAAACGATGAAATTATCTTAAAAAAGTCCGCAAAATGGCAACAAGGGGAACTGATGAAAGTGAATGCTCATAATCACTTGAAAGGATCTTTAAGCGAAGAGGCGCCATCAAAGGATGAAACTACATCAAAATGCCCTTCTGGCGCAGAAACACTCGACCACTCAAGTGAAACACTCGACCACTCAAGTGAAAGTAGCCCATTGTCTCTCCACGTGGCAAATAACCAACCATCGCATGGCCCGTCTGGGCTATTTCCCCTTCATTATACCATTTCTTTACCCATCAAAACAACACCCCCAAAGAGCCATGACCATAGGAAAAAAATAGAAAATCAAACCCCTTTAACAGGAACCCGCCAGGGTGGAGACCTACGAGTCTCAGCTCGGACTAAACCAGGGGATAAGGCTGAGACAAGTCCCCAAACCAGCCGCTATGATACCACCAATTTTTCTCCAGCACAGGCCCCGTTGTGGCCGCCTTTCATAAGTATCATGGAAACCATCTCTTCAGCTCTAATTCAACATTCCGATAAATTGGAATCACAAATAGACCTCCTACAAATCCTTGCATCTCACGTGGCGGGCATAGATAGAAAGATATTAGAGCTAAATTCCCTGATAGTACGGGTACAGAAAGACCCGCACACAATGTATCACGAATGTCAGTGCTTCGAAACAATGAACCTATTGAAAGGGCTACCGACCATCCTAACTGACATCTTGGAGGAAGTCCAAATCAACACAAAGGAGCGTCAAAAAATCACTGAAACCTCCGGCATGGAAACCCCTCATGAGTACTCGATAAGCTCAGTTAACGGTGACACATCAACTAGCGAGAACACAAAAGTGGACCCACTGGAAGCCAGCCCAAACCAATCAAACATCAACAGTCCAGATACAAACTCCTGAAAATACTACAGCCCACCACAAAGGCTCGGACAATCCAGTCATCTCCGGGAAAGAACTTTCCGGCACACCAACTAACGGGCAACAAAAACAATCTAATCACTTAACAAAATGAGAACGGAAGAGAATGAGGAAGGCCAGACAAAAAAAATATCAAGCCAAAAAAACAATAGCGTTGCATATCAGGCACCTTGAACAAGATCCCTCAACGGCCAGAAATCCAAAGACAGATCTGACCTTAGTAACAACACCGCTACCACCAAAGGACAAAGACCCAAGCATGATGGATCAAAAAGACAAAGAAGACTCACGACGGGACCCCACACTCGTATCCCTGGCTCAGACAGTTATAGCAACCGATCACCCAAGCAGACAAACGGCTAACAACGTATTTGATGGTTACACAATCAAGCAATCGGCTGCTTGCTCACAGGCACAGAAGCCACAAGCGGAACAAAAAAGCATTGTGCACTACTTCTCAAAAATCGTCAAGGGGCAAAAAGAAAATTCCTTGGAAAACGAGCTGCCACCAGGTGCTCCCTCTCAAGGCCTAGAGGGCCCAAAATTTCATCAGCTCGCAAGCAACACCGAGCCCATACCCCACCTTCCCAAAACAGGGCCACCAAGACAAGATACCCAAAAAAACACTCAAACTAAGTTCTCGGGCCACAAAACAGAGACAGATCCAACTTACCCTCCAGGCTCACTAAAACACGAAATCATTCCGCTCTATATCTCAAGGGGGAAGCACGACATTCTTAACCGGAGTGCTATCCTAAAATTAACCAATTTGATTGAAACATTGAGATACGTGAATTCAACCCACATAGAAAGTATCGAATTCAAGCCAATACCGAATGTTGTTGGGAGAGAAATGACAGAGATCACATGGAAGGACCCCACGACAGCCAAAGAATTCTGGCTACAAAGAGAAAAATTTGCAAAATGGGGAATTGTAATCAGACCAGTAGAGGTAGAAAAATACCCTGCCCCGTTATCACTGATCGCAGAGGAAAGTCGTCAACCGGAGGGTGGAATTCTTCGGGGTGCAGTAGGTCGCTCAGACAGCATTAGAGGAAGATGGACCAACTTACGCATTATCCACCAGGGGTCGTCAGGAGGAGTTAGCGAGACCCGGAAAATAATATCAATAACGCCAAGCCCCTATGCTCACATGACGGAAGAAGCATGAACACCGATCCTGAAAATATGTTCATGGAATATAAACGGACTGGGTGGCAAAACAAATGACGCAGACCTACTAGAATTCTTAAAAAAATTTGACATCATTTTACTCCAAGAAACCTGGTCGACTTTGTCTGATCATATAGACGGTTTCAAAGAAATCCAACAACACGCCACTAAAAGAGGCCTTTTAGGCAGGGCCGCCGGAGGCCTATCGATATATTTGAACACCAGCATCCCCTGGTCCTATGTCACCATCGACACGGGACAAACATGGATTCAGTGCATCAGAATCGAGCTACCACCAGACCTAAGTCCAGGACCACAGGGTGAACAAGAGGCACGGTCATTGATCATCTGTAACATCTACATACATCCGGACCGCAAGAACAAATCAGAGAAAATCCTGACCCTGAAAGTACTTCTTAAATCCATACAACTTATTTACCCATCGGCAGGACTGATCGTGTCAGGTGGCCTGAACATGTTATTACTTCAAAAGGACAACGCACAGAACATCGTACAAAACAAAGAGACGGGCAAATCCATTCCTCCACTAATAACAAACCATCAAAAAAAGGATAAGCATGGCCAGACGTGCGCTCAAATGTTTGCTGACATTGGAATGATCCCTTTGAACGGCCGATTTCCGCAAGATCAACCAGCATCCTCGACCAGAATCACCTTTAGTATAATCCACAAATTGGAGAGCGACCACAGCCTGCAGTCAATCGAGCTCAGCTACCAACATACAAGGGCACCAACATGCAAAGCTCTGAGCGAACATCCGAGCCTCTACAATCTAAAACGACTGCAATGGAATGTAAAGAACATCAATGAAATTATGAAACATGCGAAAAAGGTGCACGAAGAAACGACGGGGATAAGCCCTACAGAATATCAGCGCAACTGGGAAAGGATGATCTTAAGCTTAACTGAAAGCTTTGGCTATACAACTCATAGAAATAAAAGGAACGCAAGTAAAACTCACCAAGCGCTCCTGGGCTCAATAGCGTGCAAAAAAAGGTTACTAAATCGAGAAATCAGAAAGTTATTAGGAGAAGATAAGCTAAAGTGCGATGACACCAAGCGTCAAATTCACAACTTAAGGCAAAAATACAAAAAAGACGTTTGGACAGAAAAGCTAAGACACCACACACTAATTTGGCAAAAACTACTAGAATCCAGTAAGTCGAATAATAATAGGAAATTTTGGGCAGAAATTAATAAAGTGGCAAACGGAGCGGCCCAGGCCTTCAGCGCAAACATATTACAAGAAGACTGGACCCGGCACTTAGAGCTAACTCAAAAGAACAATCCCCAAGTATGGAAATCAGATCAATTATCCAACAAACAGTATGAAAGGAATGAAGCGGACCAAAACTCTGACAAAAATTGGGTCACTCCATTCCATGAAGCGGACCAAAACTCTGACAAAAATTGGGTCACTCCATTCCAGATACAAATGGTCCTAAAAAAACTGAGGCCAAAAGGCGCACCAGGCCCAAACGGTTTGCCAAATGGGCTGTTCAAACACGACAAATCATTCTGGGCTGAATATCTAACCCCAATATTCAACAACTCCTTTCAAACAGGAAGCATACCTCCATCATGGAGAGGGAGCATTTTGCATCCAATCTTCAAAGCAGGGGCAAGAACTGACCCATCAAATTACAGGATGATAGCCCTCATCGACGTGGAAGCCAAAATATATGCATCAAATCTCCTGAAAGCACTGGAACACTGGGTCACCTTGAATAAGATTCTTCCAATCACCCAGACAGGTTTTAGGCCCGGAACCAACACGTCATGTAATCTGCTCGCATTAAACCTCCTTGTCGACAGAGCAAAGGCAAAATCAACAAAACTGTATACCTGTTTTGTCGACCTAAAAGCGGCATTTGACACAGTCCCAAGGGAGCTCTTACGGCAAAAGATGGCCAATTGGGGGACACCATCGAAGCTGCTAACGGCCATTATAAACTTATACACATCAACCTGGGTCAAAATAAAAATAGGTAATGGTGACAGAACAACAGCAAAAATCCCCACCCACGTGGGCCTGAAACAGGGATGCGTACTGGCCCGACCCTTTTTAATATCTTTACTGCCGACCTTGATAAGTATATCTCCGAGATAGAAACTGATCCCCGAAGTTGGTGCAACATAAAATAAGGAGTATACAGTACGCAGATGACATCGTACTTTGCAGCCAGACCCAAGTGGGTCTACAACGTTCCATCGTAAGGTTGCATGAATATATCAGTGCGCACGGACTGTTATTCAACTACAGCAAAACGAAGATCGTCTGCTTCGGATCTCGGTCAGGGCGGAAATCATTCAAATGGCAAATAGCAGGCAACACCAAACAGCAAAGCCTTTCCTACAAGTACCTGGGAGTAGTCGTTGATTCAAGGTGGACACTAAAAGAACAACAACAGCACAGGAAAGCCCAGTCTAATAAACTTCGGTTCGCTCTAAACTTATTAAAAACAAACATGAAATGTCCATCCAACTTACACCTACTGAAGGTGATCGCGGCGAAGTTTTTACCATCCCTTACGTATGGCTCCGAACTATATAGAGGCAAAGACGCAAACTTTCTGAACTTACAACAGTCAGAGCTGTTTAAATACATCTTTCAGATCCCGAGGTTTGCATCTCAAGCGCAAGTACGACTCGAATTTGGGTTACTAAATCAGCAACATGTCAGACAAGCCGCCCTACTGAAATTGAGTTGGAAACTAAGAGCAGCACAAGAGGATACTCTGATGGCTTTTTGCTGGTCTGAAATAAACCACCAAACAAATGCAAGAAAACCTTGGAAATTAGCACTTGAAGAAGCACTAACAAATCTCAATATGCAAGAGGCATGGAACAGCAACTACACATTTGCGGCTTTTAAAAAAGTAGTCAACAGTGCAGCAAAATTAAAATCCTGGACGATAGACAAAGCCGCATTAGCTAAGAAAAAACATGGCTGGATGGTGCTCGGCTCGTACGAGAAATGCGCACCGCAACCCTACTTAGTCACCCATATAACCCCCGCCGTCCAACAAACGCTCCTAAGAGTCCGGATGGGAACATACATTTCAAAAGATCAAACCCCTGCATTGAAGCAAACATGGCCGACATCACTCTGTAGACTCTGTGGCCAATCAGATGAAACATTGACTCATATACTGTGCATCTGCCCATCCTTGGCCAACCTGAGACGTCATTACTTATTGTATATATTTCGTTTATCCCAAATCAGATCATGTCGGCCCGCAGTCATGTTAGCACTGAACAGTGACCAGTTGCAGACAGCTTGCAGGGCCACCAGATTTTTACAGAAGGTGACCGTTCTAATACAGAAAATCGAACAAACTGCGACCAATGGCACAAAACAGAAGGCATGAACCACAATTAACGGCCAAGAACACAGACTAAGCAATATTTGCTTCTTATTTTTTTCTTTTTTTCTTTTTCTTTTCTTTTTCTTTTAAAGTTTAAGGACATTACAGATGTAACCGCACTTTTTATTTTAAAAACAGTTTGAATTCGCTTTTAATACTTGCAATATTGTAAAGGTTTTGATTAACCATACACAATAAATTTGTTTACCTGGCTTAATATTCCAGCGGGGTGGTCCCCAGAGGTACAGGTGATGTGGAGAAATTTAGTAACTTACATTGATAATATTAGGGAGGATGAAGCTATTCGCAAGTAATTTGGGGAGGGTAAAGGGGTGAAGTATGTGTTATTGATTTGTGGAGATTGTAATACACAGCCATTGGATGCTGTTATCAGCAATGAAGTCATATTGGAAGATCATTGTTTGGGTATTCCTGAGTCAGCCTTGAGCAATTTTAAATCCATTGAGAATGGAGGCACATTCTCTAAGCTTCTGATAAACTACCACCTGTGCTTTATTAATGGTGGTACTCTTTCAGATAGCACTGCTTGGTCAACTTTTAATAATGGGAGAAGTTCATTATTAATTAATTATATTTTAATTAATATAGATGGCTGGGAATGTGTGCGCAATATGACAGTTGTCGCCGCAAGGGATGTTCAAAATTACATAAACATTCTTAATCAATATACTTTCTACCAATGGCAGTTTTTGTAAATATGTCTCCCTGCTCCATCTTATCCTTTTTGTACAGTTAGATACCACAGTCATCTATCTATGACTCCTTTCCACTGGGCTATTTTTGAAAGCTCCCTGCCTTAGGCATAACTGTAGGCAAAGTACCACAGGATCATGATCACTCTCCACTCTGATCAGTGAGTGGAGAGTGGAGAGTGATCATGATCCTGTGGTACTTTGCCTAGAGTTATGCCTAAAGCAGGGAGCTGTCAAAAATAGCCCAGTGGAAAGGAGTCATAGATAGATGACTGTTGCCCACCACTCTAGGATTATGTTTAAGTAGGTAGACTCCATGAACCTGGTTGTTTCCCATAGTGGAACACACTGTTATTTTTATGCATGGATTGCAGAATTATGCAATATTTTTATGCACTGCACTTTTACTCCATAGTTGGGTTGGCAGATTGTTTACATCTGAAAAGAAGATAATTACCAAATGTTCTTTTGTGGGTTTTTTTAGTTGATAGTGATGCATATGTTTTTCCGTATTTGGGATGTTGCCTCTGATGATAATGCGCTCCTTCTCCACTGCACTTGCACTTTACTGCACTTGAAGTAATTAAACATTCTCTTTTCCTTAGGTTATACACCTTCGATGAAAAGACAAATTTTTTGCATTTTACTGTACTTGTATTTTAATATTTTCTGTGAAATTATTGATAGATTGCTTTGCTCAAGTTTTAATAGAGTTCTTATGCTGCACATTTCTTTAATTATTGTAAGGCTGTTAGCTGAAACAATAAATAAATAAACTAAAGTCAGTCTATCATGTGTACTTAATGCACATATTGTAATTTCCTTACTCAGCTAAATTAAATATTTTTCCTGATATTGGTTCAAATTCTCAAGCTCTAAACATTCAGTGATAATGTCTTAAAGTTCAGTTTTCAGCCGTGAAACATTAAGTGATCTCGCTTTTTTGGGTTCTGGGTCAACTTGTTTTTCCATGATCTCTATATTTTGTAATCCCTGCTGCTTCCTCAAATCATGGTAGAAAAATCCCAAAATCTAAATAAATGTGTTTCTCCCTGGACTATTGGTGTTGGAAAGACAATCCTTCCCCCATCTTTCAATGCTTGAACTGTCTGGGGCATTTTCTGTTCTATAATCTGTGAATTTTGAGATGTTGAGATAAACCTTGATATAATAACTCATTTTACAACTCTTTAGCTTCTCGAGTTGGGACCATATTAATTAGGACAGTCACAATTTGTCTAGCCACTGTTTGTGCAGCTACAGTTTGTAGTATTTGTACCAACTAAGTCACAATTGGAGAAATAACACCTAGAGGGTATCACTGTCGGTATCGAATCAACAGGTGGAGGGGCAATCTGAAATGGCTGTAAAGTTCTCTCAATCTGTATTTCACTTGGTTCATCAGAAGGGGTAGCCACTGTTTTACTTGCTGGTACACTATAATTGGTATTTATAGTGGGGGCCATAGAAGGTGGTAGGCACTCCGTTAGCAAGCATCCAATATTTCATCTGCTAAATCACTATCGGTTTGAGGCTTTTTGTCATCCTTAATTTCCTTTTCCTGGATCTGATCCTTTACCCTTTAGACCTTGTTTTCCTTGTCTTTTGATGTCTTTTCCCACACGATTAAGGCTTCAAATATGCGGCTCTAGAAGGTGATTTTATTTAACAAAACATTTCCGTACCATAGTTTGGAAAACTCAGTAGTCTTGCACCATTGATGAATCCACAAACATGAATTTAGTCCCAAATTTGTTAACATAAAATGTGCAGGCATTCCTTCAGGTGGTGCCTCGTCACTGACCCAAATCGAATTTGTCACATTACTTCCCAATAAAGTTCTTAAAGCCTTTAAACTATTTTATGTCTACAATTATTCAATGCAATGTTTTGATTCAATTCCGTAAATGTCAAATTTCTTTCCTCCAATCCTGTTACAGTTTACATTTTTGAAGACTTTCAACCAATCTCAATACAGTAATCTCGCAATGACACACTCTGATGTCACTCTCACTCCAGGGAGAGGTTCACCCTTCTTTTCTCACAATTTCTCCATACACATTCTCTCCCACAATCATCTTAAATTTGTAATTGCTGGCTTTTCTAAAAAATCTATAGAATTCAATCACTCAAAGAACACCCACTCGCTCTGAAACCTCGCCCAGCATTGAATCATGTGAATCAGTATAGTTTACCCTTTGCACATAAGTTTTAATACACGGTTCACATTCATCCCTTTCACACAAAGTTCCATATCTTAGGTGTGGCTGTCGACGATGTCTCACAACAAACTCCTCAACTCTTCAGTCAGACAATCACAATATGGGTGTCTTTTACACCTTCAACTATTCAGGGATTTTGGGCCACTTCAGGACCCGAAACTCAAATTTATTACATCCTTGGGCCACATCAGACCCAAAACTACATTCACTCGATTCTCGAGACAACTTCGCAAGACATTCCACAATCAAACCATCACTGCAATCTAACCTAGCACATAATTACCGTGACTGCAGTTAACGGATACCACAATCTAATCAGCACAATTACTGCAAATGCAATTACCGCAATCACAATTACCGTAACACATTTCTCCCTATTAATACTCACACCTTCTTCAGCAACCGCCTTCATGTATCGCCTTTTAATACCGTTTTGCAAGTCTTCAGTTTTTGGGCACTGGAATTAGGATTATTTGGAATTTGGGCATTTATTCTAATTTAGGTAATTATTTTGTAGCTCCATTCAGAGCATTAGGCCTAATCTCTGTGACTGTTGGTCAAGATGTAAAACCTTCCCTCTGCTACCAAGCTGATAGAGCAGAAATCTCACGGTAATCGCTCCATGGAAAATGTAGTAAATGTGGCACAATTACCTTTAATTACAATTAACTTTTTACGCACCAATATCTATTCTAAAGACAATTAATCTTTGCCACTGTATTTTGAACAAAAGAGTTCCTTCATAAAGATAGGCAAGTGATCAAATGCAGAGACACATTTTAGTTAATAATGAGTTTATGAGTAGTTTTAAAGGGTTTTATTTTCGAATTTAAGATTTGATTTTCTGATTCTTCATTCTTAGTAATATATCAATCAGGTTACAGAATCGATAATAGAAAAATTATAATGTGCACACAGAGCGTTCTATAAAGGAAAGAATCGCTATTCTAAAAAATGGGGTGCAAATTATGTTTGTAAGAACTCATGAAGAGTTCAAAAATAAAGCAAGAGTGAGATTAGCATGAAGCTTACTCAATCATTAATAATAGCAGAATCTCCCATAAAAAGAAATAAAGCATAGAGCAAATACGCCTTGGCAAAGCCAGTTAGTCAAAGCATTAAACTTGTTTTTAATGAAAGTCCAAATATAACACATAGCCTACATCTAATCTGCCATCATCCCAGTTTCATCTGAATCTTTCCTGCTCTGCATCTGGCCTCTCCTCCTCTGCAGGTCTCCATCTCTCAGACTGTCTCCTCCTCTGCAGGTCTCTAAATCTGAGTCTTAAACTCCTAAACTAGGAACGTGCTTATAGATGTGAAAAAATGTTACAGAGCATGTGGTATGATCTTCGTTCGTCATCCAATTGTAATCAAGCATTCTCCAAAAGTACATCTCCACCTCTCTGCTGCCTGCACATGTCATCCATCAGGCAAGCAGAATCCTTCCCACTGCACATTTTGAACATTATTTAAAATAATTTTATCTCCTAACCTTCTGTTAAAGAAACATTTTAACTAAACACAGAACATTAGCTGCAGAAGAACTTATTATTTAAGCATGAATTATTGAAACATAATATGGAAACACATTTTAAAATGCTTATGATTTGCCATTCTCTCTAAGCAAAGAAAAAATGAGGCGTTGTTTGAAACATTCTACTAGCAACTAAAAAGGATGAGGCTCTGAGGTTTCATGCTATAAATTATGTGATACAAAAGGGGGTGGTAATGGACGGAGCATCTGAACCAATCAAACACTCACACCCAGTCAAAAGATCTGGGTTTAATCCATCACCGTTCTTTAGCCCACTCTGCCACCCCAGTTCAGACATGGCTATATGCAAATCAGTCTGACCCTGTGCCTCATGGGAACAGTCCAGCCCGAACTGCCAAGCCATGCCTTCCCTGGACCGTGAACAAGCTTCCGAGGACTGGTTTCTGGCATTGCAGCCATCTTCATCCCGGCTTGCTTGAATCCAGTGGCAAAGTGAGCAAGGGACTCACGTCTGAGCATACCCTGCCACACTTATGGTGGCCAAAAGCGGTACAAAAGGAGGTGGTAATGGACGAAGCATCTGAACCAATCAAACACTCACACCCAGTCAAAAGATCTGGGTTTAATCCATCACCGTTCTTTAGCCCACTCTGCCACCCCAGTTCAGACATGGCTATATGCAAATCAGTCTGACCCTGTGCCACATGGGAACAGTCCAGTCCGAACTGCCAAGCCATGCCTTCCCTGGACCGGAATAAAGCCCAGTTCAGACACCACCCCCTTTTGTACCGTTTTTTTTATAAATTATGTGAGGCATCTTTCTTTCACATGAGAATAAACATTACTGTTATCTAGAAGGTCAAGCTGGAGCTCCCTGAGCAAGCTAAATCATGAGCTGTTTTCTGTGTTTTTACACTTTAAACTATTGTGTAATTCAATACTACTATATACTACTACTGCACACGTTTAAACATTTTTGTATGCTAAAACCACATTCTTTAGTAAGTACAAAATCTAAACTAGTAACAATAAATCAAACTATCAATTAATTGTGCATGTTTACATGATTTATTGGAGGGGAAGCGTGTGATTTAGGCCTCATGTTTTCATTTTCTAGCACCAAATGTCTTGCCGTCACGTTGTAAAATGCATTTTAATTTCTAAAGCCCAAGGCAGATTTGTCATTAATTATGTTTAACTCTGTAGCAAATATTCATGCTTCAGAAATACCCACCTCAATGTCTTTGCTACTCCCACCACTAGGCACATTTATATGATGTAAGAAATTGGGTTATTGATTGAGAGGAGTGGGAGACCTACTCAAGCAAAAACCACAATCCTTGTCAGGGTGAACCACTAAAGTCACTAAATTAACATGTGCTTAACCCTCAGGTAGGTTGGCACAAAAACATTCAAGCCTAACTCATAGACAATGTGTAAGGTATTTATGCAAAACACAAACTATAGTAAGTTGAAAGCATAAAACAAGAAAAATCACAAAACAATTACGAAAAATTAAGTAAAGTTTAATAAATAAAATCATGCCAGAATGATAAAGATTCAATGAGTAGAACTGTAGATATTCAGTTGTAAAGAATTTGTGAAAATAGCACTTAAAAGCACAAAGCGCCCCACGTGGATGTCTGGTTGTGATAGACTGGAGGAAAGTCAGGTTGATTGCAATGGAGCATGTGTCAAATACAGGGACCAGGTTAGTAACATTACCTTTTAAGTCAGGCGTGAAAAGTTCTGTTTGTATTGGAGGAGGCTGCGAGGAAGAGGCTGAGTGTTGCAAATGGTCATTGCTGTAGCATGAATAGCAGGTTGTGTGCCGCAGAGGGTCATTGTCGTAGCACGAAGACCAGGTCAGGCATTGCTGACAGTCATTTCTGTAGCTTTGTGTCAGCAGTCATTGCATGCTATTGTGGCTGAAGCGCAGGTCTCATATTGCTGTTTAGAGAGAACATCACGTGTATTTTCCAATGGTCGTCATCACAGTTGGCAGAGTCTTGCCTTTTACAAGCCCGTTCACAGTCGCAAGGTGCCCATGATTTTCAATTTAAATTCAGTAAGAGTATACCTTTGGCTGGCATAGCCAAAGGTTAAAGATCTGGGGGACATTTCTTGGAGATCAGAGACTCTGTTCAGAATAGGCAGCAGGGCTCAGGCAGATCCATTTGCAGCAGGTAAACTGGACATTTGCAGGAGGCCTCTGAAGCATTTTGTGTCCCTGTAGTTCCCACAGGACATCAAATAACTAACCCTTTGAGTCACTCTGGGTCAGCCTGGAATGAACGCATGCTGGTCTAGTCTTCATTTTCAGACAGCAAAGCAGTCCTTCAACCAGCAGGGCGGTCAGTCTTCTGTAACTTCCACATGCCCAGGAGTGTTCTGATGAGTGGTTCTGCAGTTGCTATATCTATATGTGGTTCTAGCATGTGGGTGTGTGGAAGGGTTGCTCTCCTCCCCCCACATCTAGCTCTGGAAATATTTTCCCCTTCCCCTGTCAAGGCTCCAAACTGTCAGAGGGTTGACAAAAGACAGTGCAGGCCTGGTGTAATATTCCTTTATGTGTGAAGAAGAAAAAGTCATTTGAAGTGTAAAAGGGGCTGGGTACAGCTCCTTTGCAGTCATCCTGCCAGATTTGCCCATTCTATCCATACCTAAGCCCACTTTACTCATTCTCTGGGGCTGGCTTTACTGTGGCGTCCCAGGGAGCCCACACCCGGGACACTGTTTCCCTTCATACAAGAGTGTGGACAGGGAAACCTGTATGATCCCACCTCCCTGGAGCTTTGAAAATGCTCTTGCCGGGTGGGAGCAGGCTATTTTTCCCCTTCCCATGTTCTTGTGGCAAGAAATTAAGATTCCTCCTGCCTGGCGGGAGCAAGAAAAACAGCTGCTCCCACTGGGCAGGAGCAATGGCGGCTCCTGCAGCACCCAAGATGGTGGGTGCCATGGGGGGCACTGGGACTATCACATAAGGCTCCGGTGGTGAGGTCCCAGGGGCACTATATGCTCTGGGAGGGACTGTGTAACACATCCCCTTTGCAAATATGTTTTGACCCCAAGAGATGGGGTCGCTGGGGTCACTATTGGCTCAGGGAAGGGGGAACGCATGCCCCTCCCCTCAATTACACACTGGGGGATGTTGTCCCTGTGGTTCTTAGTGGCTTGGGGAGGTGGGCCGTGTGCCCCCTCCCCTTAATAATAAAAACATACAGCTCCCCGGGGTGTGCAAAGGCTCAGGAGTGGTTTTCACATGCACTCCTCCCCTTAATAAAAAATACTGCTCCTGGGTATGGATTCATGGGCAGGCAAAGGCTTTGGGAAGGTGGCTGTGCGCCCCCTCCCCAAAATATATAATAAAAATGGTATCCGGGTCGGCACTGAGACACCAAAATGAATAATAAATGAATGACAGGAGCCACTAATTTATTATTCATTGCTCCTCTAAAGGAGCGGCCCTTAATGCAGTGCAAATCTTTTTTGTTATTTTCTTTTTAGCTTGGGCGGCCCCTAGAATAGGTACTGGCACCATGAAGCTTTTTATAAATGTTGTTGGGAGCTGAAGGGAGTCCAGCAACCCCAGCAACATTTTTTTTAAAACAGTATGTCTCCTGGGTCATTAAATCTACAACACCAGGAGAGTCTATTGTTGTGGTTGTTTTCATGATTTTGTTTTCTGGGCCAAATTTGTTTAAAAAGAAAGTCTCTGAGATGTGTTATGTTTTTTCTTTTTTAAAACAATATGTCTTTGACTGTTTATTCTAATATTTTTCACCCACAAAATGTAATAAAAAAATGTAAAAAGAGTCATAGACATGTTTTTCTTAAAATTTCACTGAACATTTTTATAATAATCAATATTAATAAACATTGCATTGTGCATTGCGTGCAATAGATTAAGCACATTTGATATTTGGAGAAAGATGATACACCTGTTTTACATATATTAATGCTCACCCCTTGATAATGCCAATAGGCTGACTTTTCATATTTTGGTGCTGTGACTCTTTGACAAAGTCAGTAAGTCTGCCTGAATGAAGCTGGACCTGCGAGACCAAACACATGCTGCACATGCCAGAATGCTATGAATGCAAAACAGAACAAAATGGCTGATCAGGATTATTAATGACAAAATTTGGAAACACACAGCCAAAGCATGCCGTGTAGCCACGGGATTAAATATTGCCCAACAAATTTAGTACATTTTCAGAAATGATTTTGTATTATTTCACAAAAAACACATGACATCAAATAGACACTCCATCATAACAGTTAGTGCAAAAACATGGAAGAATATATACAGATATATACAACTATATGGCAATGAAGTAACCATACACTAAAGGAAAAAAATATTATCAAAATCTTGTGGTGACACCAACCATAGTCTGTACACAAGGTTCAATAACACAAAAATTGCAATTTAAACACATTCTTAGCAATTCATGTAAGAAATAAACCAGTCCTTTAGTAACAAAACCTGTGAACAAGGCGGAACTTGGATGGAATAGCCTGCCTGTCACATGACACCTGTGAATAGTAATTTTAAAGAAATTGCAGATAGGGCCCACGTAAGTGGTCTGAGTATGTCCCTAGCTGCACCCTTTGATTTTTAACACAGGCTGGGGGTCAACGCGTTTCGAACCTTATTGAGTCTAGGTTCTCCTCAGGACGAGGACTGGGTAAGGATGTACCTGAAAGGGAATTTAAGGAAGGTATCAGAATCTGTATAGATAGTATATATTTTTGACAAAATACCACTCTGACTGTCTACCCAAATGCATATAAAGTTACCTTCTCAGCCTACACAGGGGCTGCGTGGAGAGAAGTTGAAAGTGCCACTCAGTTGTTTCTGCAAGAACAAAGGTGGGAACTGTAAGTATGAGCGTGAAGAGATTGTGAATCACGCAGGGGCGGGACAACAATAACTGGTGAAAGATACCTGAATGCAGTGTCAAGGATGCCGGGATCCGAGGCGCCCTGGGCGGTCTGTATTGTCTGTTTTAGACTCACATTATCTTCATCGTGCTTTTTTTGTATATTTATATTGAAGGCTGGAGATCAAAAGGGACAAGGAGGACACATCAGGCTAGGCGCTGTGTGATAGTCGCACAAGATGTTATTGCAGCGATTGGGAAAGAGCGCGTTTCTTACCTGCACTTAAAAATGCACGGTAGAACAGGAACGTCCCGCGGCTCGTCTCTGTTCTACCGTGCATTCTTGCAGAAACAACTGAGTGGCACTTTCAACTTCTCTCCACGCAGCCCCTGTGTAGGCTGAGAAGGTAACTTTATATGCATTTGGGTAGACAGTCAGAGTGGTATTTTGTCAAAAATATATACTATCTATACAGATTCTGACACCTTCCTTAAGTTCCCTTTCAGTCCTCGTCCTGGGGAGAACCTAGACTCAATAAGGTTCGAAACGCGTTGACCCCCAGCCTGTGTTAAAAATCAAAGGGTGCAGCTAGGGACATACTCAGACCACTTACGTGGGCCCTATCTGCAATTTCTTTAAAATTACTATTCACAGGTGTCATGTGACAGGCAGGCTATTCCATCCAAGTTCCGCCTTGTTCACAGGTTTTGTTACTAAAGGACTGGTTTATTTCTTACATGAATTGCTAAGAATGTGTTTAAATTGCAATTTTTGTGTTATTGAACCTAGTGTACAGACTATAGTTGGTGTCACCACAAGATTTTGATAATATTTTTTTCCTTTAGTGTATGGTTACTTCATTGCCATATAGTTGTATATATCTGTATATATTCTTCCATGTTTTTGCACTAACTGTTATGATGGAGTGTCTATTTGATGTCATGTGTTTTTTGTGAAATAATACAAAATCATTTTTGAAAATGTACTAAATTTGTTGGGCAATATTTAATCCTGTGGCTACACGGCATGCTCTGGCTGTGTGCTTCCACATTTTGTCATTAATAATCCTGATCAGTCATTTTGTTCTGTTTTGCAACTATTGGAGGTCCAGGCTGACCAGTAGTTGGACCCTACACCTTTTTGTGCACAGAATGCTATGAATGGCATGGGATTGCCTGCTTGCAGTCCAGGCCCTGTTGCCAACCCCTCACTGTGCACAGCCTTCAGTTTGGGTTTCTGCCCATGTGGCTTTAAGTCCATGTGTGTATGGGGTTGTTTGCTGCAAGGGGTTGGCTTTACGGCATTGCTGCAGGCCAAGGCCTGTGGCTAACCCCCACAGCACAGGGTATTCAGCCTTGCCATGAACAGCTAATTATTCCACATATTACATCACTCATGACATGCACTGTGGAATACAAATGACATATTTGATGACAAGACTGTCCATGTAAAGACATGGCTCTACAACTGAACCACAACACCCAGTAGGACCTGCTGCCCCGCACCAGTGCCTTGAGACACTAGCGGGTGAGTAGTTGCGCTTAACAAATACTCAATTAACCAATCAATCAGGGATTTTTAGAGCATGATACTCAACTATGAGGTCTCAAGGCCCTGGGGGTTAGGGTTTGAGAAACTCCTTAGTCATCTGAAGAGCCAGGTCTTGAGATCCTTTCTGAATAGGTGACGTGTTGGGCTTCGTCTGATGCGGAGGGGGAGTTTGTTCCAGGTCTTGGCTGCGATGTAGGAGAAGGATCTGCCACCTGCTCTGGCCCTGTGGGTGCTGGGGACCGTGGCTAGGGCTACTTCGACAGAGCGGAGGTTTCTCTTGGGGACATGGAAGAAGATTCTTTCATTGAGCTATTGGGGTCTGGTTTTATGGAGGGCTTTGCAGGCGTGTGAGAGTAGTTTGAAGGTTATTTTTTTTAAACAGGGAGCAAGTTCGAGTCGCGGAGGTGTTGGGTGATGTTGGGGTATCGTGGAATGTGGAGGGGGAGTCTGGGCTGCCTGGGCAGTCTGAGGTTTGTGGAGGAGTCTTTTGTTGATTCCGGTGTAAAGGCGTTTCCATAGTGCAGTCTGCTGATGATTGCATAGATGATGGACTTCCTGGAGTCGGGGGGATCTATTTGAAGGTCTTGCGTAATATGTGAAGGGTGTTGAAGTATGTGGAGGACACAAAGTTCATCTGGTGGTTCATTGTGAGTGAAGAGTCGAGCATGATGTTGAGGTTGCGAGTGTGGTCAGTAGGGGTGGGAGGGTTTCTGAGGATGGGGGGCCACTAGTTATTGTCCCATGCGGAAGGGGTGGATCAGAGGATGAGGACTGTTTTCTCTGAGTTGTGCCTCAGGCAATTGCTGTTGATCCAGGATGTGATGTCCTTCATCCCTTCTTCAAAACTGTGCCTCGTGATACTGGGTTCCTTGGGGAGGGAGAGGATGAGCTGGGTGTTGTCAGCATATGAGACTTTGTTGAGTTCATGTTTTCTGATGATGGTTGTGAGGGGGTCATGTAGATTCATACAGTACACTTGAGAAAAGTTTATTCCTGTCAGCTATCATGCATGCTCCTCAACTGAAGATCAGCATTACAACACGCTACAGATATTGGTGAAGTTATACTCAGTGAGGAAATAGATATCACCTTCTCACTGAATCCTGGCTCAAAGAACACTCAACCCCATTCTAGGCCTACTCACCCCTCCAGGATACCTCATCATTAGACATGAGAGACCAATTAGAATGGGTGGTGGGCTAGCTATTATTCACAAAGAAGGAATACAGCTTTCCATTTTAAAAAACGTAGAAAACTTACCTTTTGAGTACCTTGGTGTTGATTTTACAGTCAAAGGCTCTGCTTCCATCAAGCTTCACACCATCTACCAACCTCCTGGTGAATGTGCCCACTTCGCCGAAGAGCTAGCCGACCTAGTTACACGATTCTCCCTAAAGCACATGAAAGATGTGTTCCTAGGTGACTTCAACATCCACTGGAACAACCCAGAAGACAATGAACCCACACACATTAAAGAAGCCATTCAGAATGCAAAAATGAGCTGGTCTCTCTGAGATAGATTTCTCCCATTGACTGGTCCGACCACCACCTCATGTCATTTAATGTTGATTCACATGTCATATACCAACCAACATGATCTGACAAACCTAAGCACTGGACCAGGAACATCAAAGAAGTCCCTATCACCGAACAAGAATACAGGATTCATACCCAACTACAGCTTCTTCCTCCCACTCACAAGGCTGATGTCTTCACAGTACACTTTAATAGAACAATAACAGAGGTGTTAGATCATGTGGCGCCATTATCAAACTAAAATAATCGAGATCTATCAAATCAAAATATTGGTTCAACACTGATCTTAATAATGAAAGACGACAATTCAGACGTGTGGAAAGGACATGAAGACAAAACTCCTCAACAATGCAACTCACTTTACTCAGAACCGCTGGTTGTTATATAAAAAACAAATCTTTTTAGAAAAGTCCTCTCTTTTCCAAATCCAACTAGACCATGCTAAGAATAGACCCAGGGAGCTCTTCAATATTGGTAAAAGACAAACCAACCGAACATCCCTACACAAAATAATAGCCACCAAGGAACTCTGCCAAGAAATTGCCAGCTTCTTCACAGATAAAGTCACAAAAATGTATCAATCCTTCATACATGTCTCAAATCCACATACACTCTTAGCTTGCCCACTATGCCCAATTAGTCCCAATCCACAAAAAAATCAATGCAGATCCAGATGAACCCGCCAACTATAGGCCTATCTCCTTACTGCCCACCCTAGCTAAAGTCCTTGAAAAACTGGTTCACCGGCAATTAGCGGGCTTTTTGGAAACCCATGGCTTACTCCATAACTCCCAACATGGGTTTAGATTTGGCCATAGTACCGAGTCAGCCTTGATAGAGATGGCTGACTCTGTGCGATGGAAGTTGGACGGGGGTTCGAGAGCGGTGTTGGTGCTGCTCGATTTGTCGGCAGCATTCAACACCGTCTTTCATCCCGTCCTACTTAACCGCCTTCGAACCAAAGGCATCCAAGGCAAGGCCTTGGATTAGCTGTCCTCATTCCTATCCAATGGGACACAGGCGGTGTTCACCCCCCCCTTCACTTCCGACAGCCGCCCGTTAAAATGGGGAGTCCCTCAAGGCTACTCATTGAGCCCTTTTTTATTTAATGTTTATTTTTCCCCCCTAGCTGAGCTCATTGCGCAATCAGGAATTAAGGCAACCTCATATGCCTATGATATCCAGCTTTTATTTTCTTATGACACCCCAAACCAATCTCCTTTTGATCCACTAAAAGACTGTCTTCGAAACATTGCTTGTTGGATGGACAATAACTTCCTTCGACTCAACGCGGGGAAAACTGAGGTCCTCTTCTTTCACCAACCCTCTCCATTGGACTCGAACCTTTGGTGGCCCCAGGACATAAGCATGCCCCCTTCCCCCAAGAAATCTGTAAAAAATCTGGGGGTCAGATGGGACAACACTCTTTCCTTCCAAAACCAAGTCCAGACGGTGACTGCGGCATGCTTCTTAAAAATGAGGATGCTCAAAAAATGTATTAATTTCCTTCCCAGTAACACCAGAAAAACTATTGTCCAGGCATTAATAACCTCCCACCTAGACTATGCCAACAGCTTGTATATCGGACGTACTTCTGGCCTATGTCATCGGCTACAGACAGTCCAGAATACGACCGTTCGGCTTGTCTGTGGCATCTCCCTTTGAGAGCATATCTCTCCTCATCGACGAAGGCTACATTGGTTGCCAGTTCAAAAAAAGAGTAGAATGGGGGCGTGGCCAAGACGGTGAACATGGCGGACGTAGCCTAAGTGAGCTCCGTCCCGCCATCTGCATATCCTGCCGATATCCTACGTCGCCCCGACCGAACTGCGCCCAGAACCAAGTGGCAGGCAGCAGATCCGACGGCGACGACTCGGCAGCGACTCTGGTGTCCCGGCGGTCTGTGGCTGGGGAGATACAGCCGCCGGGAGCTCTGACGGCGAAGAGGCCTTCCTCCACGCCACAGCCGGGATCTCGATTTAGGACTGGTCTGCCCGGAAGTGTGTGGCAGCCGGGGCGCGCCGACGGAGGGTGCCGCTCCAACGGGAGTGAAGTGGCGGAGAGGCGGCCGGACTCGACCTAGCCCGCTAGTACCTGGACGCTTGGTGCCGTGGTGACAACGCCGACTGGGGGAAGACGGAGCCGGTGCCCGTTCTCCGGCGGAGGTGGGGTAAGGAGAGGCGACTGGGCGTGAGGCCTTGTGGGGGAGGGGACGCTCTGGGACTGTGCCTGGCCTCACTCGGCGGCGGAATCGTGCCGCGGGGCTCTGGGACACTGGAGCGCTGAGGGGGCGGCTGTCATACCGACCCCCTACTTGTCCCCCCCCTCCCCCCTCCATGTTCGGACTGTGACCCTGCTGGACTCTTCCCGGGGATATACTCCTGCTCGTTGGCCGCCTTGGGCCGTGGGGAAGGGGGGTGAACTAGACGGACCCCCGCGGTTTGCTGACACAGCCCTAGGCCTGCAGGTGGCCCCCACACTACAGTGACATTGCAGCTGAGAGGCGTGGTGCGGGTGCTGGATTGATTTTGGCGGGCCCCGCAGCAGAGTGAGTGGCCCTGTCGCCGCGCGACTCGGCTGCGTAGACCGGCCACTACCCCCTGCCACTGACCACGGAGCTTCGCGGGGGTGCGCTTCATATCTGGAGGTCTACGCTCACCATCGGAGAACGTGCACATAGTGGGGAGTGCATTAGTCTGCTGGTCCCTCGGGGTCGGGATCGTCACCCTGTCCGAGTCATGACGAGAGGGGGCAACAGCGGCAATGCTTCTAAGCAGGGCCCAATGGACAAGTTTGCAGGACCCAGTGGGAGTGCCGGGGCATCTGGTGGTCCCCAGAGCACGGGCCCGACAACGCGGCGCTGATGGCGGCGATCACGCAGTCGAGGGACATGTTGGATGCGAAGATCGGAGCGGTCGGGGCTGACGTGACCTTGCTCCGACAAGACCTACGCAATGCGGTGGCCCGTATCACCGAAACGGAATCCAGGATCACGGAGGTCGAGGACGATGTGGTCATCCTCAAGAAGAAAGTTGCCGCCATGGAGGGGATTCAGAAGGGGCTTGCGCGGCGGGTGGAAGATGCAGAGGGGAGGGCCAGAAGGAACAACCTGCGCTTCGTAGGCTTCCCGGAGGACTGTGAAAAAGGGAACATGGAGGTCTTCCTGACCCAATGGCTTGAGGGATGGCTCCCCCCGGACACCCTGTCGCGCTGCTTTGTGGTAGAGCGGGCGCATCGAGCACTCCTTCCTAAACCACCTACTGGAGCTCGCCCCCGCTCAGTGATTGCCAAATTGCTCAACACGACAGGGACGTTATCCTGCGACAGGCCCGCGCCCAGGACCCTCTAATGTTTGAGAACCACAAAATCCTTGTGTTCCCGGACTATACAAAGCTGGTCCAGCAGCAGAGGCAGTCGTTCACTGCGGCAAAAGCACGTCTGCGTGAGCTCAAAATTCCTTATGCTCTACTCTTCCCGGCCCGCCTACGTGTGGTCTTCCAGTCCCGCAGTTCTTCAATTCCCCAGAGGAAGTCTTTGAATGGACAGACGAGACTGTGCGTGTCAAGGTGAACACCCCCCCTAGGCGGAACTCGGACTCGTCGACCACCGGGAGACCCCCGAAACCACCTAGAAGGTCACGCAGCAGGAGCAACTGGAGGTCGCACTCCCAGAAACGCCCGCCTCCCCGCGATGAGACGGCCGAGACATCGGAGGAGACGGACTCTTCCCCATCGAAATCCTGACGCCCTTCTTTTCATGCTGACTCTGGCAATGAATCTACTGGGTTGTGGAGGTGCTTGGCTGACTAGAGTGGGCCTGGCGCTGCTCTCGGACATGCCACTCATTGATGGACTGCACAATTCAATACTCATGGGTGGGCAGTCGGTCGGGTGACGCTAACCAAGGGCGGGCCTACTCCCGGAGTTCGTTCCCACGTGTTCAGTGGGAGGTTGTTAGATACTTCGTGGGTAGTTGGGTGGGATCCATTGGTGTAGTGGGTCTTGGACCTCCCGTTGGAGGTCTGTGATGGCCTGCACCGTGACAGGTACTTCAATGTTTCTGAGGTATGGGGTGGGGGGTTGGAGGGGGGTCGTTGGTACAGTTTGGGGCAGGGGAAGGGGCGCAGGGGGGGAAACCGGGGTTTGGGGGGTTCGGGAATCATGGGGGGGAAGTTGGATTTAGCTCTAGCACGGTGTTTGCGAGAACTTGGGGGCAACTGCATGTGTGCGTGTGGTCTTGGTGGCCCGATACTCTCGAGATTTGGGTGATTGATGGCGGCTGATGAGCAGGGTGCGAGCCCTTCGCATGCTACGATGCGCATACTAAGCTGGAACGTGAGAGGGATGCTTGACAAAATCAAACGAAGTGCGGTGCTACGATTGGGGAAGACTGAAAAAGCGGATGTATTGTTACTCCAAGAGACGCACCTCATGGGCACAAAGGTTCTTAGTCTGCGAAGGTATGGATATGACCAAGTGTTTCATGCTGGGTTCACGAGAGGGTCCAGGGGAGTTGCAATCCTGATTCATCGCAGGGTCCCTTACACACACGACACGCAGTGGCTGGATGTGCATGGACGGTACGCGTTTGTCAAGGGGAAGCTGGGCGGTGAGCCTGTGGTCTTTGGCAGTGTGTATGCTCCACCCCCACTACAAGACGCTCTGATTGAACGACTGTTTGATATCTGGACTGACATCCCGCTTGTGTTGACGATTGTGGGTGGAGACTGGAATGACGTGATGGACGGAAGGCTTGATCGCTGTAGACCCGGGGGAGGCCAGTTAACAGATGCTGCTACGCACCTGAGTAGGATGGTGCAAGGGATGGGATGGGTTGGAAAAAGAGCACTTGGCGGCACCACCATGCATGTATCCGCGAATATACCTTTGTGTCAGCAGTCCACAAATCCTTCTCTCGTCTGGACTACCTGTTTTTCCCACAGCCCTGGATAGGGAGGGTTGTTTCTACCTCCATACTTCCTAGGGGCCTGTCAGACCACTCCCCGACTGCGCTGACATTGAGTCTAGGTGCGCGGCGGCAGCCGTTTCGTTGGCGACTCTCCACGTGGCACTTGCAGCGCGACGACTACCGATCACGCATGAGGGAGGCAATAGCACATTACTGGATAGAGAATGAGGACCCGAGTATGGATGCCATGACCTTGTGGGAGGCCCTGAAACCTATGCTCCGGGGCGTGGACATTGCGTGGTGCGCCGCGAATCGCAAGGCCCGTACATTGGCCCTCGCGGACGCGGCTGACCAGGTGCATGCCCAGGAGGTGACCTGCCTGACAGGGGAGAGTGACGACGCGGTGACTGTGTTGCTGCACCTCCAGCGCTCTTACACCTCCTTATTGCTAGATGAAGCCAGACAGAACTGGCTAGCTACACAGAGTCGGATCTATCAATGGGGGGACAAATCTAGCACGATGCTTTATAGGCTGTGTCAGGACACCTACCAGGCCCAGCCCTTGCCGGGACTCTGTGATGCCGCCGGAACTCCTATATCAGCTCCCGAGGTCTTGGCCCAAACGTTTGCCCAATACTACGAGGCGCAATATGCCCCCCAGGACTCTCTCCCAGCGGAGGAGATCGATAGGTTCCTTGCGGACCTCCCGCCCCGGGCGCTCTCGGATGACGCTAGAGAGCAACTGGATCTCCCGCTGTCTGCTGAGGAGCTGGGAACAGCTCTAGGCGGACTGAATACGGGCAAGGCCCCTGGGCCCAATGGGTTCCCCTGTGAATTCATGAAGCTGTTCCATCTTCAGTTGGGGCTGCGCTATAAGAAGGCCCTGGAAGTGGCTAAGGACCGCGGCAGAATGCCGGCGGACTGGCGTCATGCTGAGATTGTGGTTTTTTGCAAGCCGGGGAGGCCCCAAGATAGTCCCGAATCTTATCGTCCGATATCACTGTTGAACTTCGAGGCGAAAATACTGGCAAAGGCTTTGGTGAATCGCCTTCTCCCATATATTACGGGCTTGGTTCATGCGGACCAGGCGGGCTTCATGCCCCACAGAGCGACAAGACATAATATACGCCGCGCGCATGTAGTGGTAGAGGCGGTGCGGGCGGCGGGCATCCCTGCGGCCCTCCTGCTGGCGGACATTGACCGCGCCTTTGACTCCCTGAGCTGGTCATATCTTCGAGCGCTCCTCCTCCGGCTCAATCTGGGCCCGCGCTTTTTGTCGTATATTCACTTGCTGTATACGAACCTGACGGCAGCGGTCAGGGTCGCGGGGGCGGTCTCCAGTTCATTCCCCATTGGTCGGGGCACCCGACAGGGATGCCCCCTCTCACCCTACCTGTTCGCCTTGGCTATGGAGCCGCTTGCGGCTTGGGTGCGGATGGATGCTCAACTGCATGGAGTGGAATGGGTGGGAGGCCCATCCGATAGGATTGCACTCTATGCGGACGATGTGCTCTTTTTCCTCACGGACCTCAATAAATCGGGACCGAGGGTCCTGGAAATAATGCGCATTTTCGGTGAGGTGTCCGGTCTCAGGATCAATATACGGAAGTCGAAATTGTGGGTCCTGGGTGACCGGGGGACCGTGGGTCCTTGGGCCTCGGCCTTACAAGAAGCGGTGGGAGGCCTTAGATATTTAGGTGTCTTCTTGACGGATGTACCGGGAGTGTCATGGTCCCGTAACATAGTGCCGGTCTGGGACAGGATCCGTTCAGATATACAGGCGTGGTCCAGGATGCCCCTCAATGTTTATGGCCGCTCGGCCGTCTTCAAGATGGTGGCCCTACCCCGTCTGTTATACCAGCTGCAAAACCACCCGTACCCAGTTTCGCCGCATTGGTTTCGACAGGTGAACTCGGCCCTGGGTCGATTCCTGTGGACTGGGGGAGCAGTAAGAGTGGCGCTCCGTACCTGCTTCCTGTCGACCTACTGTGGAGGGCTGGCCACATCGGACGTCCAGTCCTACTACCAGGCGTCACACCTGCTTGTCCTTAACGAATGGTGATATGGGGATCGGGGAGACCCGACCTATGCCCTGGAAAGGTATATGATGGATCCGGACACGCTCCATACTATCCTGTACTCGGCTGCTACCCGGAAACGACTCCCGATGGTCACTCAGGTGGTCTTCAGGGTGTGGCGCAACGCTCTCCGCCGCATGGGGTGGTGGAATAGACTAACAGGCGAGACCCCCCTGTGGCACAATGGGAGACTGCCCGGCTTGGCTTCCTTGCGGGGCTTTGAAGGTTGGGATGCTATTGGCATCTCGGCACTGGGCCACGTATTAAAGGGCACAGTCCTCAAGTCGTTCCAGGCATTGCGGGTAGAATATGACATGCCCCAGTCTCAATTCTTCCGATACCTGCAGCTCAGGCACGCGCTGACCCCCGCAATAGCGAACTTAACGTCTTTGCCGGAATTCAGTCCCTTGGAAGCTAAAGTATTTATGGGGGAATTGGAGACAAAGAAAATTTCAACTATATACCAGACGCTGGTTACCCATTGTTCCCCCTCCCTTGATAAACTGCGGGCGGTTTGGGAGGGTGAGCTGGGGGAGTTGGAGGAGGAGGACTGGAGGGAAGCCCTGGAGGCCCCTAGGGGAGCGGCAATAGCAGTGCGCCTGCGATTCATCCAATTCAAGTACCTACACAGAGCATACTATACAAGGGAACGGCTGTGGAGGGCTGGGCTGATAGCCTCCCCGGAGTGCCTGAGGTGTGGGAATGAAATGGGCTCCTTCTTACATACGGTATGGGGATGTGTGCGGCTGCAGAGGTTTTGGACGGGTGTGTGGGACTGTCTGGAGGAAGTATTGGCATGGGACCTCCCTCGCACGCCGAAGTTGGGCCTCCTCCATGTTATGGAGCAAGTAGGGGGCAATAGGTATAAACGTCACTTGCTCCTGTTGGGTCTCACGGTGGCCAAGAGGGGAGGGGGGCTTGGGTAAATGTTGATTGAATATTTTGGCCTCTTTGGTCTTTTATTTTCACTACCTTCCCGATACTACGGAAGCGGTGTCTTGTTTATATTCTTTCAACTGCTGAAATTCAATAAAATTTGTTCTGAAAAAAAAAAAAAGAGTAGAATTCAAAACTCTCACCTTGGCACACCGTGCAATTAAGGGAAAGAGCTCTGCTTATCTTTCCTCTTGCCTCCGCCCTTACAGTAACACCAGATGCCTTCGATCCAGCACAAAAAATTTGCTTTGCACCCTCAGATTTAAAAAATCTCGCTCTGGGGGAAAAACCTTTCAGGTATGCGCCTCCTCCCAATGGAACAAGCTTCCTAATTACATTAGGCTTATTCAGGAGGAGCTACCCTTTCGCAAAGCACTGAAAACACACCTCTTCTGCTAAATTCCCCATGAGTGAGACCCCGTATACACACAGAAGCGCCGGGACACCCCGCTGGGGTAGCTGCGCCCTATATAAAACACACTAAATAAATAAATAAATAAAATATGCTCATCTATATTATAAATTATATCAAGGATAACCAGGTCAGCACCCAACTAAAAAACAATGCCAATTGATCGGACTTCAAACTCATGTCAGAAAAAGAAGTCTTCAATATAATTGCGAGCTTAAAGCCTAGTTCCCAAACTACAGACCCCCTCCCTTCCACAATAATACAAAATCTCAGCCACATTTTTGCCCCTTTCGGGACAAAAATAATTAACTTCCACCTCAGGCGCTCTACGAGACTCCCTCCAATTAGTACAAATCACAGCCATACTAAAAAAACTGGGGCAGACCCTAACGATCTCAACAACCTTAGACCTATCTCCAATCTTTCTTTCCTAGCTAAAACTTTGGAGTAGTGCGTTCTCCAACGACTTACAAACATATAGATGATTTCAACCTCCTTGGTACCTTTAAATCAGGTTTCAGAAAAGGCTTTAGCACTCAAACTGCCATGCTCAATATTTCAGATGATATCCATAGAGCCTTAGACAAAGGTGATACAAAAGGGGGTGGTGATGGACGGAGCATCTGAACCAATCAAGCACTCAAACCCAGTCAAAAGATCTGGGTTTGATCCATCACGGTTCTTTAGCCCACTCTGCCACCCCAGTTCGTACATGGCCATATGCAAATCAGTCTGACCCTGTGCCTCATGGGAACAGTCCAGCCCGAACTGCCAAGCCATGCCTTCCCTGGACCTGAAACAAGCTTCCGAGGACCGGTTTCTGGCATTACAGCCGTCTTCAGCCCGGCTTGCTTGAATCCAGTGGCAAAGTGAGCAAGGGACTCACGTCTGAGCATACCCTGCCACACTTATGGCGGCCAAAGCGGTACAAAAGGGGGTGGTGATGGACGGAGCATCTGAACCAATCAAGCACTCACACCCAGTCAAAAGATCTGGGTTTGATCCATCACCGTTCTTTAGCCCACTCTGCCACCCCAGTTCAGACATGGCCATATGCAAATCAGTCTGACCCTGTGCCTCATGGGAACAATCCAGCCCGAACTGCCAAGCCATGCCTTCCCTGGACCGGAAACAATCTTCCGAGGACCGGTTTCTGGCATTACAGCCGTCTTCAGCCCGGCTTGCTTGAATCCAGTGGCAAAGTGAGCAAGGGACTCACGTCTGAGCATACCCTGCCACACTTATGGCGGCCAAAGCGGTACAAAAGGGGGTGGTGATGGACGGAGCATCTGAACCAATCAAGCACTCACACCCAGTCAAAAGATCTGGGTTTGATCCATCACCGTTCTTTAGCCCACTCTGCCACCCCAGTTCAGACATAGCCATATGCAAATCAGTCTGACCCTGTGCCTCATGGGAACAGTCCAGCCCGAACTGCCAAGCCATGCCTTCCCTGGACCGGAAACAATCTTCCGAGGACCGGTTTCTGGCATTACAGCTGTCTTCAGCCCGGCTTGCTTGAATCCAGTGGCAAAGTGAGCAAGGGACTCACGTCTGAGCATACCCTGCCACACTTATGGCGGCCAAAGCGGTACAAAAGGGGGTGGTGATGGACGGAGCATCTGAACCAATCAAGCACTCACACCCAGTCAAAAGATCTGGGTTTGATCCATCACCGTTCTTTAGCCCACTCTGCCACCCCAATTCAGACATGGCCATATGCAAATCAGTCTGACCCTGTGCCTCATGGGAACAGTCCAGCCCGAACTGCCAAGCCATGCCTTCCCTGGACCGGAAACAAGCTTCCGAGGACCGGTTTCTGGCATTACAGCCGTCTTCAGCCCGGCTTGCTTGAATCCAGTGGCAAAGTGAGCAAGGGACTCACGTCTGAGCATACCCTGCCACACTTATGGCGGCCAAAGCGGTACAAAAGGGGGTGGTGATGGACGGAGCATCTGAACCAATCAAGCACTCACACCCAGTCAAAAGATCTGGGTTTGATCCATCACCGTTCTTTAGCCTACTCTGCTACCCCAGTTCAGACATGGCCATATGCAAATCAGTCTGACCCTGTGCCTCATGGGAACAGTCCAGCCCGAACTGCCAAGCCATGCCTTCCCTGGACCGGAAACAAGCTTCTGAGGACCGGTTTCTGGCATTACAGCCGTCTTCAGCCCAGCTTGCTTGAATCCAGTGGCAAAGTGAGCAAGGGACTCACGTCTGAGCATACCCTGCCACACTTATGGAGGCCAAAGCGGTACAAAAGGGGGTGGTGATGGACGGAGCATCTGAACAAATTAAGCACTCACACCCAGTCAAAAGATCTGGATTTGATCCATCACCGTTCTTGAGCCCACTCTGCCATGTCTGTTTTTCTATCAAAGTCTTTAAGCAAAGGATTAGCACAGTGCGATCCACGCCGAGATAGAAAAGGACAAAGTCTTTTGCCATTTCTACAGTGAAGTCTTTAAGCATAGGACTAGCACAGTAATGTCCTTGCTGAGCTGTAAAATGACAAAAGCCATTTATCACTCCAGGCACAGTATTACAGCTTTGAATTGGTATAATACCAACTCAAGCCAACCTGAAATGAGTAAAAGCAACCCCAGACACAGTGTTTTCCTCTATTTAGAGCTCTTCAGAGAGGTATCGCTTTGTCCGGAGACATGGCAAGCACCCAGTATAAGTCAAAACAAAACCCTTTCAGGCATAGAGTGATGCATAAATTATGCAAAAAAGAAGGAGAGAACTCTGGGTAGTTCTCGAGTTTAGGTGGAAAGCAGCTCCTGTTAGAGCACTCTCAACACCAGCGACACTCTAGATCTGCTCACCTCAAAGGTCTGTTTTACTCCCGGAGTTTTGAAAAAGGCAGAAGGGGGCCATGCAGCCCCCCTCCTGGAGCCCTAAAGGGCCCTGGGGACCGCCACCCCCCAGATCCGACTCCTGCAGAGTCCCGAGTGCCCACCCCCGGGACACTGTAGTTTGCAATGACAGGGCGGGAGCCTTGCGGTTCCCACCCTGTCATTGCAAACTGCTTTGCTATTTGGAAGATAGAGCAGGAAACCTGCTCTCTCTTACAAATAGCAAAGCAGATTACTTTTATACAGGGGGAGGGATTGGAGACCCCCAACGGAGAGGGCCAGCCCCGGGGGATGGGGTCCCCAGGGCTATTAGTGGCATGGGAGGCGGGCCACGCAGCCCCCCTCCTAAAATTGAAAAAAAAAATGTTTTAATTAAAAAGGCCTGCCCTGGGGACGGGGTCCCCAGGGCCATAAGTGGCCACCGGAGTGGGCAAGGTAGTCCCTCTCCAAAATAATAATAATTTAAAAAAAGGGCCATGCCCCAGGGGATGGGGTCCTTGGGCAAATTGTGGCCTCGGGAGGGGGGGCCACGCGGCCCCCATCCCGATTTCTACTTTTTTTTAAAAAAAATTGGGGGCAGGCCCTGGAGGATGGGGTCCCCAGGGCCAATAAATTAGAAAAAGAAGAGGGGCCACACTGCTCCCCTTCTTACATTTTTTTTATTTAAATGGGATCGTGCCGGATGCCACGCCCCCTCCTTGCACCACTCTGTAAACTCGCCCCCTGGCGCGTTTGCAGATGGGGAACAAATTACCCTTGAATACTGGGGGTCCCTGGGGGCCAACTAGCCCACCAGGAACCTCCAGTATGTGCCAGGGGCTGCGTTGCATAGAGGTGTTCTGAGGCCACGCCCCTTTTTACACCTCTCTGCAACGCAGCTCTGTGGTGCTTACTGGAGGTACCCGGTGGGCTAGTTGGCCCCCAGGGGACCTCAGGATTCAAGGGGAATTAATCCTCCAACTTAAAACGCGCCACGGGGCGCGTTTGCACAGTGGTGAAGGCAGGTGGCGGCGCCTGAGGTGATATGTGTGCAAACACGCCCTGTGGCCCGTTTTAAGTTGGGGAAATAATTCCTCTTCAATCCTGAGGTCCCCTGGGGGCCAACTAGCCCATCAGGTACCTCCATAATCAATTGATGCCACTTTAATCCTCTTTGTACAATCCATTTAATGTCCACATTTTGCAAAGCTAGGTCTTTGTCAATACCTCTGTGTTCAGCATACCTTTTGCACCAGAAAACATAGCTGTGTCCCACAATCCACACTCTAAGCATCTTGAAGGGACATCTGGATGTAATGAAAATATGTTTGCAGCTGAAGTAGTCAGTTGGTAGAATGAGAGGTATCTAAAATGGTGGACAAGATGCAGTTTTTAAAAATGAAGAGAAATTATCTGCTGCTTAAGAACATTGTTCAGTCAAAAATAGGGTGGAAGTTTCTGTCTTTAAAACGCATGTTTCTTATTGGTTAGTAAAAAATGTTTGAAAGGTACAGTAGATAGGGTAAACTCATATATTGCAAAGTCAACCACACATACTATTTTTATTTGCAACATTGTGTGGTGTACTTGAAAATATGCTGAACTTGTGACCTGTAAGTTAAGTTGAATGTTCCATGAACTGTTGCTATGAAACTGGCACTAAGCAGAATGGGGGAAGGGTTGGATCTTAGCTGTGGATTCAAAATTGTGATGTATATGAAAGTGACATTTCATTAGAAGTAAGATCTCCCAAGTCATAAGTATTTTTAGAAGTGGTGTGTCCTTAAAAAATAGTTACGTTTTTATTGGTAATATTTTTTTCAACTCCCGTGTGGGTGTGCGGCTCCGTCGCTGTGGGGTCGCAACTTTAGAACCTTCAGGGATGAGTTTGGGCAGTTTTAGACGTCTGTTTATAAGGGTTAATATGTGTAACCAATAGAAATGTGTTTTGAAATTTTAAATAATGTAGGATGGAATGTGATTGGTTAGTGCCGCTCGAGGTAGCAGGAATCAGGATTGACTGTCCCCCACCTGAGGAAGGTTGCGGAGGGGCTTCAAAGGGCAGAGACATTACCACCAGCGGCGCAGCGGGACTGCGAGTCCCAGGTTTCCAAGCGGCAGCTGAGACGCCGCACCTGGAGACTCTTCCCGGCTGGCCACGCCTCCCCGCCCTGAGCGGTCAAAACCGCGCTCGAGGTAGCAGGAATCAGGATTGACTGTCCCCCATCTGAGGAAGGTTGCGGAGGGGCTTCAAAGGGCAGAGACATTACCACCAGCGGCGCAGCGGGACTGCTGAGACGCCGCTCCTGGAGACTCTTCCCGGCTGGCCACGCCTCCCCGCCCTGAGCGGTCAAAACCGCGACTCGCGGCCCCCGCTCCGCGGGAGCCGCTCGAGGTAGCAGGAATCAGGATTGACTGTCCCCCATCTGAGGAAGGTTGCGGAGGGGCTTCAAAGGGCAGAGACATTACCACCAGCGGCGCAGCGGGACTGCGAGTCCCAGGTTTCCAAGCGGCTACTGAGACGCCGCGCCTGGAGACTCTTCCCGGCTGGCCACGCCTCCCCGCCCTGTGCAGCTATATCATCACGCCCACAGACGCGAATCGTGGGACGCGCGCGGGCGGCCGCCGGGCTAAGCCCGGGCAAAGGGCGGGCCGTTTGAGGCCGTTAGAGAACGGGAGAGACCGGACCGGACCATCCCTCTTCCGTTCCCATTTCCATCCTGTGGTTTACCTAGACTGAACCTCACGCCATGGCAAGCAGAGAAACGAGAAGTAAGGCTGTCACTGCAGTTACTGGTACCATGGATACATTTTTACGCAAGGCCAACCTAGTGACTGCTAAGAACATCGCAGTACTAGACAAAACAAATGACAAGGGTGTGGAAAATTGTTGCTTATCCTCGCCAGGTACTACTACGATTACTAGTACATCGCCCTTGCTTGACGCCACCCACCTATCCATAATGGATAGTATAGACCAAACAATAGAGTCCGTACTCCAACAGCTAAGGACACCATCATCTCTGTCAAGGGTTAGAGACACTTCAAGTATTACTAGTGATGTGGTTCATTCCCCTGTTGCAGAGTTAGCACCACATGGGGCTCAGGGTGTGGTTGATATCTCGCCGGAGTGTACGGTCTCAATAGAAGATCGTGTAATGAAAAGGAAAAGATCCAGAAAGCCCCAGGTCGCTAAAAGGGTCAAAATCGATTCTGTTCCACCAACCATAGGCAGGGCCGGACTGACTACCGGGCGTTTTGGCATGCTGCCGAGTTAGGGGCTGATGTCACTGTGGTGGGGGCTAATTTCGTTGATGGAGACCTGCGTGCGCTTCGAAATAAACAAAGCAAAACGAATTTAGTTCAGCACACGCAGGTCCCCATCAATGAAATCAGCCCCCAGCTCGGCAGCATGCCAAAACGCCCGGTAGCCATTCCGGCCCTGACCATAGGTGAAAGACCGGATCCACATGACATTTTAAGTTTGGGGAAAGAGAGGGTATTGTTAAGTGCTCCTACTTCTGCATCCACTCCCGTACTTACCCAGCCCTTTATTTTTGGTGAGGCCAGCCCTAATGTTACAGATTCCCTTATTGTTTCACTCACTGCTGTCTTCAAAAGTCTATTGAGTCCTCTTTTTTTTAAACTGGATTCGATAGAGTCAAGATTGGCAGCAATTGAGAGTTTAAGTGTGGGTACCATGGGACAGTCTGGGCCAGGAGCAAGTACAGATGGGTTATCCGTGGGGGGACCGAGAGTTTTACATCCTTCTCCGGTCCTCACGACCCATGTTCCCCCATCTTCTACAACTTCCAATGGGGAAAATAGTAAACATAGTACAGCTCCTGTGCCTCAAATCGCACCAGTACCACTGCCCAGGTTACTGCCACCGGTTCCTCCTCCTAGGAGGTCGAAGCAATTAGTACAGGCTAACCCACCCACACAGGGGATTCCACCAAACACGCTAACTAATAGTTCTATCCACAAGGCCAGTCCCAAAACACGGCGCAGGGGAGTAAACATGCCCCCTGAGGCAGCGGGTTATACCGTTATACTGATGGGGGTACCTGAACTAGCTAGTGGTGTTACAGAGTCTTTTGAATCCTTACGTAATAAGGTAATCAGCTGGCTAAACATACAAAGGCCCCTCCCATCCAGCTTGAAAGGAGAAGTTCTCATGGTTAGAAGGGTTATGTGGGTCGGCTACACCGCCAAGAAAAGTGAGGGGGACTGTGTAATTGTTAGCTTTAAGAATCCCCAGGTTGTTTCCTACATCTGTAATTGGTTTGGCAACACCGCCAATACATCGATCGAACTCGTCCCTCTCTCATATTTCTATCCTAATTCTAGCAAGTCATCTATGAGAAGGGACGAAGGATGGACAAAGGTGGGTTTTGCTGTAGATGGATCCAGATATAGGCCTAGGTTCAATACCCATTCTGCCATTGTAAATTATGCACACCCCAACAGGTTTAATTGGCTAGATGAAGTAGATTGACTTCGAGGGGGCCTTCCCGTAGAACCTCACCAAGTCAATGAAAGTGGACCTGTGGGACAGGGGATGGAAACTGAAGGGATTGACATCTTGAATAGAGAACTGGTCTTACCCCAGGGCGGTGGTCTGAAATCCCTTAGCCTTGAGGCTACTGCTGATACTGTATTGCCGAGACAAATGGTTGGCACTTCATCCCCCCAAGCGTTTTGCGCCTTAAATTTAACATCTACTGCTAAACTCACCCTGGGAATGCAAGATTGCCTCCCCGTATCCCCATCCATGGGTACTATACTTGAAACAATTGAAGGGCCCTCTCCCAAATTGACCTCCGAAATTCTAAAGGTCCTCTCCTGGAATGTGGCAGGTATTGCAAACAAAATACACACAGCAGACTGGGACCTTCTAATAAGTACCAGTGATATCTGCCTCTTCCAGGAGACGTGGGCTAGGGACTCTGTGAGCAATGCGGGCTTTGCAGTTTTTGAAATTCAGGCTAAATGGAGCGGAAAAGGGAGACCTTCGGGGGGCCTGGCGATTTGGGTAGCCAGCCACACTGGCTGTACTGCGGAGAGCATTCCCACGCTCTCGGAGGACATCCAGTGTGTACTTCTTGGGTGACCCAATGCAGTAAAATTGGCAATTATAAATGTATATTCTCGTCCGGTCAGTGTGGCTAAGGAATCGCCTACCCTGGAAGATCTTGCGTCCTTCCTGGACTCACTGCCCAGCGACTATAAAATTGTGCTGGGCGGTGATTTTAATTGCCATTTCGAACCCCTGGAAGGCCTAAGGGAGGGTGCCCTCACCACCGAAGATGATTTTTGGGGTGTTCCACCATGTTCATCCCCTCACCCCAAATCTTGGTCCCCACTTGTTGTGCAAATCATGTCCCTCACCTTAAACTATGCATTGAGGGCTTGTAACGGTCGTACCCCGTCAGACTGTCCCTCAGCGTGTACCTTTAATAGGAAGGGTCACAAATCCAGGTTGGATTACATTCTTGTTGATATTGGTTCATGGTCCAAGGTCCTGGACTTTAGAGTAGTTCTTGGAACTGACAGCGACGACAATGCTCTTTTATTAGACCTGAAACATCCAGCACCTTCTGCTGAGTCGCTAACTACCAACCATAAGGATGACCCTGGAAACCTGGCCCTTAGTTCTAACAGGCGCAGGGTAAAATGGGGGAAAATAATCAGTACAGAGGATAACATAAGGAAAATCTTTGACATTACAATCCTGAAGTTTGTAGAGTAAGACGATTTAATTAACCAACCCAGATTCACAGACTTTAACCACAAACTGGGTCATATACATGCTAATTTAGTAGGCTCATTAGCAGAGGTTTTCTACCCTGTGGTTGCCCCTTGGCGCAAACAGACCCGCACTTCAGCTTGGTACAACGCTTCCTGCCGAAAGGCTAAGGAAGAATTGATTGCCAATATCAAAGCAGGGTCAGATAAGGGTTTGGTTGCCAAACTTAGACGGGACCATAAGGATGCCATTGCGTCGGCAAAAACGAGTGGGACTGGAATCATTGGCAGGATCTCTCCTCTGCATTAGAAACCAGAGACTCAAAAAAATTCTGGTCCCTGGTAAATAATGGCACAGGAGAGGCTAAAGCTGCCGTGGAGCCAAATATTGCACCATCTGTCTGGGAAGCCCACTTTGGCAAACTTTATCAGGACACTGTATTGTCCACCAACGAAGTGGCTCATGATGATATACTCATTCCTACAGTTGGTTTGGAATTCACTCTTGGTGAGGTGGTCGGTGCAGTACAGAGACTGGCAATGGGGAAGGCTCCGGGTTTGGACAGGCTGCCCGGGGATCTCTTTAGACAATATCCTGAGATTTGGGGTCTGTACCTCCTTATTCTGTTTAATGCCATTCTAGGAGGTATGGAAATCCCCTGTACTTGGCTGGGAGCAGAGATAGTGCCAATCTACAAAAAGGGCGCTGCTCTTCTCCCAGCCAACTACAGGCCGATTAGCCTCATAGACGTTCCCCAAAAACTCTTCTCCCGTCTCCTTTTGGACCAGCTCCTTGATTGGATGGAGGCAAATGAAATCCTTAGTCCTCTCCAGGCTGGCTTCAGAAAAAACACGTCCACCATGGACCAGATGTTCCGCCTCATCCTCCTGTATTGGAAAACGGTGAGGATTGAGGGGGGGAGGCTATACATGGTGTTCGTGGATCTGAGGTCAGCCTTTGACTTGGTCCCACGGAAAAAACTATGGGAGGTCCTAAGGGAGTTGGGTGTTCCTACCCAGCTGTTGCATGCCATAATCAGGCTTCACGATGGCAACTATGCGCAGGTTAGGTGTGGGAGGGACGGAGCGCTTTCATCAAGGTTTCCTGTTCTCAGAGGGGTAAGGCAGGGTTGCGTCTTGGCGCCGACCCTGTTTTGCCTCTTTGTCAACAGCGTTATATCTCACCTTGATGACGTTAAAGACAACAATGCTCCTTTTCTGGCAGGCAGGAGGGTGCCAGCCATTATGTTTGCTGACGACACCCTCCTGCTCTCTAAAAGCCCAATGGGGATCCAAAGGATTTTGGACGGATTTGGTCTTTTCTGTAGACAACATGGTTTAGAGATCAATACAGAGAAGACCAAATTCATGATTTTTAACCCATCTTCAAAGAGTAGACCTAATCCTACTCTGGGGACAGCCAGCCTGGAAAGGGTTGCAACTTTTCAATATCTGGGGGTAACTCTTCACGAGAATCTGTCTTGGGACCCCCAGATAGTGAAATCCCGGTTAAAGCTCACCCAACTATCCGGTCAATCAATCAATCAATCATGCCATTTGTATAGCGCACTACTCACCCGGGAGGGTCTCAAGGCGCTTGGGGGGAGAGGTATGCTACTGCTCGAACAGCCAGGTCTTGAGTTGTTTCCTGAAGGCGAGATGGTCCTGGGTCAGCAGAAGGTGGATGGGGAGGGAGTTCCAAGTCTTGGCAGCCAGGTAAGAGAAGGATCTTCCTCCGGCGGTGGCTCTTCGGATGCGTGGTACGGCTGCGAGGGCGAGGCTGGTGGACCGTAGCTGGCGGGTGGGCATGTAGAAGGTCAGGCGGTCGTTGAGGTACTTGGGGCCCAGGTCGTGAAGAGACTTGTGTGCGTGGGTGAGGAGCCGGAACGTGATCCTCTTGTCGACGGGGAGCCAGTGCAGGTTCCTCAGGTGGCTGGAGATGTGGCTGCGTCGGGGGACATCCAGGATGAGTCGGGCGGAGGCGTTCTGGATGTGCTGGAGTCTTTTTTGTAGCTTGGCTGTGGTTCCGGCGTAGAGGGCGTTTCCGTAGTCCAGTCGGCTGGTGACGGGGGCCTGGGTGACAGTCTTCCTGGTCTCGGTCGGGATCCAGCGGAAGATCTTGCGAAGCATAGGCAGGGTGTTGAAGCACGATGAGGAGACGGCGTTGACTTGTCTGGTCATCGAGAGGGAGGGGTCCAGGATGAAGCCCAGGTTGCGTGCGTGGTCGGTTGGCTTGGGTGCGGTGCCCAGGGCTGGAGGCCACCAGGAGTCGTCCCAGGCGGTGGGCGAAGATCCCAGGATGAGGACTTCCGTCTTGTCCTTCATCCACTCGGCAACGTCTTTCATCCCTTCGTGTAGGCAGGTTCTGGCGGTGTCGGGGTCTCTGGTGAGGGAGAGGATCAGCTGGGTGTCGTCGGCGTAAGAGATGATGTTGAGGTTGTGCTGGCGTGCGATGGCTGCGAGAGGTTTCATGTAGATGTTGAAGAGGGTGGGGCTGAGTGAAGATCCTTGCGGGACGCCGCAGATGACTTCGGTGGCCTCGGAGCGAAACGGGGGGAGGCGGACTCTTTGTGTTCTTCCGGCGAGGAACGAGATGATCCACTCCAGTGCCTTCTCTTGGATACCGATGTTGCTGAGGCGCTGGACTAGGGTGCGGTGGTAGACCGTGTCGAACGCAGCGAAGAGGTCCAGGAGGATGAGGGCCACTGTTTCCCCCTTGTCGAGCAGGGTCCGGATGTCGTCGGTGGCTGCGATGAGGGCGGTCTCGGTGCTGTGGTTGGCTCTGAAGCCGGACTGCGAGGGGTCGAGGGATCCGTTCGTCTCCAGGAAGGCGGTCAGCTGTCTGTTGACGATCTTCTCGATGACTTTAGAAGGAAAAGGGAGGAGCGAGATGGGGCGAAAGTTTTTGAGATCGGTGGGGTCCGCTGTAGGTTTCTTCAGGAGGGCGCTGATTCGGCGTGCTTCCAGCTCTCCGGGAAGGTGGCGGTGTTGAAGGAGGCGTTGATGATGTTCCGGAGTTGGGGTGCGATGGTGGAGTCGGCCTTGTTGAAGACGTGGTGTGGGCAGGGGTCGGTCGGTGATCCGGAGTGGACGGTGTTCATCGTGCGGGCTGTGTCTTCGGTGGTCACCGTGGTCCAGGTGCGAAGGGTGGCGGTGGGGGGCGTTGGTTCGACGGTTGGGTGCGTGGGTGGGGCGCCGAAGCTGTTGTGGATGTCGGCGATCTTGCGGTGGAAGAACGAGGCGAGGGAGTCGCAGAGGTCTTGTGACGGAGTGATGTCATTGGTGCCGGTGCTGGGGTTGGAGAACTCCTTGAAAATAGTGAAGAGCTCTTTGCTGTCGTGGGCGTTGTTGTCCAGTCGTTCCTTGAGGGATTTCTTCTTGGTGGTGCGGATGAGCTGGTGGTGCTTGCGGGTAGCGTGTTTGAGGGCGGTCATGTTGTCGGTGGTCCGGTCAAGGAGCCAGGCTTTCTCGAGGGTGCGGCAGGTCTTCTTGGAGTCCTTGAGGTCGTCGGTGAACCAGGATGCCTTCTTGCTTCTGGGTCTGCTGGGAGGGTTCTTTAGTGGCGCGAGGTCATCGGCGCAGGCGGTCAGCCACTGTGTGAAGTTGCGGGCTGCTTGGTTGGGGTCCGTTGTGTTGGCGGGTGGGCTTTGGCTGAGGGAGGTGGTGAGCTGGTCTGCGTTGATCTTGCTCCAATTCCTGTGAGGTACCTGTTGCGGGTGGTGGTGGGTCGTGGATCTTTTAAAGCTGAAGTGGACGCAGCTGTGGTCGGTCCAGTGGAGTCCGGTGGCATGGCTGAAGGTGATGTACTTGCTGGAAGAGAAGACGGGATCAAGCGTGTGGCCGGCGTAGCGGGTGGGGGTGCTGACCAGTTGCTTGAGTCCGAGGTTGGCGAGGTTTTCCAGCAGGGCGGTGGTGTTGCGGTCCTTGTTGTTCTCCAGGTGGAAGTTGAGGTCCCCGAGGAGGATGTAGTCAGTGGAGGGGAGGGCGTGCGGGCTGATGAAGTCTGTGATGTCTTCGCTGAATTGTGTGCGTGGTCCCGGGGGTCTGTAGACGAGGGTGCCTCTGAGGGTCGTCTTAGGGTCGGTGTGAATCTGGAAGTGGAGATGTTCGGCTGCGGCGAAGGAGTCGTTGGCGTCGGTCGTGAAGCGGATGGTGTTCCTGTGGACGAAGGCGATGCCACCTCCGGTCTGGTTGATGCGGTCCCTCCTGATGATCTTGTACCCGTCCGGGATGGAGATGGCGATGTCGGGTGCAGAGGAGGCGTTCATCCAGGTTTCCGTAAGGAAGGCGACGTCCGGTGATGTAGCGTCGAGGAGGTTCCAGAGTTCCATGGCGTGTCTGTGGACGGAGCGGGTGTTGATCAGGATGCACTTGAGGTGGTTGCTGCTGATGTTTGTCTTGGCGGGTGTGGGGCAGGTTCGGAGGCAGGTGAACTTGCAGGTGAAGCAGGTGAAGGGTCCGTGGGTGCGTCTCGGGGTGGCTCGGCAGCAGGCGTGGGTCCGGCCGGCATTGAGTGCGTTGAGAGTGGCGGCGTCGTAGGTCAGTCGGGTCGTCTTGTCTCGGCGGGGAGGGCCAGGGGTCCTGGCGCTGGGCGCGGGCCAGGCACGGACGGGCGCAGACGGGCTTACCTTTGGCGCACCTTCGGCGCTCAATCGGCGCTCCTGCTGCGCGGTCGCTCTGGGGGCGTCATAAGTAAGGAGCCGGGAGGGAGGAGCAGCTGGGTGGCGGGAGCTGGGCGGCGAATGGAATCACAGGGGGGTGGGGCCGCAGGGAGGCAGCGGCGGGAAATTCCAAGAAGCAGCGGGCAGCGGGAAATTCCCAGGAGCAGCGGGAAATTCCCAGGAGCAGCGGGCAGCGAGCGAAGGAATCTGCAGGCAGGAGGCGGCAAAGGCAGGCAGGAGCGGCAGCAGTGAGTGGGGCGACCAAGCCCTGTGGAGGGCTGAGCGGTCACACCGCCGGTGCAATACTAAAGGTTGCAAACACCTCAACCTTCAAACCTATAAGTCCGGCACTTGAACTGTACAAAACGCAAGCCAAAGCGGCTGCAATGTACGGCAGTGAGCTATGGGGGTACAGGGCTGGACCGGATCTCGCCAGAGTAGAAAACATCTTTCTCAGACGTCTTCTAGCCCTCCCCCGCAGCACACCTCTGATTCCCCTGAGACTGGATGTGGGCTTAGTTTCTATCGCTGCTGAGCTGGAGTCCAAGCCAGTAAGATTCTGGCACAGGCTCTGGTCCACCAGCGAGCTCCAACACTATAGGAGTGATCTCACCCACGTAATGGCCTTGAACCACGAGATAGAATCCCATGGCTGGCCTTTGTCAAGAAGGAATTGTACCGTTTAAAATTGCCTGAGCTTTGGGAGGCTCCAGAATTGGGCTGCCAAAGGCTATCTCGGAAACGCTTAGCCCAAATCTACAAGGAAAAAAGCCTTGATTCACTTATGACCTCAACTACTAACGGCACCCTTACTGAACGTTTTTTGCAATCCAAAAACTCCTATGAATTTGAGGGTTTTATGGACATTATTTTCCCAATTCAAGCCAGAAAACTGTTTTTTCAGTGGAGGTTTGGTACTTTACCTATTAAAACTTTTACCTCAAAATGGCTACAGAGGGAAGATAAGACCTGCCCGGGTTGTAATTCCCATGATGAGGAAGAAACCCACCTTTTTTTCTTCTGTCCTGCATACCACAGACCAAGGAAATACTGGCTGGTCCCCGTGTGCAGGAATTTGGGTTTCAGGAGCCATAAAGATGCTTACAGAGTTTTAAGAACTAGTACTCTGCCTCACATAGTCTTTGCTGTGGCTAAATTCATCATGGCTATGTGGCACATCAGGAGAAAATTGTTAATTTCATAAAACCTTAAACCATGAATTTGTTTTTAAAATCTGGACTGTGGTTTTTAATCAATTCATGTATGTTTCTTCCCTGATCAGGTAAGGTTCCCTCTTTCTCTCATCATGTTTGGAACGACCCGCACTCATTTTATGTAATGTGTCTGTAGAATTGTATCCCTTTTTTTTTTTAAATGATTGTTAAAATGTATATTCATGTATCTTTTATGGTCTTATTGACCGAAATAAAGAATTTTTGGATTGGATTGGTTAGACATATGTATTTGTGTGGAGAAAGAGAGGGGAACTTTGCCATTACTAGTTCTACCTTGATGAGATTGGTGCATGACATTAATTGTGTACATAGGCAAATCTTTTATGAGTTTGCGATATTTGAAAAAAAACTCCAAATCTATATGAAAGGTGAATTATAAGTTTGTGAGGTGTATTATGGATTAGGTTTATTTTACATTTTAAAAATAATTCAAAATGTGTGGGGTTTGAGATATAGGAATACATGAATATATGTGTATTGTAGTTTGTTTTATTGTAGTTATATGTTGTTTGGGTTCGTTTTTGAATAGTAATATGTGTATATTGAAAGATAGATTAGTGATTCTGGTAGTTTGTTTTTGTGTGTGGATATGTACATTTCTAGTATACCGCATAATTTTAGCTGTTGCTTTAAATTTGGAGCTGGAGACTGTTGAGTTTTAAGGTGTGCATAGACGTCTGTCTGAACTATGTTTCAACTTCTATATGTATTTTGATATGTTTTATACATGTGAAGGTGCATGTGCATGATGTATAATAAAGAGGTGTTGTTATTAATTAGGTTCTTTTTTTGAGTCTCTAGATAAGTACAGTTAATAAAATGCTGCATAATGTTTTATGTTTGTCTGAAATTTTAAGTTTGTTCTGTGAATTTTTAAGGTTTGGATAGTGGTATGACAGAGACACATTCATGTATGCTTCTGGGAATATGATAACAGTTTTACTGAAGATATGTGAAGGGTTCCTTCTTTGTATCTAGGTAGGTGTTTTATTATAAGTAGTTATAGAATTGCTAAGCAGAATCCTGAAACTGAGCTTTTAGATGTTTGTAGAGATGTTATTTGTTAGAGTAATTTGTATCATGTGAGGAAAGTTGGATTTCATATATAGTGCATAATGTTCAGTGTCTGTTGGAAAATTGAAGTGTACTCTATTAAGTTTTGAGCTCTGCTTGGTGTTGTGACTGAGATATGTACCTACTTGGTCATACACTTATAAAAATCACCCAGACACTACCTTTAAACTCCTGTAATCATTCAGGCAGTACCTTAGTACTTTTGTAATCACCCAAACAGTACCTATGGAGTTATAAAATCTCACACTCACTTTCAATCTATTGTAGAAATCCCCCCAGATATTACTCCTGCAGTCATGCAATCACACAGGCACTTGTTATGTATTACCTCTACAGTTATGCCATCATGCATGCTGTACCTATGTACACACTAACCTTGCAGTATTAGAATCATCCAGGGCCGACTGTTGCATTTATCTATTCACTTAGGCTTAGATCATTTGGGGGCCCGTTACGGACCCCCGGGCACCACCGCCACCTCCCCAGGGCTTTAAATACGTTGGGAGGAGGGCCGCGATGCCCCCCTCCTGGAGCCATTGATTTCCGGGTGGCGGTCCACAGGGCCGGCTCCTGCAACTGGGACATTGCTGTTTGCTATGGCGGGGTGGGAGCACACCACCCGCTCTGCCATAGCAAAGCTTGCTTTGCTTCACTGAAGCGAGAGCAGGAAAGCCTGCTCTCACTTCAATGAAGCAAAGCAGAATTGCTTTTGAGCAAGGGGAGCTGCATGTCAGCAGCTCCCCTTGCTCAAAAGCAATGCCAGCTCCAGTCAGAGGAGGGGCACTGGCGGGACCGTGGGGGCATTAGGGCTCCCCCACAGTCCCAACGCAAAGGGCCGGCCCCGGGGATGGGGTCCCCGGGGCAGTGAGTAGCCCAGGGAAGGGGGCCACACAGCCCCCTTCCCCTGAAAAGTTAATAATTACAAATGTGTGCAAAAAAATCATTTGATTTCCGCTGGGGCGGGCTGTTCTCTGGAAGGCGTGATTGTTGGGCTGCGCACCTGTGCTGACTGCAGACGCCGTGGCAGTTGGAGTCTGCTTTTCAGAGCAGGTCGCGTTGAAGCTGGAATTGGCACCTGACTCTGAGTCCTCCTGCTCCCCCGTGCAGCCGTGTTAAGACTTGAGTGCCCCGAGAAACGGAGGGGCCCTGCACCGGTGTCTACCTCATCCCCGACTCCAGGTAAGACCCCGCGGGTCTTTAAGCACCAGGCGGGTTGAGGGCTCACCAGGCTGTGTGGGTCGTGTCACTGAAGGACGGGCCTGACAGGGGTTCTCCGGAGTACTTGTGGACCAGAAACCATTGTGGAGACACTCATTTATCAGCGGGACTTCCTTCCTCTCCCCCGGCGACCATCACGGCCCGAACTTACATAAAGGGGCATTGCGGCATCAGGGCCTGAAAATAAGTACTTATACTCATCTTGTCTGAGAGTATTTAAAGCGTACCAGTTCTGACGGCACAAAACCGACCTGGCCTTATAAGTGTTGTGGGCCACATTCCTTTCTCAATTTGCTGCTCATCGGAGCTCTTCACTAACCGAGGAGGAGTCTCGCTATAGAGGCCCTTATCTGGATGTGGGGAGGAATACAGTCCCTACACACATTTCTCTCTCCTTATTTTAAGCCCTGAGACTGAACTGGTAACTACACAGCTTTCCTAAAAGACTACCAGGACCTGCAAGATTGCTTCCTTTATACCGGACACTGTCAGCAAGCATTGCTAATAAGGGCTATTGCCTTCTGGGGCCCCGCGCAACACCGGTACCACGGGCAACGTCTGTTTCAGGGGGAGACCACAGCTCCCGGACTGCTCCTTGGACAGCCGCAGCTGTGCTAATACGCGCCAGGAGGCGCATACAGATCCTGGGCCAAGGTCGGGCCCGTCTGCACCCGTCCATGCCAGACAGAGGCAGGGAGAACCAGTGGATAGCAGTGTGGTCGCCAGGATGGCCATAAAGCTCCTCTGATTCTACCAGGACTCACCTTTGGCCCAGGACTGCTGCGTGGGCAGTATTCCGCATCTCCCTTCTCCCAGGAGCATGGAGGGGGTCTGCTCCCGAGATCCCTGCTGCTTGTGCCGGCTGCGCGTGGGGCTGCCTTGGGCTTCGGAGACTACATCTCCCAGGCTCCCCCACATGAAAGAATTAAGTGTATTTGTAGAAGTGCATACTTGGGGTTTTTTGGTGGATTGTGAAGATAACGGGTAGTTGGTGTATATATCTTTCATTTATTCTTACTGAGTAACAAGTTTGGTTTAAGCATGGGAGAGAGCCCACCCCAAATCTCTAGGCCCAATACGCGCCAGAAAACTACTATGCGCACACCCAACCCAAAACCAACCACTATTGATAAAATGCTACGACAGGTGTTGGGCACAGTCTCTAATGAGATTGAATGTACGGAACGTAGGCTCTCCTTGACTCCCCCTACTCAAATCCCCTCATTGGAACTAGAAACGGGAGCACCTAGTCTAGCTCAGACACTAGATCTGTCCGCTACCCCAGATCTGATGGAACTTTCTGAAAGGGCCCACCCTGTATCTCCTGTTAAAACACCTGTGGGGGGGCAAATAGGAAAGGCCCTCAAAGATAACAAAAAAAGGGGGGGTATGGGAGTTCCTCCTTGAGAGTATCAACTAGTACCCAGACTGTAAACAACAACGGAAGCTGTCATCCAGAACTGGAGCCACCGATATGGGTCTCCACGTTTCTAAAAGAAATTAGAGAGAACTTGGAAACACATATCCACAGTAAGATGGGAGCCCTTAAACAGCATTTAGAGAAGCTTACTATGAAGGTTGACACCTGGGGAAGCAAAATGTATGCTTTTCTTAAAACCGTCGGCAACCCGAAACCTATAGAACCGAGCCACACACAACAGAGTAGCCAGGTGACTGCCCCTCCCGGAACTGTTACCACTGAATCCAACGTTTTGGATAAGCCCCCTCCTGCGACTAAATCTGCTATGACACCAGGGGGAGCTCGCCCGGGGACAGCAAGGGACCAAAGGGAGGGGGCTGTTGGTCAAGGGTTGTTGCCTGTGGTATCCCCTTTAGTTCTGCCAGCAGAGGGTAGGACATTGAGCACTAGCAGAGGAGATCAAGAAAATAATTTAGCATTAAATAGATCACCTATTAAAGATACCTTGCCATGTCTAGATCTACCTTCTGCATCAATTCCTTATACTGTTATTCTTACTGGAATTCCTGAGTTAGATCCAAATAAAGTTGAGTAATACCCGAAGCTAAAATATAAAGTTATTTTCTGGCTAAATTTTCTGGCTAAATAAATTTAGACCACTGCCCCCTCTGAAATTTTATAAGCGAGGCGGGTTAGCTGGATAGGACCAAAGAAAAAAGATATACAGGGGGATTGTGTATTAATCAACTTTAGGGACCCTAGGGTAGTCCACCATATCCTACAATGGGACCATGCAAGGGATACCAATGGTATAAGGTCCCCGCCCCTTGCTTATTTTTATCCCCCTACCCCACTACTAGAAAGAATGGGTGGTGTCTACAAAAAATGGGAATACCGAGCCAAGCCTGATTCCACATCATATACCTTACAGGGACCTGACACACTTTCATCCTTCAACATCCCAGTATGCAATAGATTTAGTAGTCTGTATTTAGTCGATTGACTAAACCCCCCAATAGAATCTGCTGAAGGACCTACTACATACACACTACCTCAGTAAGAAAGTGAAATATTCAGGCAAGGGGCTTGTTATCTTGAGGTATCAAACATGGCTGTAGAAAGTCCAAATAGACCGGGAGATTTACCCAGTGCACCGGGGGATGTTCTGGGAATTCACCCTGGTCATGAGGGGCCCTCTAACCAGCTAATTGTACAGGAGGTAATTACCACTCCTCCCTTGTCTGCAAAACCTTCAGTTCTATCTAACTTAAGGCTTCTCTCTAGGAATATAGCAGGCTTAGCCTCTAAGTTAGACGCTCCTGACTGGGGAACCTTTGTTGACAACCATGGGCTATGCCTCTTTCAGGAGACATGGGCCACTACCCCAATACATAGGACAGGTTTTGTAACACACACAATCCCAGCACATCAGGGACAAAGGGGTAGACCATCGGGGGGTCTCTGTATTTGGACTGCTATCCATTTAGGGTGCACCATTCAATATCTTGACACTGGCTCCCCGGATATACTTTGTATTCTCCTCTTGCTCAAGGATCAACTTAAGTTGGCTATCATAAATGTGTATTCTCACCCTGTAAAGTTGGGGCAAACCTCTCAGACCTTGGACTCCCTGTCTCATTTCCTCTCTTCCCTCTCTGAGCCTGTCCACCGAGTTGTTGGAGGGGATTTTAATTGTCATTTTGAACCCTTAAATGGCATTAACCCTTGTATTACTAGTGAAGAGGATGCTGTCTGGTCAATCCCGTTATGTAATACTTATCCGACTAGGGGGTGGTCCCTGCTCGTCCTTCAATTAACCTCACTAACATTAGTCCACTCAAGGGCCTGCAACGGACGACTCCTGGCAGGTAATCCGGGTAAGCCAACCTTTAAAAAAATAGGACAGGCGTCTCTAATTGACTACATATTTGTTGATGTTGATTTCTGGACCAAAATCCAGGACTTTGCTGTGCCCCCAAGATGCGAAAGCGATCACAATCCATTAGTACTCCTCCCAGCCTCCTTCAACTTTAATCACAAGCGAAGGAGGTAGAAGAGTCTGTTGGGGTACTTTGGCTGTTTCTGATGAGAAAATGGCTACCATGTATAGTGAGATCATCCCCTTTCTTGAGTCTGTTTTTAATGCTATTGGAAACCATCAAGACCATGAATCTCTGATATCGATAAAAAAATAATCACCAAGAGATGTTTTCTAAATTGTCAGACTTTTTTACATACAAGATAATAGTAGTAGATCTGTTCGCAAACCAAAACACCCATGGTTCAACAAGACCAGTAGAGAAGCCAAACTAGCACTTCTACTCACAGTCAGTCAGTCAGTCAGTCAATTATCTTTATTCGATTATTAAAAATCATAAAAGAACGAGCAATAATACATGACAACATTTCATCAGAACACATAATCAAAACACATAATAATACAAGTCAATATTTTGTTAAAAAAACCCTGAGCCTACAATGTACAAAATAAGTTATTCATAAATATTAAAAATATTAAGATCAGTGCGATATAAAATTGTAATCATTACTATAGAGTAAGGTGCCTGGTTGTAGAACGATACTTATTTATACGTGCGCCTGCAACCAAAAAACTAGCAACATGAAATGCTACTTTTAAATTGGGAAGAAGTTGCAGGAACATCATAGCTGGTTTTACCTGCGTAAAACCCAAATTGCACAATATAGGAAGCAAGTATTTTTTTTCTGATCTCGGTATAATGGCCGCAGAACAAGATAAAATGAGTTGTGTCCTGGATAGAAAAGTGATCACAATCACATGGTACGGCATTTTCAGGTATAATCCAGGATAAAGGGAATCAGATCCAGACGAAATCTCGTTAGAAGGAAACGGTGGTATGGTTTAGTTGCCAACAAAAGATATGGTTCCATACCTGGGACAGATGTTAACATGCAATGTTTCCTAACCGTAGATTTATTTAACTCTATAGCTTCCCTCTCCAGAACATAGAAATTTATCAGGGTGTTTTTAACTGTTTTTATATCTTCCTGATTTATCAAATGTGGAGAAGAAAAAAGTTCGGGTCGGCCAGCTAAAGTTAAGTGCGTCTGTACGTATTTTAGCCACGGGATGTTATAAGCTCTGTCCAGGGCTAGACAATCTTTTAAGATAGTGTGATTTAATGTAAGCTCCTGGTTGAGCCAGATTTTCAGCCAACCAATAACTGGGGCTAATTTTAAAATGTCGGAAATATAGCCCAGTCCAAGCTCTGTGTGTGTTATATAGGTGGAGGTCGATTGAGGGACAGAAAGCAGAGTTCTCAGAAATTTATTTTCTACTTTCTGGATTTTATCATGATTAGTGTACCCCCAAATAACAGAGCCGTATTGGGCAACCGACAAACATTTAGATTTGTAGACCTTTATAATGCTTTCCATGGGGCGGGCTCCAAGTTTTTTAGCAAAACCAAGCAACCCAGCGGCCGCTCTTGCCACAGCGTTGCTTTTAACGGAGTGCTGGGGGCCCCACGTGCCCTTTTCATCAAAGGTCACTCCTAAATAGGGAAAAGATGGAACTCTTCTAACCTCTTTACCAGCACAAAAAAATGTTTTCAACTTTCTTTTCCTGCCTGCGGCTCCTGCAATCATTACATGAGATTTTTCTGCATTGGTTTTCATGTCCAACGAGGACATGAAATCCCCAAAAGCTAAAAGAAGTTTGTTTAATGCCACTCCAGAGCGTGCCAAGAGGACAGCATCGTCCGCGTACAGGAGGACAGGTATCTTTGTCTCTCCTGCGCGCGGAATGTCAGTATGGGAAGCTGCCAGAACTGCCTCAAGATCATTTATGTAGAGAGTAAAGAGAAGGGGGGCAAGGATACACCCTTGCCTAACCCCCCTCTCTGACTTAAAGTGGCAAGTACATCTTCCTTCCCTGGTCACTCTGACCGAGGTCTTAAGATCTCTATGTAGCTCGGCCAGATACCTAACCAAAGGAGCATCAATGCCCATGGTCAAAAGGACCCCCCACAGCTTAGCCCTGTTGACCAGGTCAAAGGCTGAGGAGAGGTCCATGAAGGCCATGTACAGAGAGCCCCCCTTGGCAATTTCATATTTATTTATGATCAGTTCTAGATTTAGACACTGATCTAAAGTTCCTCTTTTAGCTCTAAAACCATATTGTGCGTTTGATAGGACACCCTTCCCTTCTAACAGCTGGGTCAGTCTTCCTAAAAGGACTCTCCCCAGGATTTTTACACTGGAATCGATGAGAGAAATTGGCCTATAACAGGCCGGGTCTGTTCTCTGTCCTTTTTTAAAAATCGGTATTATGGTAGACTTAGCCCAGCTGGTGGGAAAAGTAAAATCCCTTGTAGCGTTAAAAATATTTGTGAGGATTTTGGCGCTTAGTTCAGGGGCACTCTTAAAGAAGTCAGCAGGAACCCCATCGGGGCCCGGTGCCTTTTTAGAGAGTGTGTCATTTATCGCTTTCTTCACCTCCTCTATGTTAAAAGGAGAGATGGTGGTTTCTAGTTGTGTGAATTGCACTCCACATCCTGGAGTGATATCGGGGCAGCTATAAATGTTACTGAAATGTGTGACCCACTGTTCATCAGGTATGGTGCAGTCTGCTCTCTGCTTCTCTAATCCCACAAAAAATGGATGGTTTATTATCGCCCAAAATCTAGCACAATCTCTCTGTATATCAGGCGACAATAAGTCATTCCAGGCCTCCTTTTTAATCTCGGATTTCTTCATCCTGATAGCATGACTGTATTGTTTCCTCAGTGATACTATCAGTTCTTTGTCTCTTGGTTTATTTTTTAAAGCTTCCAAGAGGCTTGAGTGAGCCTTGGAACAATTTGAATCGAACCATTTGGGGCCCTTATGTATATAGGGCTTGTTCTTTACGGTCAGGTCTAAATTGACCTGACGGCAAATAACATTAAACGCCTCTATCAATGTAGTTACAGAGTTATTAATATCCAAGCAGATTGCAACCTCCCCCTCAACTTTGGCCAGGGTATCCTGTAGAAAAGTAATTGGGGTTACTTGGTCCCATTTCAGTCTACGATTCTGGTCTCTCAGGACTAAATCTGTCACACATAAAGCTTCAATCACTCTCTTCCCCAAAACTCCCCGTGATACAATCTCTAAAATTATAGGGTTGTGATCACTAAAAGCTGAAGTTTCTACCTTGTAATTAAGCACTTCAGACAAAAAACTGGACGATAAAAATATATAATCCACAATTGTGCCTGTGTTGTTACCCACGTATGTTGGTAACCTCGAGCCTATATCGCTACTATATGATTCATAAAGATTAAAAATTGCTAGGAGCGATTCCAAAGCCTCTCCACGTGGTGAGTGTTCGAAATGCGGGGTAGAGGAGTAGGGGAGAAATCCTCATGTTCCACGCGGCAATCCATATTACATGGGTGGATGTTGTAATCACCCAGAAGGATCACCTCAAACCCATGAGCACTATTCTCACTGTGGGTAGACAGGAATTCCTCTAAAGTTACCAAATGCTCATTCAAGATTTGACTGACAGGAGAATTATAAAAATTAACGACTAATAAGGGCTGTGAGTTTGGTGTAGTTAGTTCAACCGCTAAGATATTTATTGAATTAGTTTCAATCTGCCTTGGCTTTCCTTGAATATCTAAGGAGATATATATGGCCAAGCCCCCCTTTGCCCTTCCTGAGTTGCTAGGTACTGCCGGTACAAAGAAATTGGAAAAGCCGTCCAGAACAAGTCTGTCTGACGTTTCCCAAGTTTCTTGGAAAGCAAGAATGTCATTTGATCTAATAATCTCCAACCAGTTCTTGTCGTTGAATTTGGCTCTAATGCCAGCTACATTCCAGCTCATAATTCTGCAGACCCTGAGACCTGTAAGTTTTGGATCTAATGATCTAAGAGCAAGCGAAGGACCCTCACCGTTAGTATCTTTTCTTGGAGAGAGTCAATCGTTTTGATCCATGAAGGATAATGGGGCATAGCGATTAAACAATTGAAGGGGTTCTACAAAAGGATTGTGCTGTGGTAAGAAGGGATGATGGGCTACTGCATTATGCCTTATGTCCTGCCCCCATCTGGAATTTGAGTCCCAAGCTCTATCCCACCCTGGTGCTGGAGTCCTTGGGTGGGTAACGTTCTGCTGTTCACCGTAAAAGAACTTAAGGGTTAGGGGTACAACAGTACCCTGTCTGCGTTGGGGAGGAAATAGGTTAGCAAGTATATTTGGCAGGACGTCTTGATTTGAGAGGCTCACTGCCACGCAGTCCCCTTTAAACTTTTTCGGCCGGTTTCCCAGCCAGGAGACCCTAGTTGCTGACTTAATTACACTTGCCAAATGATGCTTGCCCCCTGGAGCTAACCGCATGTTACTGGTTAACCAGTGCAGAGCCTTACTTGTGAGAGAGGTAGGGCTTTCCACAGTTCCCCCTTCCAGGGGAGGGACATTCGCTAACACTAGGACCACTGGTGTGGCCTCAACTAAAAATTGAAGGGGGTCCGTTGAGTGAGCAATTACTGGGGAAGAAGCTAACAGAGGGGGTACTATCTGTTGGGATGTTAACTAACAGAGGACCCTCGCTGGTGGTGGTCGCTGATGTTGATGGTTGGAGCGGTAAGTTCTCATCAGGCGGCTGGTTCCCTGCACCATCGCTTACAACCTCTCTGGCCACAATTCCCTCTGTATTATTGCTCAAGTTAGTAACTAACGTAGTTATGTTTTCTATCCCACCTGCAACCGTAGTGTGGAGTCCCCCCAATCTCTTAATCTCCGCTTGCAGTTTGTCAATTTTTGAAGTTAAAGGTTTAACAATGGCATTAATTTTTAACTCAAGAAAGTCAGCAATCCTTTCAAAAAAAGCGTCCTCAAAAGTATGATTATGATTATCTTCCACAATGTTTACTTGCTTCAACTTTGGGGTAGTAGCCTTCTTCCTTCTTGCCCCCGGGCGTGGGCCACCCTGCTTGGGTGGGTTTTTAGTACATAAACGTCTTGGCCTTGTAGCGCGCCCTTTGGGTGTCTGCTCGTCATAAGAAACTCGAGTCTGTTTCTCCTGATCAGAGTCAATGTCACTCTCATCCTCTGCGTTGGAAACCTCAGAGGCCGGGACTACGTTAACAGGTGTGCCGCTTAATCCTTGGGGAATAGGGCCACTAGTTATGTCCTCCTGATGAACTGCCTGCAAAATAGTGTCATCAATCAGAATAGATGCAGTGGGGGACAAACAACGTAGATCTGGGGATTGGCTCAACCCCAGAGAGTTTCTCCTCTGCTTGTTTATTTTTTTCACGGTTTGGACAAGGTAGTTGTCAAGAGTGTTTTGTGGGGCTTCCTTCGATTTCATAGACATCTTTGCAATGTACACTCACTCTCACTTTTAGTACGATTTTAGTAGTTAATAGGAGAGACTTAGAGCCAAAAGTCTTACTTGCGGTGATGATTCCTGCAGCGTTTCTGGCCCTGCCCCTGCGTCCTCCTGCCGATGAGGGCCGTAGAGGGCCCGCCCTTTGCCCGGGCTTAGCCCCGGGCGTCCCGCTTGCGTCCCGCGAGCGGGTGTCTCGGGGAATTTGTAGCGCCTCCTGGCGCGTTCTCCCCGCGTCCCTGGTCACGTGCTGTGCGCCGCCGCGTGGCCTGCCGGGTGTTGTGGTCCCCGGAGCGGCGGCGCGGTCGTTGTGAATCTGGTGACTCTTGGCGGTGGCGGCTGGGACCTGCTGCTGACTCTCAGTGGTGGCGGCGGTAAGTTTAGCTGTCTCCCCCGCTCTGCCGGGGTCTCGGGGAATTTGTAGCGCCTCCTGGTGCGTTCTCCCCGCGTCCCTGGTCACGTGCTGTGCGCCGCCGCGTGGCCTGCCGGGTGTTGTGGTCCCCGGAGCGGCGGCGCGGTCGTTGTGAATCTGGTGACTCTTGGCGGTGGCGGCTGGGACCTGCTGCTGACTCTCAGCGGTGGCGGCGGTAAGTTTAGCTGTCTCCCAGTTAAGGACAAGGATGCTCCAGGCATTAGATTAGCTAGGTCGAAAGCAACCTGGGAAATTGAAAAATGGGAAGCGATTAGGAAAGCCTTAGATAGCAGAGATATGCGTTCCTTCTGGAATCTTGTGAAGACAGGCCATTCAGAAGGTAATTTGGCCATTGCTCCGAACTTGGCAGAAGAATCCTGGCGATCACATTTTAAAACACTATATGCTAGGCACGTGAACACAATTGTATCCTAGGGTTTAATGGATGTTTCACTTATTCCCGTGAATATGGCACCACCTCCCTGTACACTGTTGGAAGTAAATCTGGCACTGGGTAAGCTACTCCTTAATAAAGCACCTGGTCTGGACAGGATCCCTGGTGACCTGTTTAGATCTGAACGGGGAATATGGGCTCCTTACCTCCAGTTTTTATTTAACTCACTATTTCAAGGTATGGAGCTCCCTCCAACCTGGCTTGGTGCCGAGATTATTCCAATTTTTAAAAAGGTTCACCTTTGGACCCGGCTAATTATCGGCCCATTAGCCTCATTGATGTCACCTGAAAGATCTTCGCCCGCGTAATTTTAGGGCGTTTGCAAGCATGGATAGATGAGTCAGATATTCTCACCCCCCTACAAGCAGGCTTTAGGTCCAGGACATCAACCTTTGATCAACTTTTCTGACTTCAACTAATTTATTGGAAGACTGTAATCTTGGGAGGCGGCTGTCTTTACCTGACTTTTGTGGACCTCAAGTCCGCATTTGATTTGGTCCATCGAGAGCAGTTATGGGGTTTGTTACATGACATGGGGGTTCCGGCCTACCTTTGCCAAATTTTAAAGGCACTTATGATAGGGTCAGATTTGGAAAAAGGGGTGAACTTACAGCGCCTTTTACGGTGGAGCAAGGGGTTAGGCAGGGATGCGTGTTGGCTCCTACTCTTTTTTCTCTTTTCCTGAACGGTCTAATAGATACACTATTAACCGCAAAGGACATAGACTCTCCAAGGTCGGCAAACAGGAAAATACCAGCCTTGATGTTTGCCAACGACACGCTGCTCCTCTCTAAATCATCTATGGGGATGCAGCGTGTCCTGGATGAGTTTAGCTCATTCTGAAGGAAAAGGAATCTGGAGATCAACATCAAGAAAAACAAATATATGGTTTTCCACGCAAATACAGCAAACTACCCACACCCCCAATTGGATGGAAGACCGTTAGAACGAGTCTCTACCTTCGATTATCTGGGTATTTCACTGAATGAAACAATGGATTGGAGAACCCAGATAACGAAGGCAAATTTGAGGCTAACCCAGTCCTTGGGAGGCATCTTTAAAGTGTTTAAAAAGAGCTCCCAAAAAGTAATAGGCCCACCCGCTGAAATTTATAAAATACAAGCAAGGGGAGCATCTCTCTATGGTGCTGAACTTTGGGGGCATTGTTCATCCCATTCACTACAGGTAACGGAGAATTCTTTCCTCAGACAGCTGCTAGGGCTGCCAAAGAGTAAGCCTTTAACTCCGCTGAGAATGGATCTTGGCATTGGTCCCATCTCTGATGTTATCGGCTCTCGCCCTCTCCTCTTCTGGTGCCGCATATGGAGTACGCCAGAGCTAATTAACTACAGAGAGGAATTGCGGGATGTAATGTGCATATTGTGGGCAAAATATTTGCCTTGGCTATCCTATGTTAGGAGCTTGTGCTTTTCTCTAGGTTATGGTAATCTATGGGTGAACTCAGAGGACTTTTGTCCTAGTAGCTCAAAAAAATCCCTAGTTACAGCGATGAAGGAACACAAACTTGTTCGCTTAGTTAGTAGTACAAATTCAAGCTCCTTGACATCAAGGTTTCTTGATGTCAAGCAGCAGTATAAATTGGAAAAGTCTTTGGATGATATCCAATCTTTTTTGGCAAAAAAACTATTTATCCAATTCAGATTTGGAACACTCCCACTGGGTGCTTTTGTAAATAGATGTAAGGGTTCAGCTCAATCCCTCTGACCAGGCTGCACTGTAGCGGAGGCGACAGAACTACATGTAATACTTTTCTGTCCTGCTTACCATAGGCCTAGATCGAAGTGGGTCTACCAGTTGTGTAGAAATCTAGGGTTAAGAAATTATAGTGAGGTTTTTAGGCTTCTCAAATACGAAACATCACCAATTTATGTAGCCACTATCTCAAAATTCCTACTTGCAATGTGGTGTGCCCGCAGACGAATCCTAAAGAGAAATGAGCAGGATAATTGATGACGCTTCTGTATGTATTAATCATATATCCCCTTTGCTGCTGTGTAAAAACATCGTGAATGAGATGATAATAATCATGTCCCTGTTCTTTTTAGTATGAAAGTGTTACCTTACTTTTGTAATCTATTTATTTTTTTAACATGTAGCTTAATAGAACATGGATTGAAGTATCACTGATGTTTTCACCCTTTTTTACATATTATATAATAGATTGTGCTCTGGGTTTGTGGGATTGGGCAGTTATTTATTGTGTGCTTTGGCTGTCTTTGCTGTAATTTACTGTTGTATACTATTTATCTTGGTCTTTGATGTTACATTTTAATTTGCTCCTTTGTAATTCCGTCTATTTTAAGTATTGTTGGATGAGTGTACATTTTATCTTGCTGTTATGGCTGTAAAGCCGAATAAAAGTATTCTTGACTTGAAAAAACAAAAAATGTGTGCATGCCCCCGGGATTGTGTCCCCAGGGCGAAAATAAAATATTAGAAGTGGACCGTTTTTTTCATCAAAGTTCGACAATAGCTAGGCGCTCAGCGTGGCCCCTAGTGTAAACGCAATGGGTGCGCGGCTCCAGCACGGCCCCCTAGTGTAAACGCAATGAGTGCGTAGTTCTGAAAGCAGCAATAGGTGCGCGGCTCCAAGCAAAAAAAAATTCTAAAGGTAGGTAATATGTTGGGTTATTGGGTGGCTCTAAAAAGAGCCCTTGTTTTCATTGGGAGATTGGTGTAGCTTCATGTAAGAAACGTTGTATCTAGGTAACTGTTTTGTTATAAGTAGGTATAGAATTGCTAAGCAGGAACCTGAAACTGAGCTTTTAGATGTTTGTAGATATGTTATTTGTTAGAGTAATTTATATCATGTGAGTAAAGTTGGATTTCATATATAGCGCATCATTTTCTGTGTCTGTAATCAATCAGGCAGTACCTTAGTACTTTTGTAATCCCCCAAACAGTACCTATGGAGTTATAAAATCAAACACTCACTTTCAATCTATTATAGAAATCCCCCAAATATTACTCCTGCAGTCATGCAATCACCCAGGCACTTGTTATGTACTACCTCTACAGTCATGCTATCATGCAGGATGTACCTATGCACTTATGTCATAACCCACACACTTAGGGGCCGATTATGATCGCGGACGGACTTGAGTCCGTCCGCGATCACCGAGGATGAGGGAACGTCCGCATGGGCTGCGGCGTTCCCTCCTGTGCTATTAGGATGTGACCGCCACCCTGGCGGTCACATCCTCTATTTTTAACATTGCGGCGGGTGCAGCTTCAAGCTGCACCCGCAGCAATGTTAAAAATGCACGCATTGCATTTGTATGTAGAAAGTGTCAGGCACCGCGCGGTGCCTGCCGCTTTCTGCATACAAATACAGGCGGGTACCATAGGTACCCCCCATGTGCACCCCCCACGCCCCTTCACCTAGGGGGCCCGCAACGGGCCCCTGCAGTGAAGATCCGTATGCTTTTCAACTGCGGTAAACCCGCCGCGGAAAAGCATATCTTGGCAGCAATCCTAATATGGCGGACGGTGTCTGAGAGACACCGCCACCATATTAGAGCTTTTCCACCGCGGTTGTAAGCCAACCGCGGCGGAAAAGCGGCGGACGGAAACCAGGACCTACCAGCCATCCTAATGTGGCGGTGGGTCTTTGGTGGGTCCGCTATGGTTTTTCCGCATCCTCTGGGCCGGCGGTGGCTTCCGCCGGCCCGGAGGATGCGGAAATTCCGCAATCATAATAGGCCCCTAAGCTTGCAGTATTAGAATCATCCAGGGCCTACTGTTGCATTGATCTATTCCCTTAGGCAGTACTCAATGAGTCATCTATAGTTTCAGGTGATATTTATACCCAGGCACTATGTTTGCACTCTTTGAATCATGCAGGAACTACAAATGCAGTTATGTAATCACTCAGTCAGTAGTCATGTTGTTATGAAGTCACCCAGGCACGTCCTTTGCACTCCTTTATTCACTCAGGCACTCCCTCAGTAGTCCTGCAATCAGCCAAGAAGTACCCATGCACTTGTAAAAAGCGCCCAGTCACTTCCTATAAAGTCATGTCAATCCCCAGATATTACCCCTGTTGTCATGTAATCCGCCTGGTATTACCTATGTCCTCCTTTAATCCTCCACACGTTACTGTTATTCTCATGCAATCACCAATGCATTAGCTATACAATGGTTCAATTACCCAGGCAGTATGTTTTTAGTCTTTCAATCACACAGAGACTACTCTTGTACTTATGTAATCACTCAGCCAGTGTTCCTGCACTTATAAATTCACCCAGGCACTACCTTTGCAGTCTAGTAATCTCTCAGGTAGTACCTTAGTAGTTTTGCAACCACCCAGGCATGGACTTATAATATCACCCATTCACTTTTAATGTATTTCAGTAATTCTCCAGATATTACTGCTGCAGTCATACAATGAGATAGACACTATGTATGTACTACTCCTACAGTCATGCAATCATGCAGGCTGTACCTATGCACTCATGTAATAACCCACACACTACCCTTGCAGTAATAGAATCAGCCAGGCCCCCCTGTTGCATTCATCTCTTCAGCTAGGTCCTTCTCCTTGACATATATATTTTAAAACAAAGACACGATCACCAATCCCAGCATTTAAGAACTCTCATAGATATTTAAAAGGGTTGACCACAACACAAGGGAGGATAAATAACCCCTCCATGCCTGGTAGGTCCTAAAGGACTTTTAGTATAGACCATACACCTAAACCAAGGTTGAAGGGGGTATCAAATCAAAACCGCTAAAAATTAAAATCACAATACCAATGTTTTTCTTAAACAGAATTGACTATAGAAGCGCCTGGAGCCCCAAGGAGCCCCGCTTTCTCGAAATCATGTTTCAACAGAGGATTAACCAAATGGGAGGATAAATAACCCCTATATTTTTGGTAGGTCTTAAAGGATTCTTAATATAGACCATATACCCAAAACCAAGGGCGGGAAAGGGGGTATCAAATAAAAACCGCTGAAAATTCAACCCATAATGTCAATGTCTTTCTTGAATAGAACTGAGTGTAGAAGCGTGTGGAGCCCCAAGGAGCCCCGCTTTTTCAAAATCATCATTCAGCAGAGGATCAATCAACCTGCAGTGAGCAGTAGGTCCTGGGGTATCCATGTAATATATTTCGCTCCCAGACCACTTGATGGCCAGAGTCTAAGATAAAAACTCATACCCTTGTCCCTCTGCCCACAGCGCCAGCACCAAGATATAATTGCAGCCCCCAGGTGCGCAGAACATTTTCCGACACTGTGGAAATATCTCCTGAAACAACCCAGTGAGATTGTGAGGTGGGTGAACCAATATTCCCCCTATGTTCCGATAGATGATGACTGAGAGGCTGTATGGGGTATGAAAGGAAGCAGATGTATGGAACTATATAAAGAATAGATTAGGAGCGATTGGGGACCCCTTGGACAGCTATGCCATTAAATATGCATCAAGGATGAGAGGGTATGAAGTGATTTTCCCCACACTAGGCTCGTACTGCTGTTGGTTTGATTAATTGTGGGGTATATCCAGAAAGAGGATGTTATGAAAACTCGCACAAATCAAGGTTTACTCACTGAGGGTTGGGACCCAGGATATAAACTCTGTTCATTTGTGGGGTAGTGGGTTACATAACTGTTTGTATTGATTTGATGTGTTTTAATATATAATAACATACTGATTGTATATATCTTTTAAATAGGATTCACTGGTGTTTTTAATTGAAAGAGAACATTTTATATACATTTGTCCTGAGGAAGGTGGAGTATATTTACACAAAGGCCATCGAAACGCGTCGACGCATTTTTTGGTTGTTACATCCAAGAATCTAACTGGGTAGTGACTAAATGAAATGATTCAAGGACACCCAAGAGATAATACAATAATGAATTCTACATGGAGTAACGAATTTTTGATGTTTTTATGAGCACATTTTGTTGTTTGTTGTTCTCTCAACTTTCTTTTTATTTATTTATTTTACAAGTATATTGTTGGTTTTCTTTATGTATGTATTTGATGAAATATTTCTTTGTGAAAGCACTTTTAATTATTGTATAAGTTTTAAATACTACATTAGATTTGTTTACTTTTGTAGATCATGTGTTTATGAGTATTGTTCTGCCTAGCTGACTATTGGGGCCTTGGTTGTCTCCATTTGGGGGCACTACTGTGAAGGAGAACGTCTGATGGATAAATGAGGTTGAATATATGGGCATGTATGGTTAGGATTAATTAGCAAAGCGAAATCAATTTCCCAGGAGAGACTTGCTCTTTTTTTACCTGTGGTACCCCTTCTCTTGGGTATGGGGTCGCTCCCTTTCTCTTTATCACTACTCAATAACGTGCCTGTGCCTTCAGCAGAAATCCATACCTTTATCCATGCACTGAACCTCTATGTATGCAATTGTGCAATTACCCAGTCACTATCTATCCTCTTCTCCAATTACACAGCGCCTACCCTTGCACTTATACAATCCTCTAAGCACAAGTCATGGAGTTATGCAATCACTCAGGCAGATTTATTACATGTCTATTACAGGTGTTACCTATGTACTCCTGTAATCCCCCAAACGTTACTGTTGTACTCACGCAATCACCAATGCATTAGCTATACAGTGGTTCAATTACCCAGGCAGTTTGTTTTTAGTCTTTCAATCACGCAGAGACTACTGTTGTACTTATGTAATCAATGAGTTCACTAGGAATGAGATATACACCTACGTAATCTTATTTTTCAATTTGTTTCCTCCAATTTGTCCGTTCAAACATTTCGGGCATGCAAAACTATCTCTACGCTTCATCTCATTGCGGTGCAACAATAACTACATGACGAAGGTCCCTCCATGATGTAGTACTTATGTAATCACTCATGCAGTAGTCATGCTGTTATGAAATCACCAATGCACTACCTGTGTACTCCTTTATTCACTTAGGAACTACCTCAGTAGTCCTGCAATCAGCCAAGAACTACCCATGTTCCTATAAAATCAGTCAGTCGCTTCCTATGTAGTCATGTCTATCCCCAGATATTACCCCTGTTGTCATACAATCAGTCAGGTGTTACCCAATGCATTAGCTATACAGTGGTTCTATTACCCAGGCAGTATGTTTGTAGTCTTTCCATCACGCAGGGACTACTCTTGTACTTGTGTAATTAATTAGTCAGTACTCATACACTTATACAATCAGTCAGTCACTTACTATGTAGTGATGTAAATCCTTAGATATTATCCCTGCCATCATGGAATATGTCAGGTGTTACCTATGTAGTCCTTTAGTGCCCCAGATGTTACTGGTGTACTTATAAAATTTGGTGTATAATTATTTTAATAATATTATCATTACTTAAGATTCATCATGACTAAGAAAGAAGAAAAGGAAAGGAAAGAAAGAAAAGAATCCTATTTAAAAAAAAGAAATTAAGAAATTAGACAAAGTAGAACTAGTGGCAGTGAAGAAAAGGGCTTCTGGTAAGAGAATTAAAGATTTTGTTAAAAGAGTTTTAAAGATGATTACAAATTTAGAAAATGGACAAAACAAAAAGAAAACTTTGTTCAATCATTCAGAAGGAAAAGCAAAAAAAAATAGTGATAGAAGATCAAGTTTTGGTAAAAACAATCTATGATGAAAGAAGGGTGAAACAGTTTAAAGACATAAGGAAGCGCATGTTTCAAATTGTCATCCGTTATATGTAATATATATCTCTGTACATTGTCATAATAAATCTAATAAAAATATATTTTTTTTTTAAAGTAGAGTGCTGCAAAACGTAATGAAACAATAAAAAAATATATGAAATGATCTGCATTTTATTTAAAAAAAAATATTGAAAGTGTAGTCGAAAAGGCTTTTGAATTAAAAAGATTGTTTATATTAGTTTTGAACAGAATGAGAACACTCAATAAATAATGGGCTTTATGAAGGAGAAAAGTAAAAGAAAACGAATGATCAATAGGACTAACTTTTGCAAATTATTTGGGGGAAATGGAAGCACACTTCTAGTAGTAAACACTTTTTTTAATTAAGAGAGCTATTTTCAACAAAATACATTAGTTCATGCAGTTGATACCAATGGTCATTCCTATGAGGTTAAAAATGGTTGTCCAATTGAAAAAGAAAAGATGGTTGCTAGAAATGTAGAAGTAAGAGCTGAAGAAGTTGAAGGGGGACGTCCTCAAGCTCCAGTGTATAAGTGGTATCGTAGTAGCATTTATAGTATACAACAGGAATCTATTGATATTTTTGTAAATGTTTTATGAGAATACAGAAAAAAAAGTGTTAAACAGAAGATTAAGATCTTTCAAGGATTAGATCCTTGTAAAGTCAGAAAATATACTGGTTGCAGGGTCATTCTCTAGCTTGTCTTTCTAGAAAAGTGTGTCAAAGTGTCTTTCATCATTTAAGAATGTTAGCAGTACATCACTCTCAAATGGGGAAGTTATAAAGAAGATTGTACTATGTAAAGAGTCCAGCAATATGTTTAGCTGAAAAATACACTACTCTTTTACATGGTTCAGAATCGGATGAAAAAAAGGTTTGTGATGAGATACTGTTTCGTTTTTTTGGTCGTGAAGGAGAGTTTAGAGAAGGTGAGAGTGCCATTAATGTAGGTGTTGAACAAGAAGTGGAAGATAGTAGTACTCAAAAGTTTGCGGAAGAAATTACAAAGCTTAAAGTAGTTTGTAATGAAAAACCAAATTATGTTTGTATCTGTGTAGACGTAGTCACTATAAAAATCAAACAAGGAATGTTGATGTGTATTTAAAAAGTGAAAAGGAAAACAATGATAAGTGGAAGTAATTTGATGCTTATTTGATGGTGGAAGGTTGTTTTGAGTTGGGTACTGATCAAAGTATTTCTAGATATTGTTACAGCAAACTAGAGAAAAATAAATTGCAAGCTAGAGCTGAACATAATAACCCAGAGTTGGAAGGTATTACTTCAAAACTAGAAGATGTAAACGCATATGAATGTATTCTAATTCAATCTGTGCACCTGTTTCAGGCTAATGTTCATATGGAGCCTAAAACAGGTAAGCTGCCTCCTACAGATTTACTAAGAAGTTTAAAAAGAAGAGTTGTGTATTTAGCTCTGGGTTTCAAAAAAATATTGAAACAGTTGGTGTAGATCGAGAAGAAATTGAACAGGTAGTTATTCTAGTTAATGGTGTACCAACAAAGAGTTGGAAAATATGGCAAGAGTTAGTAGATATGAGCAATATTTATTATAAAAATATACCTGTGGAAGAAGAAGAAATATCTTTAGGGGATGACACTGAAATTTCAACTGGCCAAATGGAAAAAGTCGATGTCTCCAGAACTGAAGAAATTTATGAACATTACAGTATTCATCCTTTACATTCAAAAGAAGAGATTAGAATCACTATTGAATTATTCCAAATGAAAAAAACAAAGGGAACTCCCATGAGTGTTTTGGAAAGAAGTTTAGAAGCGTGTTGTTTTCCACAGCTGATCCCCACTGGAAAAGATGAACGATATGATGAACGACCAGCTTCAGAATATCTTACAACAAGATTATACACATAAGATCCAAGATTTCGACAATGTATTCCATACATATTTCATCTTTTGTTTGAAATGAGTTGTCTGCACTTTCATATGCAGTGAACCACATATTAAATACAGGAGTTAATCTTACAGATCTTTCTGCAAAGAAATTCATGCAGAAAGTGGAACAAAGAGATGATCATTTAGAATCTCAGTTGATTAATTTGATGGCATGTTAACGTGGTATTAATGAGTATTGGTATCATCGTCACGGAGAACTGAAATGTATGCTAAGGAATTTAGGAACCCCTACATGGTTTGTTACGCTAAGCTGTGCAGAATACGCATGGGATGATTTACTTGATTTTCTACGAGAAGCAAATTCAAACATTAAAAACATTGAATTGAAGACACCTGGAGAACTCTGTTCCTTGGATCCGGACAATGTGTGCAGATATTTTAATCATAAGTTTCAAGCAATGATGACTTTTATCTGCAATAAAAAGAACCCACCTCTTGGAGAAGTTATTGATTTCTTTTGGAGAAAGGAGTACCAAGCCAGAGGGCTCCTCTTGTACTTATGTTATTATGGATTAAGGATGCTCCTTAATTTGGAACCGATTCTTAGAAGTGGTATTCCAAAAACAGGAGAAGAAAATACCTTAAGACAGCAAAATGTTTCAAAATCATCGATGTGGAAAGTATTGCCAACGGAAATACAAGTCTAAGGAAATATTTTATACAAAATGTCGATTTGATTTTCCACGTCCAGTAATTTCCAAAGAAGAGTTAACAGTTTTATGTCAACAGTGAGACATACTATCACTCAAAAATCTCCAAAGAATACTTAAAATATAGAGAAGTGAAGAATTAAAATATATTAATCACTACAATCTAGTAATTTTGTCAATGTGGAATGCTATTATGGATATCCAGTATGTTGCAGATAATTCCATTGCTGTTGCTCGCTACGTTATATCTTATATAACATAATTTGAAAAGACGAAGTTAAAAGAAATGTGGGAAGTTCGTTAGTACGAAAATGTCCAGCTGTAGTTTGAAGATGCTTTCCCATTGAGAGATTGGATCCTACGAATGTTCGGATCGGTTAACATATGCAAGTTTATATTCAAAGTCAAGAGGAATCATTTGGGTAAGTCTGGGTCTTGCTGCAACATAAAATCGTGTATTGAAATCTGTACAAGTAATTGAATACTTGGCACTGAATGAACTGGAAAGTACAAATATTCTTAAAATAAATACGCTAGATACGTACTATCCTAAAAGAAGTCAACATCAGTAAGTAAGTAAATCTGGAAAACATATGTCTCTATGAAGTACTGCAACATTACACCTTTAAGAGAAATGTCACAGAAAATATAAATGAAGGAAAATATGCAGTGAGTGGATGTGATGGATGTTTGGTAAAACATGCCAAAGGACATCTGATTCATCACAGGAAACTCAGTTTCGATATTCCAGATAAAAGAGAATTTTTTTATTTAGCACTTCTACAACTCTTCAAGCCTTGGCGATCTGAAATGGAATTACTTGGAGATTTTCAGTGTTATGAAGATTTGTTCAATGCATGTAAAGATAGCATTGAATGTACAATTTTTCCAAATGATCTGCAATTGTTAAACAAAGAGATTAATCAAGAAACTACAATTGCAGCTGAAATAGCTAGACACAGTTCTCAAAATAGACAGAGTTCTGCTGCACTAAGTCAAGCTCCATTAGGAGAACCTATTATTGAAAATGAAGCAGCAATAGCAAGGAGTGAAGTTCAAATGGCTATGCAACAAGCACAACAAGACACTATTGATTTGGAAAACTTAGAAGAAAAACTCAATATCGAACAGAAATATATATATCAGGAACTTACACAACAGATACAACATGGTTTACTGCATGAAAAGAAAGAATGCAAATGCACATCATTTAAACCTATTCGAATGTACATCAGTGGTCAAGCTGGAACAGGAAAAAGTATCTTAATTAAAGGTTTGAGAAGTTATCTACAAAAAACCACTGACTCACATTTATCTTGTGTTGTAATCGCTCCAACTGGGTTAGCAGCACACAATATTAAAGAGATTACATTACATTGTTTACTCATGTTACCAGTAGAACATGAAAGTAAGTTGGAATATCACAAGCTATCTGGAGAAGCTTGTTTCGAAGTGTCTAAAGTACTGAAGAAAATGAAAGTTCTGATAATTGATGAGGTAAGCATGGTCTCAAACTTAATGCTTGCCTTTGTACATCTAAGAATGCAACAGATTTAAAAAACAGACTATGACGTTTTATTTGGAGGAAAACATATAATGGTATTCGCCAATATATTACAACTTACTCCTGTGAAAGCCCAACCAGTTTTTAAGACCCTTGTTCATGAAAAGACTAAAAAATCATTGGGATGTATTGGAAATGTGAACATTTGGTCTCATTTTGAATATAAAGAACTTATTAAGAATATGCGACAAGCAAGTGACGAACATTATGGAAACATTCTCCAAGATATTAGAATTGGTGTCTTGACAAAGGATGGCAAAGAAGCTTTACAAAGTCGGCTACTAACAAACTTGTTTCCAAATGAAAATATTGCACCTGGAACAATGTACCAAAAAATTGCAGAAAAGATGTCTTTAATTTGCCTTATGCCAACACTGAAAGAATGCTCTACATTCAATGAAGAACTGTTGAAACTGGAGAAACAACCAATAATGAAAGCGGAAGCCATTGATAAAATAGAGCATGAAGGAGTTACTATTCTTCTGTCAGTGAAATTGCAGTCAAAATTAAACTCTTTGGAAAAATCTATATCTAAGACTGCTGGTTTGGAAAAGACCCTACATGTATGTCCAAACTGTCGGGTAATATTACGACATAATTCAGAAAAAGTTTTGTGAATGGAGCAATGGGAAAAGTTGTTGATTTTGTTAATTATCATAACAGAGATGGAATTGAATTTTTGAAGATTAAATTCGATCAGAGTGAATAGGTTAAAGAGATTGGACGTTGTGCTGTTAGTTTCTTGCCTGTAAAAGATTTGTATGTTGGTAGAAAACAGTTTCCTCTTTGTTTAGCATATGCAGTGACCATTCATGAATCTCAAGGTTTAAGTGTAGACATTGCTTGGGTAAATATTGGAAGTTCAGTGTTTAAAGAGGGTATGGTATATGTTACATTGTCTCGAGAAATACCATTATCTGAATTGTATTTGATTGGTTTTGATGAGAGAAAGATTAGTGCAGATGCAAATTGTGTAAGAGAGTATAATTGGTTAGGAAGACTGTAGGCTCCCAACTTAGGTCAATATCCACTATATGAAAAGTGTGTAGTATGTCCAAAACGAACATATGAGAAACACTTTAATGAGGTTGGAAAGAAGAAAAAAAATCAAGAGAATGTTGAGGCTCCGAAGAAAATGAAAATGGACACTGTTGATGATATTGTAGTATACCAGTTAGAAAATAGTTTAGGTATCAACTGCTATGCTAATGTAATTGTGAACGTTGTGTATTTTCTAGAAAATCTACATCATCAAATTATGGAGAATCGAGAAGAAAGATTTTGTTTTTTGTTGCATTATATTTTTGAAAAATTGACAACTGATAAAACTAAAATCCAAACTGCTTCTGGCATTCGGCATCTTTTGGATATATGCTCTGGTTCTTCACAATTTACACTTAATGTTCAGCAAAAAAAAATTATGAGTTACTTTTGGATATTTTCAATAGAAAAAGTTTGGGAAACATCATTTGGCCTATTGGGAAGATGTGACCAATTACTGTTTTTATTTTTCATTTCAGTTCATTGATGTTGCATTTGGAAAAATGTAATACAAAAAAATAATTCATATATTTGATCTTTGTATTTTATGCAACATAAATGAAAGTGTGTTTTTTTTAAAAATGTAATCAGATAGTTGAAGTTGTTGTAAATATTTTGAACAGAGATTTTTTCTTTTTTTTACAATCTTATTGATTGTATTTTTTTGCCCGCTCTTTATGATGATCAACATTGGATTCACTGTGTATGGTAAAATTCAATAGAATCTGAAAACAGCAAAAATGGCAAACCGAATATGTTATGTAATTGTAAAATTATGTTGTGTTCTTAAAACTATAACATTATATGTAATAACAGTATTTTTTCTTCTCTTTTACAGACACTAATTCCAAAGTTTGAATTTGTTTTAAATTTACATTATAATAAAACCACTGAAAAAAATGTTTAAATGACTTTCATATCTTCTTCAAAAAAGGTAAGTAACCCAAGCACCAATGACGCATTGCTACAATCATCTGTGCACTACCCATGCAGTACTCTAATCGCCTAGACACTACTCATTCACTCCTTCAATTATCCAGGTACTACCCATGCACTCCAGCAATTCCCCTGTCACTACCCATGCACTCCTCCAATCACCCAGCCTGTACCATGTACTTATCCAATAACTCCGCCAATACCCATGCACTTATATATTTACCATGCACTATCCTTGCAGTACTCTAATCATCCAGTCAGTACTCATGTACTCATGCAATGACCCAGGCACTAACCATGAAGTGCTACAACCACTTGTGCACTACCCATGCAAAACTCTAATCACCTAGACACAACTCATTCACTCCTTCAATCACCCAAGTAGTACCCATCAACTCCAGCAATCATCCTGTCACTACCCATGCACTCCTCTAATCACCCAGCCAGTACCATGTACTAATCAATCACTCCGCCAATACCCAAGCACTTATAATTCACCATGCACTATCCTTGCAGGACTCTAATCATCCAGTCAGTACTCATGTACTCATGCAATGACCCAGGCACTAACCATGCAGTGCTACAACCACTTGTGCACTACCCATGCAAAACTCTAATCACCTAGACACAACTCATTCACTCCTTCAATCACCCAAGTAGTACCCATCAACTCCAGCAATCATCCTGTCACTACCCATGCACTCCTCTAATCACCCAGCCAGTACAATGTACTAATCAATCACTCCGCCAATACCCAAGCACTTATAATTCACCATGCACTATCCTTGCCGTACTCTAAATATCCAGTCAGTACCCATGTACTCATGCAATGATCCAGAAACTAATCATGCAGTGCTACACTACCAGATCGATATGTCCAGTTATAGATCTAGTGCCCTAACTCTACTGGAACTCAGACATGTATGTGTAAAAGGATTGCATGACTAAAACCCTTCTATGAGATGCTTACATACACATTTACAGATCCATTGAGTAACTGATAGAGGTAGGCATGTACCAAGATACTTATTTAAATATCCAATAACACATCCTCATAGGTACTGAGACACTTAGTTAGCCATGAACTGGTGAAATGCACTAATAACTCATCCATCCAGGCAACTAGGCCGTTAAACGTGTTTCAGGCCTGCTACAGGAGAGCGTGTATATGTGTTTGTGCTGGTAGGCTGAGTTCAAAATCAGGACATGTCGCTAAGCCTTTTAAGTCCTCTTCTACTACATATAAGTGACTCATTAGATAGGCTGTAGGTAGGCTATAAGACACAGAGCTATGTGCTTAAAAGATAAGAAATGCTTCCCAAGTTTGATTTGAAAGTTTGATTGTGTTATATGCACACTACCAGACCAATATGTCCAGTTATAATTTCAGTCTCCTATATATACTGGACCTCACATACCAGCACATAAAATGATAGAATCACTAATTCACCTAGTCACACACTGACAGAGACACTTCAACATTCACTCACACAGACATTCAGCTCCTATGTATCCAGTAGTATGGGAGGCAGTTGCACACACAGTTAAACACCCTAGTATTACCTAACACTCCCAACCAGAGATCCATGAAGTCACTTAAATACACATTTACTGACCCATAGAGGAATGCATGTACCAACTGAATCAAAACATTTTTACTAAGCCTTCAAGTGCTCTTCTAGTACATATAAGACACTTCTGAGATTGGCTGTAGATGGCCTATAAGGCAGGGAGCTATAGCCTTAAAAGTTAGATGCTTCCCAAGTTTTATTTACTTATATACACACTACCAGGCCGCTATGTCCAGTGATAGATGCAGTCTCCTACCTATACTGGAACTGACATACCTATATAAAAAGGACTGAGCCACCAATACACCAAGTCACACAAAGACACTTTAAACTTCACGAACACAAACATACAGCTCTTATTTATCCATCAGGAATGGAGGCAGTTGCACACACAGTTTAATATCCTAAAACTAACTAACACAGCCAGGAAGAATTCCATGCAGCTCCTTACATACAGATTGAAAGTGCTATAGAGCAACTAAGAGTCCCAGACATATATCAATATACTTACTTGCATATCCACTGATACATACCACCTAGTAACTGAGACACTCAGGTATGTACTGAAGAACTTACACTAACTAGTCACCCATACAGACAACTAGGCTTTTAAACATATCTCAGGCCTGCTACAGTAGAGTGTGTATATGCAGTTTACCTGCTAGGCCGAGTTGACAGTCCAAACATGTTGCTAAGCCTCAAACTCCTGTTGTACTACATATAAGTCACTCCTGAGATAGGCTGTAGGTAGGTTATAGGGCAGGGAACCATGACCTTAAAAGATAATAGATGCTTCCCAAGTTTGATTAAGTTATACGTACACTGTGGGTCCCATATGTCCAGTTGTAAATGCAGTCTCCTACCAATACTGGAACTGACATGCCTACATAAAATAGGATTAAATAACTAATACACCTAGACACACACTGACTGAGGAACATTCACTCACACAAACATACAGCTCTTATGTATCCAGCAGGAATAGAGGCAGTTGCACACACAGGAAAATACCCTAAAACTCAGTCACAGTCAGTAGGCAATCCATGCAACCCGTCAGATCGATAGATCCATAGAGTAACTAAGAGCCAGAGATTTACCAACATACTCACTTACAGATCCAATAACACATCCACATAGGCACTGACTGAGTCACTCAATTAAGGAATGTACTGAAGAACTGATACTAACAAGTCATCCATAAAGACAACAAGGCCTTTAAACATGTTTGAGGCCTTCCACAGTAGAGCGTTTATATGCAGTTCTCCTGTTGCTAAGGCTTCAATGCTCTCCTATTACATATATGTTATATCCAAGATAACCTGTAGGTGTGCTATAGGGCAGGGATCTATGAGCTTAGAAGATAAGAGATGCTTCCCAAGTTGGATTGAGTTATATGCACACTACCAGATCTATATGTCCAGATGTACATCAAATTCCCTACCTAATATGTAACTCACATGCATTAATTGGATAGAGCCACTTAAACTCCTAGTCACACACTGAAAGAGACATTTAAACATTCACTCACACTCACATACAGTGCTTATGTATCCAGCAGTATGGGAGGTAGTTGAAGACAGAGTTAAATACCCCAGTACTAACTAACACAGCCAGTAAGGGATCTATGGAGCCACTTTTATACAGATTAACAGATTCATACAGTAACTAAGATGAGAAGGCATGTGGCAACATGCTTACTTACATATACAATGACACACTCACATAAACACTGAGACACTCAGTTCGGTATGTACTACAAAACTTGCACTAATTACTCATCCATCCACACAACTAAGCCTTTAAACATGTTTCAGGCCTGCATGTACTAGCACATGTGTGCATAGATCTGTGCTGAGAGACCTATACAACCTTTTGGAAACTTAAATCCCTGCATATATGTCCTTACTAGAAAACACGAATACAAACTTCAAAGTGAGAAAGAAAATAAGGTGGGAAATTTCCAGAGCAAAATAAGAGAAGATGGTGAGTGTACTAACCAGTTTTTGATAAAAATATGGCAGAAAATGCAGAACGAGGGAAAATTGTTGTGTAGAAATAGAATTTTATCTTCAACCATGAAAAAGGAAGGAGTACAAGTTTATTACAGTATGAAATGTTCTAAGAAACCAGGGAGTTTTTCCAGGAGACTAACAGTTTTAGGTGTTACGAGCTAAAATGTTTTAGACTAGAATAATACTGATTTTGCTAAAAAGGATGAACATATTGAGAGCATTGTTGTAAAAGCATTTGCTTTGAAGAGGAAACTATCTTAATATTGATTTGAATGAGGACACTAGACAAAACAGTACTGTGCATGACGAAAACAACCCTTAGAAGTAATTTGTACAAGGTTTGTAAAGATGAATGGAAGCATACCTCTAGTACAGAACCTTGTTTTAATGAGGGAAGCTTTTTCCAAGAGAACACACAATTGCATGCAGTTGATTCAGCAGGTCGTTATGAGGTAACAGATCATACTCCTATTGCAAAAGAGGAGATGGTTCTTAGGAATGTAGAGGAAGTGATAGCTGAAGAGGTGCAATGGAGGTGTATACATGCCCATGTATACAAGTGGAACTGTAGTAATATTTGCAGTGTTCAACAGCAATCAGTTGAAATATTTAGAGAATTTTTACATTCATTTTTCCAGATAGAAGTATCAAGCAATGAAGGTGTGGCTAACCGCCTTAGATGGTGGCAGCATCACCTGAAGGTTCCTGTAGTCAGGACAAATGATCTACGAGAAGAATTTCCCTGCAAACCACAACATAGTATCCTGTCCTCCATAGTGCCATCTGCCCCCAACCCAGGCGGTCTGGGACTGTGTTTTGAGACAGCCTGGAGATGGGGGACACCACCATTTTGCCCCTGCTGTCACAGCCATAGTGATGGTAGCTGGATGGGCTTGGGCCTCCTGCACCTGGACTGAGTGAGCGTAGTGAGCCATGGGCAGCAGCGAAGACACTGGCAAGCCACACTCCACCCCAAACTACAAGAATACTATTAGAGATTGCTCCCAGGACATTGACTGGAGCAGCCAGGTGAGGAGGAGCACGGGCCGGAGGGGGGCCACACTAGATGACCTTCCAGAGGCTTGGAGAGGAGCCTGTGGCAACCCAAGAGACTGTTGCGGTGTGACAGCAGTGTGCCCAGAGGGGCTGCTGCAGTGTGACATGCTTCCTGCTGTCTGCTGACCCCCCAGGCCATGCTTCAACATAAATGCTGTGGCTGAACTGGTGAGGGGGACTGTGCATCCCCGTCTGCATTGACTGAAGCAGCCGACCACTGTGGGAGCCCCCTGATGCCTGTCCACTGTGTGGGGCTCTGCAGGAGTTGTGCTTTAGACCCCCACTGGGAGCTAGGCTGGCGGTGGTATGGCTGGGCCCACTCATCAAAGTGAGTGAGGCCTGCCGGGTGGGGAAAAGACTGGCACCCTTACCAGCCATGCACCTACCGGTGCTATTGCACAGGGGCCTCACCCCTCATGAAGTACTAGTCCTCTCCTTACAGTAGCTCGGCTGGCCATGAGGGACAAGTGTGAAGACCCCACCGTGTGGGAAGAGACGAGAGATCCAGCCTGTTAGGCCTCTGCCGGGATTGCTGTGCAGGCCTTCTCCCCTGGTGTTGAGGTGAGCACCTCATCCCGGCAGCTGCTAGTGAGGGATTGGGCCCAGTGGACGTTTGGCCGATGCATGGGGGCTACTGGGAGTACACTGGAGGCTGAGTGGGACTAGAGGTGTCAGTTGGCACCCCCCACTGGCCTAGATGTAAAGCCTTGTTGCCACACATGCACTCCACTGCCAGTGATCCACATGAGTCCAGTTGCACAGGTGATCGATGATCTGTGGAGGCCTGCTTTCTTATATGGCATCCTAGACCACCAGAAGGCTTTCTTCCTGTTCAATTTCCAGCCGCCAACAGCCTCTAGATGGAGTGCTGTGGTGGTGGGATTGACACGAGTACCCATCCCTTCGTGGACCGTCCCCTTGCAATGATGAGGCGCGCCAGGAGCAAACCGGACAGGGTAGACCTGGCCTCTCGCTCGACCCCTTCCTAGCTTCTCGCCCCGGCTTGACCCCTTTCAAGAGCTCCCTGACCAATACCCCAGAGGAGTATGTTCCCCTGACAGCAGTGCCACCTCATGTAGACAAATTGTACATTATGCTCCAAGAAATCCATGAATCACGGGCAGTAAGTGAAAAACAGAAAGGGCCATCACAACAGACATCAGTCTACTTAAGTATATTGTTCTACGCAAATTGGCTGACAAAGTCATTTGAAATCAACAGCCCCACACAGCTTTATCGCCTTGCCAGGTGAATCACTTCTCCCAATGAAACCAATTGCGCCGACAGGTGGAGCTACTCCAAGATTGTGCAAATGAAACAGAGGGGAGGACACGCAGAAATAATGTCTGAATTTATGAGTGCCAGAGGGTGCGGAGGGCTCCAACGCCACTCAATCACAGACTGGCTCCAGACTGTGGTGGAACCAGTGGGGCTCTCAGGACTGTTTGCACTGGAGCGTGCGCACAGGGTCCACAGGGTTCTTCTAGGCAGCCCAACCTGTGGATTCTGCCATGGCCCATGGTGGCAAAAATCATTAATTTCAAGGACTGTGACATGGTGCTATGTGCTGCAGGTCGAAGGGCACCAATCCACATAGAAAATTCCAGGGTTTATCTACTTCCGGACTACATGCTCACTGTCCAGCACTGCCGCGCCTTTTTCCAAGAGGTCAAAAAACATCTCCGTACTGCCAGCCTACTATATGCACTGCTGTTCCTGGCTCAGCTCAAGGTGACCCATGATCAGCAGCCAGTCTTCTTTAAAGCACTGGAAAAAGCGTGGGATTGGTTGGAGCAACATTTTTTACAGATTTTCAATGTGGGGGGGCTCCACAGCCGAGCTTCTCCAAGCCACAGAGGGCAATGTGGAGGCGGTGATGGAGGGCATCAGACAGGGCCAGACCTGGAGTGGCCTATTCCATGTGGCAAGTACAGGAGTGTCAACAAGTGACAATCCGATTTGCAACGACACTGCGATAGTCCAAGAAACCCATCAGCTCCAGCTCCTCGCAGGGCAGGACTTCAGATTTGGATTCGATGGGGGGAATGTCGCTGTTTCCCTCTATCGTCCACAGATAACAAATGATTTGGTGGGTTGAAGGTTATGAGTACTGTTTAAATGACACTCTAAATTGAGTTCTTTTACTGGGTGTTGCCTTCAGATTTTGTTGTAAATATTTCTCAGACTACTCCTGAATACCTTAATTGAGGCAGTGACTCTGCATTGACACACGACTGTATCTCGTTTTACTGAGCCACAGGGTACGGAGAATGCTTCTTAATTACTGTTCTCAGCTGTACGGGCAGCCTTCTGGACCACCTTGCCTGTGTCAGTGGCTGGGCGCCTCACCATGGCATAGATAGTCATACTATTTTGTCTACTGTACCATTTTGTCAACTACTTCTGGTGGTGGTACCGGCTTGGGTGTTCAGAAAGTTGAACATTACGTTAGTGAAGCTTGCATGGGGGAAAAAGGCACTGGAGAGACAGCCTTTCAAAATTACAATTACCGACTGTTGGGGCTGGTTTGGAGCACCTGAATGTAAGGCATACTGCCTTTCAGGGCAGCTGCCGTGGATCCCTTATTGTCTGGCTTCCCGGAACCTGATGGAGATAGGATATACGGTTGAGAGGATTGGACACGCCCATCTCCACCGACTCATATGCCAGGGTGCAATGGTGCCTCAAAGAGCTCCATTCTATTGCACATAGCCCTAACATATTGGAGGCTGGTGAGGATGTATATAGGTTTCACGGTTCCATATGCACCAAACATACCATTGTGTGCCTTCCCCATTCCCTCGGGCACTTTGAGGGCGCATAGACTCAACCCTTAGAAATGGGAAGGACCCGCAAAATGGATGCGCCGCTGGCACGCCAAAGGCAAGCTCATCTGAACGGGCCCAAGGGCCAGAACCCCTGTGTCTGCACCCCCAGAAGGCTTTCGCTATTCTAGTTTGTTGCTAAAACAGTTAAACAGAACCCCAGGCCCCAATTGTGCTCATACTATATCTCTGGAGGAGCATCAGGACAGGTGCTCACACTGTGGTTTTAAAATCTCCCCACTTGCTCTCCCCTCATCCTCAGCCAGGACCTCCTATAAATTACATTTGCTTAAGTGCAGCTCCCTGACCCAGAGGTTTTGTTTTTTACGGAGACCTGGCTCACTGCCAGCTCAGATATATAATCCAGAGGAAGGATAGAACAACAGGGATGGGCGTTGGTATCACCCTTATCTTTAAAGACTATATGACCTGCCGATTGCTAGGCTGTCCAGTATTAGACGACGACAATGCCTATTTCTCAATTGAATTCACCCCATCACTGTCACTCTCAGGTATTCTGATTTACCATCCACATGGGACAATGAACCAATTTAGTAAATCCCTGTTGGAAACAGTCATTAATCGTGCTAGTTCTTCGGTTAATTTTACCCTCCTTGGAGACTTTAACCTGCACTTTGATGACCCCATGGTATCATCGGCGACTAAACTAGCACGAAATCTGATGGCCTGTCAACTGCACCAGAAGGTCCCCCAAGCAACTCATATTAAAGGTCACCTTCTTGACCCAATTGTTTCTAGTCTGGGGGAACTAAAAGGGAAAGCCCCCATCCCATGGTCAGGCCATTCTTTAATCCTGTTTGTCTGTCCCCACTCATCTCTGTCTCACACACTCAGTCAATACGAATACAAATTTGTCCCTGGCCCAAACTCCCCTTGGAGTGGTGGACTCGGGAACTGGAAAACACCAAACCAACCCTGGATTTTAATACAGTTGCTGATTACCAAAATTTTAGACACTGGATTGAGGGGTCACTGAACATGGTGCTCCAAAAGAAATCAATCCAGAAGAAAGCGAGAGCTAACAAATCCCTATGGTTCTCCCCTAAGCTATGTATCCTAAAACAACAATGCAAAAGATTGGAAAGGATTTGGAGGAAAGACTTCTCTCCCATTAAGAAACACGAATACAAGGTGGCCATTGGAACATACAAGGCAGAAATAAAACAAGCCCAGGCCACCTACTATGAGGAAAAGATTACAGCAGCAGCCAATTCCTCTAGAGAGACTTTTCTCATTGCCAAAAAGCTACTCAAAGTCCCCAATCCTCCAGCTGCTCCAGATCCATCTGGACACCGCTATAACGAACTTGCCGAATACTTTGCCACCAAAGTACATATTCTCAAGTGTCTTCCTCAAAGAGACAGTGATACACCCGAGCCTATGGACGAGGTTCAGCATGATAATGAACATTATCTGGAGACCTATACCCAGTTGACTCAGGAATCATTTCTAGCTATTCTAGCATCAGTCAAATCTGGGTCATCACTGGATCCTACACCACCTAACATTCTGACACTGATAGCACCTATAGTTGCTCCTACCATTATCAGCCTGATTAATGCCTCCCTCGCATCAGGTATAGTCGGCCGAGTGGAAAAGGGTAATGGTAAAAGCTTTGTTTAAATAAAACAATTTGAACCCTGCTGACCTGGGCAATTATCATCCTATGTTGCTCCTTCCGGGAATTAGCAAAATCGCGGAGAAACATGTTAACCACACGCTCTCCGTGTTTCTTGAGTCCCATAATTTGCTCCACCCCTCACAAACGGGTTTCCGCCCTCATCAAGGCACTAAGACCGCCTTATTAGCGGTGGTGGAGGAAGCAAGAAAAATCCTTGATCCAGGAGGATCGTCGGCCATAATCCTCCTCGATCGAAGCGCAGCCTTCGAGACGGTGAACCATTGAATCCTGGCTCACCGTCTCAGGAGCATAGGAGTGACCGGCAAGGCCCCATTTTGGCTCCAATCCTTCCTAGAAGATAGGTGCTTTAAGGTTTTTGAAGGTGACAGCTTTTCAAAACCTATCACCCTTCAGTGTGGAGTCCCTCAGGGCTCATCTTTGAGCCGGACCCTTTTTAATGTCTCTATGTCCCCACTGGCAGATATCATATTCCCCTTTGGGATCCATATCGTAACATATGCCGATGACACACAGTTGGTCGTGGCATTGAGCCAGGTCGACAATACACCCTCTGATCTTTACTTTCTTGAGGAAGCTACAAAGTGGATGAGTCTGTCTCATTTAAAACTTAAGGGTAATAAAAACGAGCTCATGCTTCTTGGCAACCAGCTAAATTTTAAATCACGTTCCATGTGACCAGCCTGTATGGGACCGGTACAGACTCCAAAAACCGAGATAAAAAGTCTAGGCGTCTGGTTAGATCAAGACTTCACATTTAAAATGCAAGCCAGGAAGACTGCAGCATCATGGTACGGCATACTAAGAATGATTCACAAAGTGTTGTCCCTCCTGCCTGACCAAGCAAAAAAAATGCTGGTACAGGTTCTCATCCTCTCCAGGATTGATTAGAGCAATGCCCTCTACCTGGGCACCCTGAATACATTAACTGCAGAGTGCACAAAACTCTGCTGCAAGATTGCTCAGGAACCCAAAACCGCTGTTCAGCAAAGCCGGCACTACGCGCCCTCCATTGGCTACCGGTGCAAGAGAGAATTAACTTTAAAGCCCTTTGCGTTGCCCACAAGTCTCTAGGAGGGAATGGACCGCATATCATTAAAACCATGATTTGCCCTTACAAGGCCAACAGAAGACTCCGCTCAGAAGACCTCCACCTACCAGTGGTACCCAGGAATAAGGTCAGAAGTGGCGGATGGCGTTTCTCATACAATGCCGCAAAACTTTGGAACAGCCTTCCGCTGCATCTTCGTAGGGAATCCAACCATCTCGCATTCCAGAAACAACTAAATACCTGGCTTTTTCCGTAGAGGTTCTCTTCAACTCTAGTAACCACTACAGCACTGGGATGCTCCCGGGTAGCCATGCGCTATATAAAAACCTTTCCATTCCACTGACGCCCTATTTCAGGGTGGGGAGTTGCTTACACATGGGGACTTTGTACACGTACATTAGCTACCAGAAGACCTCTTTCTCACACACGCTAGTATGCTTTGATATCTGCAAAGACCTTGGGCACCTGAGGGTGAAGGACGGGGCCCTCTAGGGCCACGCAGGTTATATGCAACCACCTGCTATGCCATCCCCAAAATGAAGAGTCGGTCAGACAGTAGAAAATGAAAACTTACTTTATTCAGTATATACTCTGCAAAGGAGCCCAATCAGGCCTTCACATTAAGATGTCTGCCGAGGGGCCTGACACCCCAGGGTACTCTAATACATAATAAACCCTTCTGGAGACTTCAGCCACACCTCTAAAGAAAAGTTACCATCTTGAGCCGGGCATGAACAAAGGAGGTACAGAGAGATGAGCTAACACCTGCCAGACGGGCGGACTATCAGTACGCCAAGGCCACTGTGCCGCGTCTCAGCATCTCCTGACGTGGGAGCAGACCTACACATTGATATTGGAATGCAGAGGAAGGATATCAGTTCATTACCAAGTCCGGGTTACAGACTTGAGCAGGAGAGAAAATAATAACGAAGTACAGTGTTTTGCTGAGGCGAGTGAGCAGAGAAATAAGGCCTAGTACGAGCACAGCCCAAGCAGTCTTCTAGTGATTGTGAAATACAAAATGGAGTCACACAAGCTAACTAAAGCTTACACGTTGCAAGGATAACTCAATGGGTTGCATACTGTAAATACAAATGCTGTCTATTTGGCCACATATTGCTAAACTAATATAGCATGTGTAAGTGCACAACGGGAAGGGAAATTTCAAATCTAACAGACCCTCCTTTTAGCATATATGGCTAAAAGCTTTATTGCTAAACGGCAGAGTCTTTACAATTCTAAGTGGGAAGAGGAGAATTACATAGTCATTCATATTACAAAACGAAAATATAGCAAATGCGAGCACGAAAGAAATGTCATTTAATACTTGAAGATTCCCTCGTCTATCAACATAATAGACTGAATTTCTTGCATCATCATGGGGAAGTACTTATTATCCTGTTTGGACAGCATGATGCTGGGTGTGAGTTTACTCACACATTATGTACAACAGGCGGGGAGGCAATTGATGCACAAACAACAGGTAAAGATGAACCCTGCGATAGCTATCAGGACATGAAATATCTTCCAAGCCATGAAGTCAGCAGTCCCCAGGGCCACCCTGTAAGTGACCTTGAGCCATTGTCTTGATGTACCACTGAGGCAAGTCTATGTAATTTCTGTATGACAGAATATACTGTCTGGGCACTATTGGGTATGTACACACAGTAACTGCTGCAGATGACGCAATATGCTCCACCCCTGTCAGCTAGAATGACATCTAAAACTATCCAATTTTAAAGCGAAACAAGAATCGTAGCTTGGAGCTCGACTGTGATATAAGTCATTATACCAGCAGTAGTGTTGATGACTCCCTCAACTACTCTGGCAAGGCAACGTATGTTGTACCTATTAAACATGGGACCCCAGAACAGCACAATACCCTTCATTATATTAGTGAATTGCTGTAGGGAGGTATCCATTTCATCAATATCATCTGTATTAACAACTCTTTTAACTCAGTGCACGGAAAGATCCCTACGATGCAACCTATGGTCTTTGTGGTAAGTGGACAGCGCAAGGTAAACAGAAGGCAAGAGGAAAGAGAGAAAACATCGGCCAACCAGCTGTTGCATTTATCACAGGAACGGGCCTAGCTTTATCTTCAGGGATATTGCACTCTTGGAAACATTTAAAATATTCAGTGACATTGAATCCTTGAAAGTCTAGTACTTCATTTTGTAACCATGTGGCATTTTCATGGACTGTGAAAACATTCATACAAGCGTCAGGGTGTATGGTATCCTCCTTACCATCTGCCCCAGGTGTTTATCCTTGATGTAACACTATATAATCTAAAACTGCCTCATAGTCAGCCTGTGTCATTTTAATTGCATCCACATAGGAATGCATATACACCATAGATAGTAGTTGAAACCAAGCTGCACAGCTAGAGTAGGACAAGGGCACCAATATCAGTATGACATTTTTATGCATAATTGAGGGAAGCAGTCCACACACCCATCCTCATCTAAACATCCTGTTCTTTCCTCCCACATTTCTAGTTAATCTACCATCGCCTTTCTCTGTGTTTCCTGCACACTTCCCACTGTGTCTTCGAACATCCCATTATCTGGAACCCATCTAGCAGGACCTGCCACGAATATCTTATTCATCTTTGATCAAGCTGTCTCCTTAGCTGTCTGGTCTGCCAAAGCATTATTCCTCCCAACATCATCCGTTATTGCTTTATGGGCACTGCATTTAATTATAGCCAGCTTCTCAGGAAGTGTCAATGCTGATAACAATCTAAGTATTATTGGACGATGCTGTATTCTCTGCCCATGCGATGTTAGGAACCCTCTCTCTGCCCAGAGGCGTCCAAAATTATGGGCCACCCCGAATGCATACTGGCTGTCAGTGTAGACATTAACAGCCAGTCCATCACTCAATTCTCACGCCCTCAGGAGGGCAACTAGCTCTGCTGCTTGGGCCGACTGGTATGGAATGCGAGATGTCTCAACTACAGTGTGTAATGTGGTGATTGCATAGGCTGCAGTAGTAGTGCCATTCAGCAATTTGAAACAAGAGCCATCTACATATAGTTCCCCATAGGTGTCAGATAGGGGAACATCCGTCAGGTCTACCCCGTCCCTTCCTTTCCTCCTTGGTCCAAAATAAACAATCATGGACATCATTGTCCCCTTCTTCTGAAGGGAGGGGTAGTAACGTGGCTGGGCTGAAGCTAGTGCATCTTTTGATGGTAATGTGCGGAGAAAATAATGTTAGCTCATATCCAGTGAGATGTGCACTAGTAAGGTGCTGCGTCTTTGTCTTGTTCAAAAGCATATCCACAGCATGAGGTACCATAACTGTGAGGTCAGTATCAAGGACAAGCCCTGCCGATTGCCTGATAGATACCGTTGTGGTGGCGGCATCTCTCAGACAGCTCTGAAGGTCTCTTGCGACATTATCAAGGATAGTGGAGAAGTAAGCACAGGGTCTCTGCTTACCAACGAAACTCTGTGTTAGAACAGAAAGCGCGCAACCGTCCGCCTCATGTACATAGAGCACAAAAGGCTCCAGGTAGTCAGGAGTACCAATCACAGGAGCAGAACAAGGCGCAACCTTTAATTGTTCAAAAGTTTGCTGGCATGCAGGTGTCCAAGGTAGGTGTTCATGCACTTCCTTGGTGGTGAGATAAAGAAGGGGTTTTGTAAGTAAGGAGAAATTTGGGATCCAGTGCTGACAATATGAAATTATCCCCAGAAATGCATGTACCTCGCGTTGGGTCTTAGGAACAGGCATATTAGTAATAGCAGCTATGCGCTCAGGTATTAGTTTACGACCCTCCTTCTGCAGTAGGTGACCTAAGTAGGTGACCACCTGTCGACAATACTGACATTTTTAGAGAGACTCCTTGTGGCCATGGTGTGCAAAATGTAGGAGTAACTTAACAGTGGCCTCTTTACATCCTGTTTCAGTGTCTGAGGACACAAGGAGATCGTCAACGTATTGCAGCAACACAATACCAGGGGAAGTTCCAAAGAATACAATTGTGTTTCCAAAGCCTGACTATAAATACTCAGGCTTTCTGTATAGCCTTGTGGAGCATGACAGAATATGATACTCTGACCGGCTATTGCAAATCCAAACAGATATCTGCTATCTGAATGGATTGGGATGCTAAAGAAAGCATTTTTCAAATCTATCACTGAAAATAATTTGGTTGATGGGGAATCATGGTCAGGATCGTGGTAATGTCAGGGACCACAGGATGCTGGGGTACCACTATTTTATTAACCTCTCTGAGGTCAATGACAAAGTGATAAACATCAGGATGGGCATCAGAAGACTCCAAGGGTGCATTCTTTGGGGAAGGGAGAATAGGGCTATTGCACATATTCGCTGCTGTCTCTTCTACCACACCAGAATTAGTCAATTCCTGTATTATTTGCAACAAAACCCACTCTCCTGCCTGGGATATCTTGTATTGGGGAATTTGGGGCAATCAGCCATTATCCTTGATCTGTATAGAGACTGACAGGATCTGAAGCAACCCACATCAGTATCACCTGTAGCCCATAGTGTCTGTGGCACATCTCGGAACTCTGGAGGAAGGGGGGCATCCTTGGCAAGGCATTGCTTAGTACAAGCCACTCGCGGCCAAGTGTCAGATAAACACCTTCAGGGAACAATAAATTGTCGCATGCAACCTTTTTAACAGATCCAGTCCAAGTAAGTTTTCCCAACAATGTGACATCAGTAGAAATGGTGAGTCAACCGTAAAAGGGCTAATAGTCAAGGCAAGAGGTTTGGAAATGGGGCTAACAACCAGTATGCCTGGGAACCCACGAAACATGGTTCTGACCAGATAGAGCTGCGCCCGGGACCAGTGAGCGGGAAATAGAGCTATTCTTAGCCCCTGTATAAACTAAAATGTTGGTAGTACATTGTAAATCTGCAGTAACATAAGGTCCATGCTGATCTACAGCCACCGGAACTGGTTGCTTGCCCTGTCCCTGGCTGTCCTAACTGTGTGACAACCCCATCACATCATCCATTTCATAGACATCTTGTTAGTAGTGACTTCCCTAAGGGTCCTCAAAATAGTTCCCGCTCTGTCTATTGTAAGACATATCCTCTGATTGCATCCCCCCTCGCCCTCCTCCTCCACGTCCTTGTCCCCCGAAACCCCGGCATCTCTGAGCCCCACCTCTCTGCACAATTCTGGGCACTCGTTTCGCCAATGTCCCTCTTTCTTACAGTACACACGTTGGTTGGGTCCCACAGGTGTACCTGACACACCACCCCTGTTAGATCGAGGTGGCCATAGACCTGAACCTGAGCCACGTCCTCTTCCCCCTTCACTAGCAACTTGCTGCATCAACACCCTCGTCTTAAAATCTTTTGACTTCTTCTCCACCTTTTCCTTGTACTCATTGTCTGTTTGCTCATAATACTGCGCCATACTCAATTTGACCAACGAAGTGGAGGTCCTCCAGATACTCTCCGAGGCCTGCAACCTAGTTGCAACCTCCGGGAGCAAATTAGTGACAAATCTGTTCACAAACAAACGGACACCACCCTCTTGTAACAGATCCTGACAACTAAAATCTAGAAACACCCCTTCAAATCTGGTAAAGAAATCCGACACACTCTTATCCTCCTTCTGATGACACGCAGTCAACTGATCCCAATCCACTCTCTTCATTGGGATAAGGGAGTGCATATAGATGTTGATATGCCCCGGTAAAGCCAATAGCTCTGCCTTTGGCTTCTCACCGGGCTTGTGCTCCTTATCCCATGCTTTGATCTCATCAATAATTTTAACGGGCTTCTTGCTAATATGCCCCATAGTTTTGCTGAGATTAGCGAGAAGAGAAATAAGGCCTAGTACGACCACAGCCCAAGCAGTCTTCTAGTGATTGCAAAACACATAATGGAGTCACACAAGCTAACTAAAGCTTACAAGATGCAAGGATAACTTAGTGGGTTGCATAACGTAAATAAAAATTGCGTCTATTTAGTCACATATTGCTAACCTAATATAGCTTGTGTAGGTGCACAACATGAAGGGGAATTTCAAATCTAACAAGAATGGGAACCAGGGGGGGGCATGGCTAGCAGCCGAGCGAGATGGCTGCCACCTGAAAGAGCTCTTGCCCTTCCGTGGCATAATAGCTGACATACAACCGACCAGACCCGAGTGTGGAGCGAGAATAATTGGGGGTATTGCCCTGATGCCCCACCTGCTGAAACATATGCCCAGAGAAGCCCGCGAGAGGGTTATGGAGGTGAGGTGAGCCCTGATCCGGGAGGCGGCGAATCCATCATGGCGGATCCGGACCGGGCCCCCTGACGGAATACTGCGACTTCGCCCTTCCGTGGTGCAACTGTGAGAGCAGCGGAGACCCGGCGCGAGGCCCCGGTAAGGAGGGGGAGCCGTTGAGGAGGACGCTGTGTGCCGTGTGGCCCCATCCCACAAGAGCGGAGCTGTGTAGACTGCGACGCCAGGGCCTTCACTAATTGAGGCCCCGGCTTCTGGGCCTTCGTGCGAATCGAAATGGGGACCGAGCGATGAGGCAGAGGGACGGGCCTGCGGTGCGTGCCCCCCCCCCGTGGGGCAACTGTGAGAGCAGCGGAGACCCGGCACGAGGCCCCGGTAAGGAGGGGGAGAAGTTGAGGAGGACGCTGTGTGTCGTGTGGCCCCCACCCCATAAGAGCGGAGCTGTGCGGATTGCGATGCCGGGGCCGTCACCAATCGAGGCCCCGGCTTCTGAGCCTTCCAGCGGGTGGCGATGGGGACCCCCCCTATGCCCCCCCTCGACACCGGACTGATTGGGGGCCGTTGAGAGGCCAGGCCGCCCATTAGACAGTGACTAGGCCACGCAGCGGCATGCCAATGTACTTGAGCCCCTGGCTTTGGGCCTGATCAACCTCAGAGGCAAATTTCTCGGCGTGGCCCCCTGAGTGGCAGCTTTAATCTGTGGAGGACCTGTGGGGAGGCGGAGAGAGACTAATACAGGAGGCTGGAAGTGTTGGAGTGTGCCTCCCCCCCCTCATCCCCCATCCGAACACGTGCAGTGCAGAGTGTGGTGGTGTCAGTGGGCGCGAACACCGCGATCCAAGTGCTTGGCCCTGGGGAAAAAGTTTGGGGAGAACGGAGTGTGCACAGTGGTGGAGGTGGACGTCCGAGGTGAGCGCTGAGGCCTACACAAGCTTGTTGCTACGCCTGAGTGGAGAGTGCATTTACAGACACTGCGGCTGACCCTGAGACCCCGGGCTTGGGGCGGGTAGGGCGAATCAGATGAGCAATGGTGGAATAAGGCGGCGGGGTGCATGGAAAAGACGCTGTCGTGCTTTGTAAGCATCCTGAGCAGAGTTCGGGGTCCCGGGTGGCTACTGCCTAGGCTAACCGGCGACAGGGGCTGCAGTCAGAGAGCGGCAAGCCCGGACTACATGTAGAGGGATAGTGAAGTTGGCCACGTGCGCGCACACGGACGGCCCCGTCACCTGAGTGGGTTCTGAGGCCCCTACAGCCATGGCGACTGGAGGCAGGGGGTCGAGGGCCAACGCCCAGAGACAGTTAGCCAAATTTGCTTGGGCTAAAGGAGGAGAAAAAGGTGAGTCACCCAGATCGGATAAAGAAGGGCAAGGTGCGGGACAATCGCAAACAACGGAGCCGACCCTGCACGACGTGATGGTGGCAATAGGAGGAATACGCACATCGGTGGACTCGGTTACGGTTGAGGTCTCACTGCTCAGAGCCGATTTAAGAAAAATGGATGAGAAGGTGAAGGAGTTGAAGTTTGTGACGACCGCTCTGCAGACAGAAATCTCTGACTTACAGACTCAGATGCTAGAGATGCAGAAAAAACAGGATAAAATGGCGCAGCAGCTGGACGATCATGATAGCAGGACCCGCCGCAACAACATACGAATACTAGGTGTTCCGGAGCGAACGGAGGGGCCGGCTGCGGACTTATATGTTAAAGAATTCATCACGAAACATCTGAAACCGAAGGCGCTATCTAGTTACTTTTCTATCAAACGGGCTCATAGAGTGCCGAGAGGAAGGCTCAAGGCAGATGCACCCCCGAGGCCATTGATCGCCAGAGTATTTAACTATCGGGACAGAGATATAATATTGCAAACATCCAGATCTGCTCCACCTTTGAAGATTGACAACTATGAGGTGACGTTCTTTCTGGATTTTACGGCTAAGGTCCAGGTGCAGAGACCGAGTTTCCAAGCAGTGAAGCGGGAGTTGAGAGACTGAGAAGTGAAATACTCAATGTTCTTTCCAGCGCATCTGCGAATGGAATCAAAGGGGAAATCGTGGTTCTTCGATTCGCCGGAGGCAGTCTGGGACTGGATGGAGGGTTGGACCACGGTGGACCATCGGAGGAGGGCGCGTCCTGGTAATTCCGGAGTGCAGAGAGACGATCGAACGGATACACCTGCCACGGAGGCGGATATAGAGTCCAGCAGGCTGGAGGATCAAGACTGAATCGTCCGGCTGCTGAGCTGAGACATTCTCAATGGTGCACGATGAACAAGTAAAAGTTTGGGGGGGGGGAGGCAGAAGTGCTCTGTGGACTTGGTATTACAATTGCTTAATGGATCACTCGGGGTGGATGATATGAAGTATATACTGAATAGAATGATGTGATATGATGTTGCACGAAATTACCTATTGCTAGGTTGGTGGTAGTTATAAAGATAACGTTTACAGTAGCCATGGAGGGGGGGGTAGTTCCCTCTGCATTCTAGCATGTTCAGTGGGGTGAGAGGCACTCTGCCATGTTCGGGGGTGGGTAGTTTTGAATCCACAGGCAGAGTAGCAGGGTGGGGGGTAGATAAAGGGAGTGGGAGGGTGGATGGGGGTTGGGACGGGGATTGTTGTTGCTGTTGTTGCCATGATATTGCTCAAATTGTGTGGCTCTATGCTACGAAATGGGAGGGCAGACTTTACTGTGACCACAAACAAATGTATTGGCCTTTTTCTCTATGTTCGTGTTTGGATGACAGACTAATAGCTGGTGCTGATGCTGTTATATGTATCGAGCTCATTGTGTTGTTGATCTTTTGTCCAACCTACAGTGCAATGATTGTACTGAGACCCAATGGTAGCTGACCGTGAATCGGTGCTCTCCATCCTCACTTGGAATGTTAACGGTCTGGGAGACAAATTTAAAAGGGGGATAGTACAGCAATATTTGAAACGGCAGTCCCCGGACTTAGTTCTCTTGAAGGAGACCCATCTGGTTGGCAATAAGAGTAAGGCCCTAAACAGGTGGGGGTATAGGCTTCTAGTGCATGCAGATTACACTACTGGCTCTAGGGGCACGTGTATCCTGGTTAGGAAAAATGTTCCCCTGATTGTTCTTAATACATGGGCAGATGCCGCTGGAAGTTTTGCAGTGATTGAGGCACAATGGGAGGGAAAAGCCCTGAATATTGTATCGGTCTACCTGCCGCCAGCGTTGGGAAAAGTAGCCTTAGCTGAACTAGGCCGGGTGGTCATGGATCTTCCTTATGGGACCCTAATAATGGGGGGAGACTATAACATGACGATGAATGGCTTAACGGATAGGCACCCTGTGAGACAAACTACTCGGCCAAATGAACTTATGTCAGACTTCACCACGGCTTTGGGGCTCCTAGATGTTGGACGGGAACTGGGGGATGACCCGGTAGGCTATACTTATTTCTCCAGTGATCATGGACGCCTCTCCCGGATTGACTACTTTTTAACTTATGCAGCCTCAGTGGGTAACTTTAGGCGACCCAAGACATATCCAAGAAGCCTATCGGATCACTCCCCTGTAGGAATAGATTTCACACATAGTGCCAGACAGCAAAGCCGTACTATTGTCATCAATCCGTGGTTATTCAAGATCCTAGGTATTAGGGAGCTAAGTGTCTAGACTGGGTATTTCATTGAGGAAAATGTGGGTTCCGTAGATTCTGGGAAGCTTATAAGGTAGTTCTGAAGGGATATGCTCTTTCATTGAAGACTCAATATTTGGCCAAAAGGCGGGAGAGGTTGACACAGCTGGAAGAGGTACTCAAGGAGGTGGAGGCAAGGTGTGCACTCCACCCCTCAGAGGAGTTGATGCATGCCATGACACTCAAAAGGGATGAATACAAATTAAAAGCTCGAGAACATATGATAACGACGCAAACAGCTGCTCACCACAGACTTTACGAATTAGGGGACAGGGTGGGTAAAACACTGGCCTGGTTGGAAAGAAAGGAACAGGGTGCGAGGTGGGTACCTAGGATACGGAACTCCAGCGGAGATATCGTCTCTTGCCCTGAAGACATCGCAGAGACATTTGCTGACCACTACGAGGAAGTATACTCACCGTCTGCCATATATACAGCTGAGGAATCGCGACAGCTTTTGGAGGAGTTTGCATTGCCTACTCTGTCCGCTGAAGATAGGGAATCCCTAGAGGCTGATCTATCCGATGTGGAAATTCGGACAGCCATTGGCCATATAAAATCGGGAAAGGCTATGGGACCTAACGGTACCCCGGTGGAATTTCTTAAAGCAACGGCCACTCAAGTGGTCCCACATTCGCGGGCCATGTATCAGGAGAGCTGGGAAAAGGGAGTGTTGCCCCAGACCAAAGGTTGGTGAGCATTGTGGTCCATCTATAAAATAGGTAAACTGGTGGACGACTGTCGTTCCTATCGCCCGATCTCATTAATTAACGTGGAGGCGAAGGTCTTGGCTAAGATTCTTGCCACACGGTTGGGGACGGTGATATCCTCCCTGGTGCACCCTGACCAACCAGGTTTTATGCCAGAGAGAAATACGGCGCTTAATATTCGTCGCCTACATAATGTGTTGGCCCGGCGGGATTATCTAGGAGAGGATGCCTCTGTGTTGTCCCTTGACGCCTCTATGGCTTTTGACTCGATTGAATGGTCTTATATGTTTGAGGTGTTGCTATGAGCAGGATTGGGCCCAAAATTCATTAAGTGGGTGTGATTGCTCTACACTGATATATCCGGACAGGTTAGAGTGAATAACCACACGTCCAGGCAGTTTTTTCTTCAAAGAGGTACAAGGCAGGGGTGCCCCCTATCGCCGCTATTATTTGCATTGATGCTGGAACCTCTAGCGTTGTGGGTAAGGAAAGATGTGATGACCAGAGGTCTCAGATGGTCCCCTGACTATGAAGACAGAATTTCACTGTATGCAGATGATATAGTGCTATATTTGGCATATCCATTTAGATCCATACGGGTGGTCCTAGACATTTTCACTAACTTTGGGAAGTACTCTGGCTTCGCTATAAACTGGAGCAAATCGGTAATGTATATGCTTCACGGCCAGGCCCCACATCTTCCAAAAGATTGAGCACTGATGGTCGCCGTGGACGGCTTTAAATACCTGGGGATCTTTGTCACGCCGGACTCTGATCTTTTTTACAGGAGCTACTTAGCGTCCTTGCTCACTCGATTACGAGCGGATGTCCAGCACTGGAGATCACTGCCTTTATCCCTGGTTGGCCGGGCTGCCCTCTTTAAAATGCTTGCTCTCCCGTGCTTATATGTGCTGCAGAATTGTCCGAATAGAGTTCCTGATGCCTTCTTTACCGCGGTGGATGGTGAGGTGCGTACACTCCTATGGGACAGGAGGGCTCCCAGAATAGCAATTCAAAAATGATCAAAGGGGTGGTATGATGGGGGTATAGCTCTATCGGATATTCAGCTGTATTATTGGGCCTCGCAATTGGTCACGGTAAATAGATGGAAATATGCCTTGCCTTACGACCCAGCGTGTGCCCTGGATAGATTTCGTATGGACAGGGCTGGTTTTCTCGGGGCGCTGTAACTCAGTAACACGAAGAAAGGATATTGTGGGACCCACCCAACATACGCTGCAGATATGGAAACTAACTAGCTCCCGCCTGGGCTGGACAAACAGACTCACTGCTATGACGCCACTATGGTCTGCACAAAAGTTGTGCATGCTCTGTCGTCATCCCGGGTTTGACAAATGGGACATGCTATGTATCTCGGTTGTAGGAGATCTGATTAAAAAAGGTAGAATTCTGAGGTTTGAAGAGCTATGGGAAGCGTATCAACTATCGCCTAATGAAGCCTTTCGATACTTGCAAATCAGGCATGCGTTGATGGCGGCATTTCCTGATTGTACGGATATACCAGAGTACTCTCCCCTAGAGGATCGTCTACTAGATGGACAACTGCGCACTAATGCGATGTCCCTCACATATAGGAAGCTTAGCAATCACATGCCAGAATCCTTTGTACAACTCAAGGAGAAGTGGGAAAGGGATTTAGGGGCTATAGAAGAAGAGGACTGGAGGCAGGCGCTGATGTCCCCGAGAGAGGCTGCCATTACACTTAGATACCGACTCATACAGCTCCGTATATTATACAGTTCATATTTAACTGGGGTTACTCTGGTAAAGATTGGGTCAAGACCAGGCGACTTATGTTTTAAGGGGTGCGGGCAGTCGGCTAGCTTCTATCATATGATATGGGAATGCCCATTGGTGCAGAACCAATGGAATAGAATAGTGACGCATCTGAGATCTGCCCTAGATAAGCCGATTGGCTTGACGCCGCAGCTAGGCCTCCTGAGCATTTGGGAAGCTACGGATCTTACGGAGACTGAACAGCAATTTGTAACACTGGGCCTAACGCTCTTTAAAAGGGAACTTGCTAGGGGGTGGGGAAGTGCTAGTCCACCGGGAGTGGCGATATGGATGAGGGAATTGGAAAAATGCATGATAGCCGAAAAAGAAGTGTTTATCGCACATGGGTGTCTGAAGAAATGGGATAAGAAATGGGCCAAATGGAACATGTTCAGAGGAGAGATATGTGTGTCGCCAGTAGTAGAACTAGAATTACGAAGGAACAGAGATGGAGAGCGGGAGATGTAAAATGTACGATGTTTGACTTTATTGCCTAATGTGATGATGCATATGACTAACTAGCAGCCCGTCCCGACGTTGTCCGGGTATGAAATAGAATGTGTGTAATGTGTGTATTCAGATACGGTCATTCGCATGTTCCCCCACTTGAGGCCCAGCTGCAGCCCTGGTTAATGTTAGCAGGCGCGTGTCCCCTCGCTTGAGGCCCAGCTGCAGCCTGGTTCATGTTAGCAGGCACATGTAATTAGTGTAGTGATCCGCCGCCTGAGCCCGGCTACAGCCCTGGCTGATGTTAGCAGGCGTGTGTAATTTGGTTTAATGTGATAGTACAGTAACAGCGCACATGAGAGGCTGCAGTAGGTGTCCCCGCAGACACGCTCAGTCGCGTGTGCCCCCGCTTGAGGGCCAGCGGCGACCGTCTAACAATTAGAATTGTGTGAGTCTTGAATGATTGTTTCCCGCTGTTCTTATTTTTTTATGACCCACACCGACGCTCTTCGTCCCCAAGTGCATTTTAGACGCACCGAGGCCAAGCCACACATTGCGTTCGGCCATTTCAGACGCACCCAGGCCAAGGCACACACTGCATTCGGCACCCCCAGTATGTGTGAGACAACGGGCTGTCCCCCAAGGGAGTCTTGCGAATGGTTACTTACCACGCTTCGAGGTGAACGCCTTTGTGACGCCCCCAGCACACGGCCACAGCAGACGAGCTGATTAATGTACGACCCAGATGGCATGAAGTACGGAACGTAGCACACGCCCCCAGCGTTTGTCACGCCCCCAGCATGCCCCTTGATGCAGCACAATTGCGTAATTGGCGCTTCACAGGGCATGAAGGACGGACACACGCCCACAGCGTTTGTCACGGCCCCAGTGTGCCCCTTGATGCAGCGCAATTACGACTCACATGGCATGAAAGGCAGAACGTACCACACGCCCCCAGCGTTTGTCACGTCCCCAGCACACGACCACAGCAGAACGCAGACATGCCCACAAGGGACTACTTTGCTGGCACGGTTCTTTTACCTTTTAAATGTATATGGTGGCCGTCTGCATAGCCTATGTCCGTCTGCTGCAACTGGCCTTTCCAACTCTGTATTGGGTGATGTGATTGGTGCTGTGGCTACTGAGATTACCCGCCTCAAAGGTTTGGGCTCTCTCTTTATAATATTAGTATGGATGGAGGGAAGTAATTTGTGTATCAGTATATGGTCTGTCTTTTTTGCAATAAAAATATTTTCACAAAAAAAAGAATGGGAACCAAAAACACATGCAGCACTTCGGGCGTTACACACTATGGGAAACAGTAGACACCTGATATATTTACCTTACCATGGGTTCTGCACTCACTTCCTGATATTGCTTTCTTCTCTGAAAGCGATATGGGAAAAGGATCTCTCACATGACCTCCCGGACAAGGATTGGACCATTTTGTTAGCATATCCAATAAAAGTTTCTCATATTTTGAGATTTAAATTCATAAAAGTTTCAATATTACATAGGACATACCAAACTCCACACAGAATCACCAAAATGTTTCCATTGGCATCCTCTGCATGTCCCTGATGTCGTATGACCAATGCTACTCTCCTGCACAAGCTATGGACTTGTTCTTTACTGACTGCTTATTGGACTGAAATATCAACAACCTTGTCAGAACTGACAGGTACCACAGCCTGGAATACTCCAACATGAGGTACTGACTATTTAGGCTACACAAGCGTCAGAATGGTTGCCCAAACAATCACACTCCCATAGTCCTCTTTTACTATTGGGTTGGGTATACACAGCAACACTCTTGGGATCCGAGACTGTGCATAATTATCATCCCGCACAGAAGGACACCAGTTTCATCTAGTACTCCTTTCCATTTTAGCAGACAGATAGGTTGAACTTTACCTCTTTCACACTTGTTTCATTGCTCTATAATCCACAATATTACAAATAACAGGCGGGTGACATTGTTTAGTAGTTTGAGGGGATGGGGCAAAGTTGAATTTCTGTAATCATTGCCGATGTTTCTCTATGATTGATAATGTTCTGTACAACATGCAGCAAGAGGATACTATATTCAATATCTAGTACTTTACAGGAGCATTCACTTGCATGTCTATCAAGGAAGGTGTGCACAAGCAGCTTTCATCATTTCAGAATGTTAGTTGTGCATCACTCTAAAATGCAAAACTTGGCGAGGAGACTTTACTATGTGAAATCTCCTGCTTTTATGTTTAGGGGAGATTAATAAAAGTATTTTGCATGGTAAAGTAGCAGATGTAGAAAATGTTTGTGAGTATATTCAGTTTTGTTTCTTTGGTCCTGAACAGGAGTCTGGAGTAAACTAGTCAATCAGGGTGTGTAAAGTGATACTACTTACCCTTGAGCGTCTCAAGGTACTGGGGAAAAGAAAGGGGATGCTGCTGATCTATCTAAGTGCTGGGGTTTAGTTGAAGAGCCAGGTCTTGAGATCCTTCCTGATTTGGGTCAGCGACTGGGATTGTCTGAGGTGGAGAGGCAGGGTGTTCCAGGTCTTGATGGCGAGGTAGGAGAAGGATCTTCCTTCGGTTCTAGTCTTGTGGATCCGTGGGACATGGCCAGGGCCAGCTGGGCAGAGTGGAGGTGTGTGGTGGGTAACTGGAACGAGAGGCTGTGGTTCAGATATGCCGGTCCTGCATCATGGAGGACTTTGTAGGCTTGCATGAGGAGCTTACAAGTGATTTGTTTGTTGACTGGGAGTCAGTGGAGTTCTCGGAGGTGTTCAGTTAGATGGCTGTTGTGGTGGATGTCCAGGACGAGTCTGGCTGTGGAATTTTGAACATTCTGTGCTTTCCTGAGGAGTTTCTGAGTGAAGCCAGTGTAGAGTGTCTTGTTGTAGTCCAGTCTGCTGCTGATGAGTACATTGGTGATGGTTTTTCTGGATTCGGAGGGAATCCATCTGAATTTCTTTCAAAGCAGGCGAAGCATGTGGCAGCATGATCAGGAGACGGAGTTGATCTGATGGTTCATTGTAAGCGAAGAATCCAGTATGATGCAGAGGTTTCATTCGTGGTCCATGGGGGTGGGCGGGGTTCCCAATGCGGAGGTCTACCAGGAGTCGTCCCATGCTGAGGGGGTGGGTCCCAGGATGAGGACTTTGGTCTTGTCCGACTGGTTTTTGAGGCAACTGTTTTTCTTACTGGGGCACCTGCCTTCATCCCGCTGTGGAAGTTGTTTCAGGCGGATGTGGGTTCATTGGTGAGGGAGAGGATCAGTTGGGTGTCATCGGCATAGGAGAAGATGTTGAGTCAGTAGTTCCTGACGATGACTGGTTGGGGGTCCATGTAGACATTGAAGAGGGTGGGGCTCATGGAAGAGCCCTGGGGTATTCTGCAGCTAATCTCTGTGGGTTCTGAGAGGAACTGAGGTAGTTTGACTCACTGTGTGCGACCTGTGAGAAAGGAGTGGAAACAGTCCAGGGCCTTGTCACAAAGGCCAGTAACGTGGAGTCTCGTAATTAGGGTGTGGTGGGAGGCGGGGTCGAAGGCAGCCGACATGTACAGAAGGATGAGGGCTGCAGTTTCGCCCCAGTTAATGATGAAGTGAATGTTGTCTGAGAAGTGCGGTCTCGATGCTGTAGAAAATGAAAACTTGACTACTGGAAGCGTAGAAGAACTGGATATACCATTAGCACTGAAAGTTTTATAAAAGACAATGCAAAGTTTACAGTGTTCCTTCAGAGAACCCAAACTGTGTTTTCATTTAATGGTGATGCACTGACTACAAAATTCAAACTCGGAATGTTAATTTGTATTTGAAAAGCAAAAAAGAGGACATTGATAAGTGGCAACAATTTGCTGAATATTTATTTATAGAAGAATGGTTTGATTTGAGCACTCTTCAAATTATATGTAAGTACTGTTATGATAGGTTGGAGGATAATAAATGCCAGCCAGAGCAGGACATAACAAGTTAGAACTCGTTTCTACCCTACCAGAATCTTCAAGATATAAAGGTTTACAAATCAATTCTGATACAATGTATACATCCATTCCAAGCTATAGTCCATATGGAGCCAAAGCCAGAGAAGTTACCTCCGACTGAGCTCCAGAAGGGTTTTAAAGGTAGAGTTGTGTACTTGCCATTAGATTTCAAGCACAATCTTGAATCTATGGGTTGCAGAGAGAGGCTTAAGAAGTACTTGGTTTTCTATTCAATGGTGTCCCTACCAAGAATTTTTTAAATGGTAGATGTTAGTAAAGTAAATAAAAAGCAACATTATATCTGGTACAAAATAACATTTGATATAAAAATGTAAATGTTTTTCAAGATATTACACATATGGAGGATGACACATTAACATCGAGAGGTCAGATTTAAAGGATAGTATTCATCTTCTGCATTCTAAAGAGATTGGTGATGCTATTGATCTCTTCCAAATGAAAGAAGCAAAGAGAGCTCTCTTAAGTGAGTAGGGGAAAAGTTTAGAAGCTTGCTGTTTTCCACATCTGTTTACTTCTGGAGTAGGTAATAGGTATGATGACCGGCCTGTACAAATACCAGAAGTTGAGTACACATCACCTAGACTTTATTCAGAACTCCCTAGATTTCACCAGTATATTCTCTATATATTTTATCTACTATTTGAGAGCGACTTGTCTGGGCTACCTTATGCAGTGAGTCACATTCTGAAAACAGAAGTTAATCTGCAAAATCTCTCAGCAAGGTAATTTGTTGTCAAAGTTCAAGAAAAAGATGAAAACCTGGAATACAACTTGATTAATCTGATGGCGTGTCAACGTGGCACCAACGAGTACTGTTATTGTCTCCACAGAGAGCTGAAATGCATGTTGAGGAACTTAGGAGAACCTTCTTGGTTTCTAACACTCAGTTGTGCTGAGTACGCATGGGATGACCTGCTTGAATGCTTGCGAGAAGCAAATTAAGACATAAATCTGAAGACACCAGGAGAACTTTGCTTGTTGGACCCTGAAAACATTTGTAGATATTTTAACCACAGGTTTCAAGCAATGATGGTGTTTATCTGCAACAAAAGTAATCAGCGAAATAACTGATTTATTTTGTTGCAAAGAGTACCAAGTTAGAGGTGCTTCAGATATTCACCTGCTGTTATGTCTAAAAGATGCACCGAAGTTAGGAACAGACACTGATTAGTCTGTCCTGTCTTTCTTACAACAGTATGTTGTCGTGTAGTTCCTAGGAATCCCCAGGACCTGTGCATTTTGGATGACCTAAACTGAGGGCTTGGTGTCCCAACCACTTCCGGACACCCACACAGGATATGTCAGCTGTTAGCCAAAACTATGGAAGTACCTCTGACAAGACCTATATTGCTTTTACAGTGATTTTCTTCACAAATTATTTTTAAAAAAAGGATGCTATATGAAGAAGTAGGACATGTGATTTATTCAAAACATTATTTTTATTCTTTTTTCTCTTTTTTGCCTTACGGTTTATATATTTATCATAGATACAAATTATTTTGTTAACATACAAATAAAGTTTAAATGACACATTATCTGAATCCAATTAAACAAGACATGACTCAATTTAAGCAAAAGAACCCCAAACAAATCATCTTATCCTGTTATCATTCATTCCATCATGCATACTACTACACTCACTCACAGTCTAAAATACAAATTTGGACATAATGAACAAGGATCACAATAAACTGACACACATTTGTTCTGGAAAGACCTCTATGAGTGATGAGAGAGAAGTCCTGAAAATTAGTTACTTTGTGATTTGTACATTATTCACAACTGGGTAGTTCTTTCTCCATATATGTGGTAAGTTAATAATGTATATGAGGGTCTTTGATGCGTACGGCCTACGTACGTTTCGGTGACTGCTGATATTTAAATCACCTTCTTCAGGGCCAACAAAAAGAACAACTAGACAAAAGAAACATGCCCCAACAAATAAAATCGGGGGTTCTTCAATTTCTATATTTGATAATAGCGGTGGATACACACTCCCCTGCTGTGTAGATATGAAAAAGGGCTCTGTTTATCCATATATTGACTGCATCTGCTTGGAGAATGCGTTCTTTCTTTAACTTAGTTTCTAGATATTGTGCGTGGGCCAGCTCCTCCCAAGGGTTCCAACTCCGTATAGATGGTGTAGAAGGTGGTTGCTTGGCTGTCTGTGGCAGAGACAGTCAGCTCCGTTGTGTGAACTCCGTGGAAAGCCTCAGCACGAGGGTGTTGGTGGGGTGAAGCGTGGTGAAGCGTGGTGCGATCTAGCCCATGTATATTTCTTTTAAAACTTGATGCGTGAATAATGTGATTTTAAAACTAACTGTGAAGTGTTTATATTGTTCTCTAATCGGCACCTTTTAGCCTGTTAAGTTAAACCCTACCTGCTCCTTGATCCCGCCGCGGTCCGCCGCTTCCATTGTGGGCATTTGAGCGGAGGGTGAGGAATCTATCACTTCCGGCATCCCCAGCGCTCGTGTGAGCGCTCTAGTTCTTACGTACCCTACTCTATTTCTGGAGGATGGGTCTGCGTTCGCGCAGCGGGCGCGCGCCGAAGGCGCGCACAAGGCAAGCCCGTCTGCGACCTGCCGCGGCCAGGGGCCATACCACCAGTGTCAGCACCCTTGGAACGGGTAAGAACATTGCGTTATTCGAGGGAAGAACTAGTCGTACTCCGCTCTTTGCCTAAAGCTGATTGTACAGTGTGTATGCTACCTGACTGTATGTCCTATAAGTGTCTAGGCTGCAACTTTCTCCCCTGTATTGATCCGGCGGGGACGAAGGGGGAAAACCAACTTTCCATGTACCTATTTAACTGCCGCTCCTTTAAAAAACATTGCCTGAATATTTATGACCTTCTCATTGACCATCACCCTGACGTGCTATTTCTTACGGAAACTTGGCTTGATGAAGCCGCCGCCCCTGACATTCGGGAAGCCCTTCCACCTGCATATGGTCTCATTAGAATTGATAGAGGTCTTCAAAAAGGCGGGGGCATAGCGATTGCGTATAAACCCGACCTTGAGTGCTCTCTACAGCAGGTATCGATTAGCTCCTGTGAGGCGGGCCTTTTCTCTATCAAAGTATCTCCAGAGTGTACTATTATGGCCTACCTTATTTACCGCCCTCCAGGAGGGTCGTCACAATTTACGGATAATCTCCTTGAAACGGTGATACAGCCTGCACTAAGGTACAATAAATTCCTCATAGTAGGGGATCTCAATTTACACTTTGAAGATCCTGATTGCGTGGAAGCACAATCCGTTATCAGTTCTCTTAAGGCCCTGATGTTTAAATTATTGGACGTAAGGCCTACCCATCAAGCGGGGCATCTGCTTGATCCCATTTTTGTGAACTGGGAAGATATCAAAGTATCTCCCCCTGTTAAGATACTATGGTCAGACCATTTCCTTGTCCCGTTCAGTGTGCAGGGCGTGTACAGAAGGGATAAACCCGAGCGTCTACCTTTTCCTAGACGGAGAAACTGGAGGAAATGTAATCAGGAGACATTCGAGGCTGCCCTTAATGAAGAAATACCTTCACTGAGTCAAACTCTCAGGGGAGCCTGGAAGGAGTTTGAGGACTGGATAACTAAGGCCCTAGATAAGGCTGTCCCTTGGACCCAAAAAGCTCCAGCGTGTGGGTCTAGATCTGCCCCGTGGTACACCGAGGAGTTGTGCACAGCTAAGGCCAAATGTAAGGTGCTCGAACACCAATGGCGGAAAAGCTATGCTGTAGCCCACAAAGAATCTTACAGGAATGGCCTTAGGGCGTATCATAAACTGATTAGAAAGGCGAAACGGGACCATATTAAAGAGAGGATTGAGAATTCGGGTAACTCATCTAAAGAGCTCTTTTTAATATATAAGGAACTTACATCCCCCATGGCGACTGTGACTGAAGATCCCCCTTCTGTTGAGATCTGCAAAAATATAGCGGAGTACTTTATATGTAAAGTTGAAAAGATCTATGACTCTTTTCAACAGAATACTACAGCAGCCACCCCAGCTAGGGTCGCCTATGACGGACCCAGGATGAGCTGCACCCTTGAGGAATTCAGGGTTCCTCCACGGGAGGAATTGATAAATACCATCTCAGGAATCCAATCTGGTTCTCCTACAGACGTCGCCCCTGCTAAGATCCTTAGAAAACACCTACAGCTACTGGGCGACCATATAGGCAATCTAGCCACTTTATCATTTCAAGAAAGTCGGGTGCGTGAGGAATGGAAGCTGGCCCAGGTCGTTCTGATTAAAAAGAAAGCTAGTATGAGTATGTCCCAGTTAGATAACCTCCGTCCCATATCTCTTCTGCCTTTTTGTGCTAAGGTAGTTGAGAAAGTGGTGAATAATCAATTGGTCAGCTTTGTGGAGGATAACCTCCTTCTCCACCCCTCCCAATCGGGTTTTAGGGCAAAGTATTCTACGGAGACTGCTCTCCTCTTTTCCACAGAATTGCTTCGCCATAAAGCTGATGATGGTCACACTGCAGCGCTAATTCTATTGGACCTGAGTGCGGCTTTTGACACCGTGTCGCACTCGGGTCTTCTTGCTTGCCTCAGTGAGATGGGAGTAGTGGGCCGAGCCCATGATTGGATTAGCTCCTTTCTGGCGGACAGGAAATTTCAAGTTCACTGCCCCCCATATAAATCCACACCAAGATCTCTTAGACAAGGAGTTCCGCAGGGCTCTATATTGAGCCCTACATTATTCAATGCATACATGGAGCCCCTTGCAAGATTAGTGGAGTCCTATGGGGTGGATATTGTCTCGTATGCAGATGATACCCAACTGGTAATCACGCTATCTCATGACCCAGTTGGGATAGCAGAGAATTTCTCCTCCTGTCTTGTAGCGCTCGATGGATGGATGAAGGGCAATTGTTTGCGCCTTAATGGCAACAAGACGGAAATTCTTATCATTGGTCCATCTCCGTCAGTATGGACCTCAGCTTGGTGGCCTGCCAACATGGGCACTATGCTCACTCCATCTGCCACGGTGAAAATTCTGGGGGTTGTTTTAGATTCTAACCTCTCTTACGCCCAACATGTGAGGAGTGTAGTTGGGAAATGCTATGGCACACTTAAGGTGCTCCGCAAGATCTTAGATCTTCTCCCGTTTAAAGCTAGGAAATCCCTAGTGCATGCTCTAGTTACCCCCCACCTTGACTATGGGAACTCACTGCTTTCTGGGCTTAGTAAAAAGGGCCTGAGCCAACTGCAATGTGTCCAGAATGCGGCGGCCAGGCTAGTACTGAAAATGCCTAGAAGATCCTCTGGAAAGCGGGCACTCAATACCTTACACTGGCTTCCCATGCAAGAACGCATTCGGTTTAAAACATTGTGTATTACCCACCGAATTGCTCTGGACCATGGTCCCTTCTATCTCCAGAAGATGATGACCTTATACCGCCCTAGACGGTCACTGAGATCTCTGGGGAGCATGCAGATGGTGGTCCCCCGCATTCGTCGCGCTCGGATGGGAGGGAGATCCTTTAGGTTCCTCGCCAGTAAATATTGGAACGAACTTCCGCTTGATTTTCGGATGGAACCTTCAGAATCTTGTTTCAGGCTGAAACTGAAAACGTACTTATTTCCCAAGGTCTAGTTGCCTGCTGCCTTGTGTCCTCTCCCTTTGGGGCTGTTGGACTTTCTTTCGCAGCTCTGTCGGTATGCATCCAGAGCGCGGGGACGCACTGTTTTTGGCGCTTAATAAATGTTTTTATTATTATTATTATAGACACTCCAGATGATTTTACCTGGTATACGTTTTTTAGTATCCCAGAGTGAGTCAAGGTAAGCCTCTCCTTCTTGTTCTTGATATGATTGTAGACAATGTCTATATGTCACATCACCATCAATTTTGCTCCAAAGTCGATCATCTGCAGGGAATCCTCCGCTGTGCCTGCCGTGCCTGCCTGCCTCCGCTGTGCCTGCCGCTGTTAGACCAGCTAGCTCAACAGTGCCACTACCACCTCCCTATATTCTACAGTGGTGTTGGTCGTTTCTGGCAACCACTGAACATGACAACCCTGATTCCTCTGGCATCGTGGAAAACAGTACAGTACTTTTTGCTCAGTCACTCGTGCCTACTTACTCACAGAAAATACACAAGAGGGCAATCAGAAAGTTTTCAATAAGTATTTATTGGTCCAGCGTTTGTCTTGTATAAAACATATTTGCTGTGACAATCAGGAGACAGAAGCTTACGAAAGAGATTGCAAGTGATAATATGGTAAATAGCACATACATTTCTACCATAATGCTACAAATATGAACATATACAGTCCAGATGAAGTAGTAGCATTTGTATAATCCTATAATGTGCGCCCTAAGTGATTTGCCTAATGTACCTAGCCTAGATGTGTTTGTGTAGCATGTATATGTGTATATGTATGTATCTAGCCAAGAATCCCCTACGGAGGAGCCAGCCCCCTCACCCGATGGTTGAGAATGAAGAGCCCCGTCTCTGCTTTGAGCATGACAGCCTGCAAAGGATGTCAGCCCGCTGCTTGTCGAAGGTTCAGCATGCAGGACCCTGTGTCGGTTTGGAAGGAATTCTCCTCTAATTTGCAGGGGGAAATAAGAGTCTTATATACTAGAATGGACACTCCAGGGTTTCTTCTAGACTCGATATATTTTTAAAACAATCATGAATGTTTTGAAAACAATCATCAATGTTTTCAAAACAATCATCAATGTTTTGAAAACAATCATAAATATTTTTCCAAACAATTGTGACCATGCACAGCTGGCTGTAGGCCCTTATACAAAGTAAGTTGCTGTGCCTAAGGACATGTTTATGTCCGTCAAGTACAGGGATTAGGATACAAGACTAAGAGCTGGTGTCGAAGAGGCAAGAGCAAGCCACTAGGTAAAAGGTCACCTGTTTCAGAACATGGGACAATGTGATGTAAAAAGGGGTATACATGCAGGACCAGCCTAAAGGGCATGACAATGTGGCATAGCCATCCCAAAAGACACTGCTGACAAGGGCTTGAGAAAACAAGTTCTACGATTTCAAAATCATAGATGTGGAAAATACTGTCGTCGAAAATACAGATACAAAGAAAACATTTACACAAGATGACGTTTTGCTTTCTCACAACCTGTTATCTCAGAACAAAAAGTGAACAGCTTTGTGTCTGCAGTTAGGCACATCTTGACACAGTAATCACCTAAACATGGATACAACCTCAAAAGAACAGAGTCTTCTAAGTATATAAATGACAACAATCCTGTGATTCTGAAGATGTGAAATGCAAATAAGGCTGTCCAATTTGTTGCAGACAACTCCATCGCTGTTGCACGCTATGTGACTTCATATTTAACAAAATCAGAGAAGACCGAGATAAAAGAGATGTGGGAGGAGATTTCTGTTGAGAAGAGTCTTGCCAAGAAATTGTACAGTTTCAGCTTGAAAATGCTTTCCCACAGAGAAATCGGATCATATTTATTTATTTAAGGTCTTCTATAGCGCAGGAATCGACCCATAGGGTATCTCCGCGCTTATGATTTTCCAAGATGCCAGATCAGAAACATAAACATAGGGAGGCCAGGAGATTAGGTGGCTGGAAACAGATGAGTTTTTAGAGCTTTCTTGAATTTCTGTATGTTGTTTAGACAAGCTGAGCTTGGCTAGTTTGTTCTCCCAGTCAAGAGGAATTGTTTAGGTAACTTTAGGCCTTGCAAACAGTCAAAATAGAGTATTAAAGTATCTCCCAGAAATACAGTACCTTGCAGAATTTGATCCTGAGAATACAGACATTTTGAAAACGAACATGCTGGATACATACTACCAAAGAAGGCATCCACAGCTTCAAATATGCGTTTCTATGAAGTACTTCAGCACTACACATATAGAAGTAATGTAACTGAAAACCTAGAAGAAGGAAGGTGTGCAGTACTTGGATGTGATGTTGTTTGGTGAGGTACAACAAAGGAAACTAATTACCCACAGAAAGCTAAGTTGCCAAACTCTAGAGAGACAAGAGTTCTTCTACTTGGCACTTTTGCAGTTGTTTAACCCATGGTGTGCTGAATCTTATTTACTTGGCCACTATGACTGTTACAATGGATTTTTTAATGCTATGAAAGACAGCATTGAGTTTTCAGTCTTTCCTACTTACTTGCAAATATCGAAGGATGATATTGAGTGGGAAGAAACAATCGCTGCAAAGATAGCCAGGGAGAATTCTCAGAGGCGTCAAAGTTCTGCACAAGCAAGTTCCTCTGGGAGAACTAATAATTCAAAATGAAGCAGCTATAGCTATGAGGTGGCAAATGCATAGCAGCAAGCAAGAGATGAAACTGTAGATGGTGAACACTTAGTAGAACAACTGAACAATGAACAAAAAGAAATTATCTGAAAATAGTTCAGGTTTCAACTGCAATGCAAATGCTTTGAATATGCTGTCCCATTTACCACACTTAGGATGTCGGGCGGATTTCCTCCGCCAGGCTGGCGGTAGCCATCGCCAGCCTGGCGGCGGAAATCCGCCCGACATCCACAGCCCAATCCCCCCTGCCATATTAGTATGGCGGGGGGGACCGCGGCGGTAAGAAACACTGCCCGCATGTTTTCCGCCCCAGTCGCCTTGCGGCCGGAGCGGAAAAAGAGTAACATGGTGGCGGTGTCTGTTAGACACCGCCCGCCATATTACAATGGGCTTACACCAATGCATTTCCTTGGCGGCATTGCCGCCACGGAAAGGCATGCGGAGACTCCCTGCGGGGGCCCGTTGCGGGCCCCCTGGGAGTCCCTGGCTTGGGGGGGTGCACATGGGGGGTACCTATGGTACCCCCCCGCATTTCAAAGGGCAACATGGCAGGCACCGCGCGGTGCCTGTCATGCTGCGCTTTGAAAAGCACAACGTGCACTTTTACCGTTGCGGCGGGAGAAGATTTCTGCTCCGCCCGCAGCAATGGTAAACATACAGGATGCGCCCGCCTGTGTGGCGAGCGCATCCTAATGCCAAAATCGGGACCCCCGCCCTGTAGGCCCCGGGTCCCGATATGATGGCCGGCGGACTAAGTCCGCCCGCCATCATAATGACCCCTTTAGTAAACCAAATTCAACATAAACCAGATAATAGATTGTGTTCTGCACTGCATCACTTGCTGCAGTGTTTACTGACTGACAGAACTTTGGCACATTCTGCTTCAGGTATTCGAGATCTTTTAGATAAATATAGTGGATCAGTAATGTTTACTCCCAACAATCCACAAGACGAATAAGAATGTGTTATGGTTGTTTGGAGTTTTAGAAGAAGATGAGGTAAATATTGATGATTTATTCGGACTGGGTTACATGCTGAACCATGACTGGGAGCGTTTTATTTTTTTAACAGTACTAGATTCTAAAACTGTGCTTTTTGACAAATTGTTGAAGAAGGCTCACCAAAATATGACCTGCCCAAACTGCAGATCAGATGTTATGTTTATGTTAATCCTAACAACAACTGGAAACAGATGTAGAGATCCTGACGGAATCCTGGCTAAATGAAGCCAGTTCACCCTGCCTAGACCTTCTAGTCCCGCCCAACTATCTCATCGTAAGGCTGGACAGGCAATCACAAAAAAAGGGGTGGCATTGCCTGCATCTACCGCTCCAACCTCCTTATCACTGAACTTCTGGCCGAACCTACTGATTCCTGCAAATATCTTGCCCTATCTGTCTGCAACAACACCTCCCTTCAGTGCAGACTGCACATCTTTTACCACCCCCCAGGCAAGAATTACACCTTCACAGACTACCTCATGGAAATCATTACAGCCAAGGCCTCCCAGAACGCCAATGACATTTTTCTTGGCGACTTCAACTTGCACTGGAACGACCCCAAGGACCCGCAGGTCAACGCCATCAGAGACTTCCTGGCTGACCAAGCCTTTACCCAAGCCAGCTCCCTCCCAACTCACTCAAAAGGTGCCATTCTAGACTGGATCATCTCCAAGGAATCTGCGGTCAAACTCATTTCCTTAGATCCCTGCGACTGGTCTGACCACCACGCTATCACCTTCCATCTTCCTGGCACTCACAAAACATGGACACCGCAACCGGTGATCCCCAAAAGATGGATCAGGGACACCAAGAACCTTAATCATGAGAAATTGGCTGCCTGCTGTGCAACTGACCTCCGTCTCCCGCCCATATCACCACGGTCGACAACCTCACTGAAAATTATTCCACAACGATAGCCAATATAATCGATGGCCTTGCCCCGCTAAAAAAAGAACACAGATCAAAGACAGGAACCCATGGTTCAATGGATCCCTTAACAATGAGAGGAGGTCCCTCCGACAAACAGAGCGGAACTGGAAAAAGCACCCTTCCTCAGACCATCTTAAACTTCTCCGTCAGGCCAGAAACGCCTATAACAAAAAAATCATCAACTCTAAAAAATAATTCTTCAGAGCATAACTGGATAACGCTAAGAATAGACCTCGCAAACTATTTGAGTTGGTCAAACACCAATCAAACAAACTTGCTAAATTTTCCAAAGAAACCCCTATCTCTACAATCCCATGCGAGCAATTCTCCTCCTTCTTCTTTGATAAAATCTCTGCCCTAGGAAAGGAACTCATGTCTGCTACCTATTCCCAAACCCCTGTGTTTCTTCTTCCCCACTCAGCGCTGTCCTCCGAGACCTCCCCCAAAAACCAAACGTTGTGGTCCAACTTCAAAGTCTATGATGAACACTCGATCTCAAAAATTCTTTCCTCCTTAAGCCCCAACAATCACTTCAACTACCCTCTCCCCTCAAACTGCCTTGCCTCTGCTTCTCAGGCTATCATCACTTCTTGGATGACTATAATCAACTCATCTCTCCTACAGGGATCAATTCCTGACTCTCTCAAAGCTGGTCAGGGGGTCCCCATTCTAAAAAAAAACACTTTAGATCCTGCTTCTTCTGATAATTAAAGACCTATCTCTAACATCCCTCTCCTAGCTAAAGTGCTGGAAAAATGTGTACAGCAACAGCTCAGCCAACACATCTCCAACTTCCACCTTCTAGATGACTTGCAATCTGGTTTCAGACCTGGGCACAGCACGGAAACCACACTCCTTCACATTGTGGATGATGCCCTTCAAGCCCTTGACCAAGGCAAAACCTGTCTCTTGATCCTCCTTGACCTCTCGTCAGCTTTTGGCACGGTTAACCATGAAATTCGCCTGAATCGCCTCAAACTTAGGATGGGCCTGGATGGCACCGTTCTGGCCTGGTTCTGATCCTTCCTCCAGAACCGCTCTCAGAGAGTCCTGATCAACGGCAACCTATCCGCTTCCTCTCCAATCACAGTTGGAGTTCCCCAAGGATCAAACTTATCCCCTACCCTCTTCAATCTTTACCTCGAACCGCTCTCAGAGGTGCTGCGCACTGCCAATATCTCCTACCACATATATACTGACGACACACAGCTCTACATCAATATCTCTTCCCCAGAGGATATTCGTTCCCTGAATGAGGCCTTGAAACTAACTGTTCACTGGCTCACATCTAACCAGCTTAAACTCAATGCCAAAAAAACAGAGTTCCTCTTAATCTCTCCACCCAACGCCAATACAGACATTCAAGTTTGGACCACGGCTATCACAGCGCTAAACTGCTCTCCCACCATTGTGGACTCTGCTAAATCCCTGGGAATTACCTTAGATGGCAACCTGAACATGCAGGGCCATATGAACGCGATGGCCAAAACCGCCAGATTTCACCTGAACTACATACGAAGCCTGAAACCTTTCCTCAACCCCCTGATCTAAAATCGGCAATCCAGGCCTTAGTCATCTCTAGACTAGAATATGGTTGCTCCACCCTCGCAGGCCTACCCAAGATCTCTCTGGCACCCTTCAAAGCCTGCCTCAACACCACCGCCAGACTTCTAACTGGCTCTAAAAAGTTCGACCACATCTTGCCCCATCTTAAAGCTCTAAACTGGCTTCCTCAGCGGATACACAGAAGTGACTTGCAGCTCCATGCGCTACAGAGGGGCCATAAGCTGGCCACAACCTGAGAGAAAAGTTGCAGCTGACATTTAACAACTAGGGCAAATGGTCCCCGGGGCTGAAATGCTGTTCAAAATGTAAGTGAAGGGGTCAGGTGAGAGGTTCTCCAACCTCTTGCATATGTTTAAAATAAAAAGCAAGCATGTTTACTGTAGTGGAAAAAAGTTAAAAATGTTTTTTACCCAATCGTGAGGTCTGCGAGGCCACCCGTCTAGCTCTGCAAGGGATCAGCGAAGCTCATGTGTCTAAAAAAAAGCTAATTTTACACCCATTCTGACTCTCAAAGATACACTGTCATAATCGCTGACATAGCCATACAGGCACCCACACACCCACACTAACACACATAGAAACACTCTCAAACCCACTTAGACACTCATGCACCCAGTGACAGACCCACTGGGAGATTCATGCAGTCACTCACAGATCCACACACCAACTCACAGCTCTACTCAGACATGCATGTACCCATTTACAATCCTATTCAGAGACTTATGCACCCACTCACAGACCCACTGAAGTACTTATACACCCACTCACAGACCTACGTAAAGACTCATACACCTACTTATACACCCACTGCGGTATTCATGCACCCACTCACAAACCCACTGGGGTACTCATGCACCCACTCATAGACCCACTCAGATACTCACACCCACTCAGACACTTAAACACCCACTGACACTCACAGACCCATTCAGAGACATGCACACTCACTCACAGACCAACTCAGACACTCATGCACCCACTCACAGATCCCTTGAGACTCACGCACCCACTCACAGACTCATTCAGACACTCATGCACACACACTGAGACCTACTCAGACACGTATACACCCACTGACAATCACAGACCCATTCAGAGACTCACACACCCACTCACAGACCCACTCAGACACTCACATACCCACGGGTTCTGCAGGTGGGGGGCAGCCCTCTCATCAGTCATTCCGATAAGCAGTATTACCGGAAGATTTCCAAAACGATGTTTCTCTCACATCAGCTAAAGAAATAATAAATGTTTTAAAAAGTGGTCCTACACAAAAATTAGTGTGGTCTAATATTAACCAATGAAATGGCAGAATCTTTTCATGAAATCATGCGGAACCGCAAATCCAGAGTTGCAGATTTGTGGGTTTACGTAAACTGTAAAAATGCTTTCTTATACAAAACCAAAATATTTAACCTGGCTTCCCAGCTTCCTAATATGTCCAGCCTTATTCTACCTTTACAATCAGTTTCTCCTATATACTTGTTGTAATTATGATCAGAAGAAAAACTATTGAGTTTCGCCATCTACGTTTGCAGTGCCGTGGAGGATCTGCGATTCCCCCACAAAAAAATATATACTTACCTTCGTACACAACTAATTTAATGTTACAGACACTAAAGAGCATACCCACCTCTCACATATTCAAGAACTAATCACCTGTGCATCTTCACACAAATAGGACTACAAGGATTGCTCTACAAAAACCATTAGCCTGAGACATTCCTAATTTTTATGAACAATGCACCTAAGTGAATGAATGAGTGCAATGAAAGTATCACTGTTAATTACCCAACTTAAGTGTACTCATAATGACATTAAATTAGCCCAGAGAGTTAATGCACCTGCTGCAAATGACATATACTTGCAAAATATAAGCTTAGCCCAGTAATTAAGTGCTGTAAAAAGATTGCATTTATGAGCATTAACAGTCTTAACTCCCCATAAACAAACAGGGAGACTTTATTATTGCTGCACAAAACAAAGTGTACTTACACACCCTCATACACCCTTATAAATACCCAGACACTCACTCAGAGAGTCATAGATTCACTCAAAACAATACCAACCACTAAGACCTCTACTTTCAAAGTTTAAAAGATACTCTTTGGAAATAGAATATAAAAAAGCTTAGAAATTCACTGAAAAAAACATAGGTTACAAGGAAGGTATAGTTAGGAAATAGAACTCAAAATAAGCTTAGAAAATCACTGGAAAAAACAAAGGTTACAGGGACGTTATAGGCAGGCTCATATTTCACTGGTACAAACCAATGAAATTTAGCAGTTATAGTTACCTGAGCTAACTATAACTGACACTCCTGCAATGCACTTCTTATAACCTCACATATTACATCACTCATGACATGTCAGTGACATCACTGATGACATCTAAAATGACAGATAGTGAGAACTTTGCCACTGTTTGCCGGCATCGCTGCTGGGGAGGAAGCCTTACGCAGCTCTATGCCCCACTGGGGGAGGACGACAAGCCCCATACCTCCCAGCACCACAACTGCTTGTCAAAGTGTGACATTTTCTCACTGACACAGGAAGAGTGAGGACTTAGCCACTGTTTGCTTGCAACACTGCTGGAGAGGAAGCTGTGTCGCAGCTTATGCGCCACTGGGGAGGACCACAAGCCCCATATCTCCCAGCGCCACAACCGCCTATCAAATGGCAGCCGGTCCGGGGCATAGACTCGAACATCCAAGACAAGGAAGATGGGGACAGGCCAGAGGCAGAAAGCTGGCCATTCCGGGCAGGCATGAGGAGCACTGTCAGCACTATGGGCCAGGCAAGGCATTCTGGAGGTTAGTAGCAGAACAACAACTCATGAAGGGTGATAGCAGGATAGATACAGATGGTATCTGCACCATGCAACTTGGCGCAAACTCATAACTCTACTATGTTCACTAAAATGGACCATTTTTCTCTAACTTAGACTAAAATCACAAATTCATAAACATTGCATTGACACTTGACAGTGAAGCAGACTTTGTCCCACAGTAATGAGAGAGAGGAGCATGTTGCAAACCATAAAAGATTTATTGGCAAATTAGTAAAGTTACAGTCTCAAATCAATTATACAGATATTGAAATTCACAGAATATAGGACACATTGATATAATTCTAGTAATTCAATTATTGATATGAATATTGCTTTATTAAAGGCAACATATGCAAATCAGATCAGATCAGATCAGATACTGAATAGGCAAATTAAAATTTATTTTGCTATGGAAAGTAAAATGCATAAATTAAAAGTAGATCATTAAAAGATTTGCAGTTTCACAACACAGTCTTGGTGAGTAAATCATAAATTCTATTCAATCCTCATCTGAAGACATATTGACCTCATCAGATTTACATGCAGCATATGTGTGGCCATTGACAAAACCAGTTGATGTGTGCTTTTTCTCTATAGCTTGCGTATTAGTTGGGCCAGCAATCATTTGACATTACAAAGCACTCAACGTTGGTGACATTACTACATTTGGAGACTCGCACATTAATAGTAAGTCAAGCCACTCATCAATCAACTTGTCAAAGAGTGTCACTGGTGGAGTTGAGCCATTATAATTTGCATTTCGTGTTAGGGACAAATGCCCCACATCTAAGAAAGTCACCGGAGGTTACTCTAGAGGTAAATCCTAGATGATTTCACCTGGACAGTTTATACTCCAAAACACAGGTTTTACTTGTGCATCATCTATTTTGTGAAAGATTAGCACCCAGTTTTTGCTAAACAAAGCATGCCCAAAATAGTGGACAAGAGTTTATTTGCCTCTTTGTTCAGCTGGTAAGGTGTACTCCATGTAAAGAGACTGGATGGCCCCCCAATTAGACTCGGAGCTGGGTTTATGTACTCCTTTATCCTTCCTCTTACGATCCCCAACTGACTTCCTGTTTCACTGGTCCCTCACTATCCGCTTCCGCCTGCCCTGTATGCAAACAGGGTCAGGAAGACGACACCACACCGCCCCCCTTTATACAATAGTGCTTCCTGTCTCTCAGAGTTCCTCGATGAGTCAAGTGGGTCGCTTGACCGCTCTTTTTGGGCGACAGGTTCTTGTTTGATCTGGAGCAGGCCTGTCTCACGCGTCCTCTAGCCTCACTGGCATGGGACGTGCTCCATCGCTGTGTTCTCGATGGTTCGACGAATCCGTGCTGGACCCGCTGTCTTGAGAACAAACGTGGGCCGATGGGTGGTATCTCTTGAAATGCGATATGTTCCGGGTTATCCTTCTTCCTTCTGATTTGGCGGTAATCATAGTCCCCTTTTGGTTAGAGACTCGCATCGGGTGGTTGAGATATCGGCTGTCCGCTTTGGTCTTCGATCTTCACTTACCAGCACCCAGTCTCCTACATGAATGTCTCTCTGTCGCACATGCCTGCGCCGATCAGCGTAATCTTTCATTTTGGCTTTCTTTGCATGGTCTAGTTTTACCAGGGTGTCATGATCGGTGGTCATCCACGTGTAGACTCGAACAGCGGAGGGTTTGGCTAAGGCTTCATGCTGTTATATTCCATGGCGCAGATGTAGTTTAAAGAGGCTCCTTAGTCTAGGACAAATTTTGCCAGGTGGCTTCCTATTTGAATGTTCAGCCTTGGATATTTTTTTAGCCTGTCGGGGTCAGACACCATGAAGACATACTCGTCATTGTCTTGTGACACAGGCATGGGAGAGGACGATTCTCGAGACGTTGACCTCCGAGATTTCCGTGAGACAGTTGAATGAGTGCTCGACCTCGACGAGCTGGAAGAGCGACTTTCCCTCCCTTTTACTGCTCTGACGTGGTGTCGGGTTTCTGAGCTCGACTTGACTATCCTTGCTTCCGACCGGCGTGTTTGGCAGGTTGCTTCGAAGTGATTTTCTCTCCCACAACGATGGCATCATTGTCCTATGGCAGGACATTGTCCCGAGTGCCGGTAGTCTTGACCGCATCTGTAACATTTTGAGGCGGGCCTCTTTGTATAATAGCTTCTGGCTCCATGGCGTGATGAGGTCGCTCGGGTCTTCTGTGTCGGTCTGTCCGACTTGCGGCGGTCTGAAAAGTGTTTCGAGTCCACGTGTGACTGCATCCGAAAGGCTTGCTCCTTTTTCTCTGACTTGCTAGCTTCCATTCTCTTGGCGTGGTCTTCGGCCTGATCATTGATACGCGTGAGCTCTTCGATCTCTTCCAGTGTGTAGTGTTTCTTCAGCAGCCTGCGGCGCAGTGATTCCGATTGGTAGCCCTCGATGATACGCAATCGTAGGGCGTCTTCTGTGTTGAATGTGTCGAACTCGCAATACCGTGCTAGGCGCCGAATGCGAGCAATGAAGTCGCACATTGGCTCGTCTTTTTCTTGGGAGGCCAGGTTGAACGTGTACCGTTTGTAATCCAGATTTCGTTTGTGTAGGAACTTCAGATCTAGGGCTCCTTTCACCTCTTCATATGAAATGGTCGTGGCGGCGGGTAATTCTTTGATAATCTGCGCAATGTCCTTTCCTATCAGGTTTCGCAACGCTATGAGCTTCTGCTTGGAGTCTTGCACCTGGGACCCTGTCATGAAGTCCTCAAAGTCCTCTGCCCAGCTCTTCCACTTCGGCCCCATGATGTTCTCAGACGTTAGTTCTAGGGGCTCTGGCGGGCGTATGTATGACACTCCCATCATCATCATCGGGTGCGGTTGCGGGACTTGCTGGGTGGAGCCTGTAGCTTCTTGGCACAAAGTATCTGGTTCACCAGGCATCTTGAGTGCCTATTTAGGTTCACTTGGCCTCGTACCGCCTTATTTCTGTGAGTTTCAGTTTTTTTTTGAGTTTCCCTGTATTTGCCTGACCTCAAGATGGCCGCCATAGCAGGGGCCAATGCAATCCTATGACCAGCGCCTGACTTCAAGATGGCCGCCGGTGGGGACACAGGTTTCCTTTCTGCTTACAGGCTGCTCTCACTTCTGACAATCGTTTTGGCAAGGGTAGTCACTATTCACACTCACCCTTTGCGCTCTGCTGCTTGTGGCTGCTGACTCTTCTGTAGCTCGTTGTTTTAGCGTGATCGCGTCTATTTTCGTGCTTTTTTGCCCTTTCGGGCCGGTCCCTGGCGTGAGCAGGCACACGCTGCAATCACAGTGAGGGGGGCGAGCGGTGGATAGGGCATCCCACCCTCGTCGCCAGTGTTAAGTATGGCCCCCCAATTAGACTTGGACCCGGAGCTGGGTTTATGCACTCCTTTATCCTTCCTCTTACGATCCCCAACTGACTTCCTGTTTCCCTGGTCCCTCCCTATCCGCTTCCGCCTGCCCTGTATGTAAACAGGGTCAGGCAGACGACACTACAACAGTCCGTCCAAACACTGCTTTAAATCCAGTCACTAGACCGGATCTAGTGTTCTTAAAAAGCTGCACAATACCAGTTGTTATCTGCAAATTTAAAATCATATGCACAATATCAGCAAAGTGAGTCAGCTAGTATGTCTATAACAACCGCTGAATCTCAGAAGCAGTTGTATGTTTCTGCCACAGAGGTCAAAGGGACTTTTTTTGTAATAATACTGCAACTAATTTGCCAATGTTGTTAAAACGTATGCCTCTCATATCGAGGCTGGGCCAAGGAACACTTTTGGTTACATGTCGAGGTGGCAGGTACAAGGTCCTTCCACACACTGTATTGTTTTAGAAAACATAATTAGTTAGAGTTGGGCTGGTTTCAAGACGCAACGAGTAACATTAATTAGCACTAAATATGACCCATTGAACAGTAGTTCATGGTGTGTGGGGATGGATGTAGTAGGAGTGACTGATAAAATGCAACTTAACCCTGGCATCAAAGCACTATGCATTCCGTGCAAGGAAATGTTATCACTTTAAGGGAGTGTCCTACCAAGTTCTACAGCTGGATGCACTACTAAACTTAGGGTCTTCTTCATTTAAGCAGATATTGAAGAAAGGAAACTTTCATAAATGGAACAGATGTAAATCGTGCATTGTTTTGTACCAGCCCAAAGACTTGCATTTCTGATAGTCATGAAAGTTAAAAGTTGAGATTGGCAGAGAAATAATGCCATGTATTAGCTGGGTAATAGGTGGATGGTAGCTAAAATGGTGCTTCATCCACTTGCTCAATTCTGATGAAAGTATATATGGGTTCTTTTTTCATATCATTGTGTGCATTAAGGTCAAATTCTAAGGCTTGAAAATAACTCTTTCATTTAGCAGTTGCCAGTGTACAAAATCTGATCTGATTGTTTGTAAAGCTCAATTTACATGAATAATAGCTCTTAACTGAGCCTGGCCATGTTGTAACAGACCTAAGTTTCCATTTGAGGAGGTCTAATGCTGAGGGCAGGATGTAGTTTAATGAGTACACTCTCTTAGAGAGCGTGTGCATGCCATTGTTGACAACTTCACAAATAGTTCGCAGGTTTTCTTGATCTATTTGCCTAATTATCTCTGCAACTTCTTTTTCCGAGTATTGTTTCCATTCATTAGACAAGGAAAATATTTCTGTTGCTCTGAATCATTTAATTTTAGTGGGATGTGGTCTCAGAAGGGAGTCAGGCAAATTCCTGTTTTTTTTAATTGAGGTCAAGTGTTCTTTCAAAAAGATGAAAGATGTGGCTGCAGTTCACAAAACAACAGGTTGACCAATTGCTCTTTCAGGAACATAGGGGTATTTTTACAAGAAGCTAGCACTGCCACAGCGTTATTTTTTAATGTAGCAGTGGCGCAATCAGTGCTCCACATTGCTTCATATTTACAATCTGCCACATTGGGCCCAATGCGTCAGTTTATAGAGGCCTGTGTCACATTATACTCGCACCAGGTATAATGAATGCAGGGTAGGCATTCCCACATTAAATGCCACGTAGAACTGATGCTGTGAAATGTACAACTTTTCACAGTGCCACTCTATGACTTGGCTGTGTCAAAAACCCTACACCTTCTCAAACCAGGCATAAGGATTGACGCAGGGCTTTTAACATGGGCCATATTGCTGGAGTTGTGTCAGTCTTACAACCAACTCTACCAATGCATCAGCGCCAAAAGATATGTCAGAATTTCTGACGCATCCATGAACGTTTGTGTGCCATGGAGCACTGTATTGTATATACAGCGCATCCATGTCATTGTTAGGGCATTTGCAGCAGCCTCAAGAAATGTTATGCATTGATGCCAATGTTTCAGTTCTTGTAAATATGCCCCATATTGTCCATTTAGTAGCAGTATCACAGTGATTAGTGTTGCTAGCCATATGATGATTAAAAACACTCGAAGAGTGGTCCAGACATAGGACCAAAGTGAAATTAGATATCTGGCACAAAACCAAAGAAAGGCCAAAAGCAGTTTAAGGCATAGTGTAATATTGGAGTGTGGTGAAAAGTCCTCTGTGCAAAGTTCAGAGTCATTCTCATAAATAATTGTTTATCGAAAAGGTATCATTTCAATTTAGGTCGTGCTTCATAATAACTGTAGTGGTGATAGCATCGGATTCGTCAGTGAAATGCATTCCTCTGTGTAGCATTGGAGAAACAGTGTGTTCCAATATGCCAGCTGTGAATCCAAGCTAGTGACGTTACTGCCTTTATCAAGGGGTATTTCATTCAGGATAGGGAGAAGCTATGGGGTTCTACTCTGAATCCCTCTTTGTATCTGTGATGGTCTGCTGCAGGGAAGCGGCCACACGGTGCTTTTTCAAATGGTTGAGAAACATCTGTCTGTTTTCGCTTGAAGAAGACAAAGGGGCAGAAAGACAGTTTGTTTGCCTTTTACCGCAAGGAATGTAATGAGTGGTATGTAAGATGGTTCAAAAGCTTGCTTGGCATGGATCTTTTCATTAACTAGATCACTTACTTTATAAATCCACACATAACATAACACATAACTTGTGTATTTGTAAAGTGCACGTTCACCGATAGGCCTCTTGGAGATGAATAGCAGATGTTTATTGTTTCTCAGCTCAATGTACTAATTTTATCGACCTCAAGAGGATGAAAGGCTGAGTGGACCCGCCGGAATTCGAAACAGTGACCATGAGGTCAAACACAGGCACCTGCAATAGATGCATTAGTCCCCTGAGCCACCAGAACCGGTTCATCAGCAACGGTTACAACCTTCTTTTCACTGGTGGCAGCTTCAGAATGGTTCACATCAGACAGTTTGTCTCTGGTCTCTTGGATACTCTGTAAGACAAACTTTTCTTCAACAACCATCTTTCCAAGATTATCCAGGGCAAGTACATACATAGGAACTCCAAAGAGAACCTCCTGTGGAGTGTGTCCCCCCAATACTCGTATAGGCAAGCAATATAATGCTCTCTTGACTCCATACAAATGATGGTACCACCTAAGACCTGAACATAGTACCCTAGTGGTCAAGGCTTGTTTAAACATGCTGTTAGCATGCTATACTAACCTATTGAATTTTGCTCTAAATGGGTAGCGGAATTGCAGATAAGATCCCAGTACAGACATGATATCCTGTAAGCCTAAGAGATGAACGCAGGAACATTATCCTAGTGAAATGAATGCATTGCCCCCAACACTATCAAATAGTGCAAATCCTTTACAATTGTGGAAGTTTGTGTAATTCTCTGTGGCCACTTTCACAGAAATCAAGAACATACATCAATAGCTAGCAATATGTATTTATACCAGTTAACAGAATTTAGTGGGACCATATGTTGCAAATAAATGACCCTGAATGTGATGTTGGAGACTGTGAGGGCAATGGCCTCTTAACAGTAGTTTGTGGCATAGTCATTAGGCTATTTATATAAACAAGGCCTCCAGTAGTGTTGCTGTAACATTGCTCTGGTTGTATTAATCCCAACATGGTCAGATGCCACTCCCTCATGAGTTTACCTAATTAAATCTAATCCGGCCAACTCTTTAGTATTATTCTGTCTTCCAATCCTGGTAGAACGACTACAGGAGTGTTGTCTGGAGTGTAGGAATATTTATGAGGACAGTTTACAGGAGGCATTTTACCTTGTTTGGTGGTTGTATGGCTGTTAAAATATTTGTGTTGATCTTTGTCTGAGATCTGGTTAAAGATGCTATTATGACAATCTGAATTGCAGCTTTGGCAACTAAATCAGTTACACATCTTCCTCTAGCATGAAATCCATCACGTTGATGGCCCAAAGTGTGCCTTACATGGACCAATGGAAGCTTATCTTATAAGATGGTTATCTTTCCCCAAAGTTGATTATTCTTAATATGAATCCTTTCAGGCACCAATGTTGCAAATCAACATTGTACCCTTGAACACAAAAGGATGAATCTGACAGTATAAGTGTGGGAACTGATGGATTCGCCTTTTGTGGCGCAAGTAACAGGGCATGAAGTACTGCATGTTGCATAGTGCTGTTCCCAAACATGTTAGTGTAGATACGCTTTGGATGGAATTCACCTTCTTTCACTAAAACATGCACTGCCGCACAGGCTGCACATAACTTATATTTTGTTCCCACCGCTGGTTGTGCAGAGCAATCTGTGTAAAATATGCTCTGATAAGACTCAGTAGAGAAGGCTTTTGGAGATGGAGGAACATTTTGTTCATATTGGCGAAAGCTTATGTATGAAGAGTGGGATCATACTGAAACTATACATTCACTTTACTTAAAGAAGAGGCCCATTGCACTTACCTTGGGTGTAGGATGCAGTCTTTAAGAATGCTTGCTTTGGTGCCTGCCTCTGGTGCTGGTACAGAAGAAATCACAATCATGAGTTTTCTCAGCACCAAGGGGAACACCTTAAGAAGCAAAACATGCTTCAACTGGAGAATAGTGAGAGCTGTATGCAATATGAACAGTTTAATCCCTCATTGTAGGTCACATAGGTATAACCAGAGAAACTAGGTGGGTCTTACTTTTGCTAGTTTGTAAATATTTAGGGGCAGATTTACAAAGACTGGTGCATCCCTGCATATCAGCAGGGATGTGCAAGGTAAGATGCGTCACGCAAGTTTACCCTTGCGCCACTACAGATGCGCCGCATTTACAATGCATAGTATCGTGGCGCAAGAATAAACAGATGCGTGACGCATCTGATGGCGTAAGGGCGGCGCATTGCTGGAGTCGTGTCGCAAGCACGACACAGCTCCAGCAGAGATCAGGGGCTGCCCATACCTAACATGCTGCATCACGCCTTATGCCTGCTTCAAGCAGGTGCAGGATTTTGATGCAGCGGCATCGGAAAAGTGACTCAGTGAAATCTTGTTGTTTTCACTACGTCACTATTCCGATTCTTTTTCCGACGGAACGCCCACCCTGCATACATTAAAACTGACACAGGTTTAATGTGGCACAGGGCTTTACAACGTTACGCATCTCCCTAAATGTGTCACGTTGTAAATAAAGAATTGGCTTGGTAGTTTGGTCTGCCCTGTTCCCATGATGCACTGGGCCGGGGACAGACTAATTTGCATGTAGCCAGGTTCTGAACTGGGATGGTGCAGTGAGCTAAAAAACGGTGATGGATCAAGCCCTGATCTTTTGACTGGGTAGGAGTGTTCTGCTTAATTCAGATGCTCTGTCCATCACCACCCCCTTTTCTGAAACGTTGTAAATAAGGCGCAAAATGGCGCATGGTTTACGCCGCCGCTGCGTCACAGAAGTGACGCAACGGCGGCGTAAATGTGTCGCAAGGGGCTTGTAAATCTGCCCCTTAGTCCACTATTTTGTTGAAAACATGGGAGTAATCAAGTCATACAAGGGTTTTCTTGCTTAGCATAGTGCAGCAGGTAAGTTCATCCAAACTGAAGGAATTCCAGCAGGGATTGACACTTTTTCAGTGTGTTAGGAGGCTGCAATGTAGCACGCTTCTGAAGGAAATCAGTAGCTAGACCCTTGACCTCATTGGGTAACTTCTATCCGAGGAAAGTCACTGTAAATTAGGCAATCTTTATTTTTTATTAATGCTGTTAATGTGTGATGTTAATATTATTACAACTTTGCCCACCCTTATTAGATGTACATCCAAGTTGTCATCAGTAAGACACTACAATCCAGTTCAGAGCAGTCACTGTACCCCCAATAAAACCCAGAGGTGGAAGTCTTGAAGAGCATAGCAGGGTTTTTCAGCAACCAGACAGTTGGCATCCTGTTTTCACCCTTTGGAGTTTCCCCCAATGTTATATGTAAAAGCTCAGCAGATCTGTTAAGAAGGATTTGACTTTCAAGGAGGGTTTGATACTGTAAATTGAGACCACTGTGATTTGAGCCTTTAGGCAATTGGGTTACTGGTTGAGAGAGGTAAAACCGTACTAAAGCAACAACCACAGATCTTGTCAGGGTGGAAAACAAGTAAACCCCAAACTAAACTGTGCTTACCCCTCTAGAAGCTTGGCATATAAGCAGTCTGGCTTAAATTAAAGGCTATCTGTAAAGTATTTATGCAGCACTCCAAACATTAATCGAGTGAAAGCACAGCACAAGCAAAATCCTATCCTATTTAGTAAAATGTATTAAATTACTTGAAACCAAAACAGCAAAAATCCAATTAGTAGAACAGGAGATATGCAATTTTTTGTAAACTTTATTTTCAGTTTTATATAACAGAATACAGCAGTTTGCAAATCACTGTACACAATACATGGCCGATAGTACTGGAGATAGCATTCATTTGACCATCAAACACTCTGGATGCTTATCTCTGGCACCCAATGGTACATTCCAGCACTCCAAACTTGCAGAAAAATCACCTTAATACTGTTATGACTAGGTACTATCCCTCCCTGGAGTCAAGTCATCACCCGCGCTCCCACCCATGGTATCAGTAATAGTGGAATTAGTGTCTGCATAGGGGTCTACAAATGTATCACGCAAGTTGCTCAAATCCTGGAGGTCTTCCATTTTTTTGTCATGCCTACTCATCTTCATGTGCATCTCCTCCAAAAGTGACCATTCCTGTATGTCCCTGTACCAATGTTCAATTGCAGGTGTACACATGCCCATACAGGTGATGACAACTCTACATCTGGCCAATACCAGCACCAGCTTTAGAAATGTATAGACCATCTTATGGCCCAGTAGGCAATTCAATGGTATGCATTCTATTTGAAGATGGGTGGTCCTCTTTAAATCCATCACCACCTAAGCCCCGTATTCCTTCACCGTCCTGCACTGCCATGCCAGGTGCACGAATTACGGCCCACTGGTGTCACAATGTGGGCAACTGTCCCATCAGGTTGGGAATATGCGGTGAAGTTCCTTAGGGTTAGCTAGGTCCTGTGTAGGAAATTGTAGTGTACCAGCTTAAAGTGGGCATTACAAGATTCTGTGTGGTTTCGGTCTCATATTTCTGTCCATATCATGTCATCCAATGGGGTATCGAAGTCAGCAACCTATGCTGCGCAGGCCTGGAGGGGGGGAACCACCACACACGCTCTCTTTGCCTTATATAGTAGTGTAATCAAGTACTGTCCGGCACCACAGGACAGCAATATTTCCAGTGTATGGGTGGATGGAGTTGTGATGGGATGTGTGGGCCAGGTCAATGTAGCTACCTCTGCTAGTCCAGCATTGTATAAGAAGTGCCCAGGCCAGGGTGCGAAGTCCTTGCAGGCTTGTTCAAAGGAAATGAATATCTCACTGGGATTTAAGTCTTTCAGTAGGGCACAACCACCATTCTTCCATTCTTGAAAGGAAATATTATCTATCATTAGCCTCACCTGCATTAGTGCCCAGACCGAAAGTTCTCGTGAAATGGGTCACTTTTCAGGACTGCTTCAACAAAGCGTTGCCATATTTGTGCTGTCTGGCGAACTATGCATGGAATGTCCCTCGCAGCTCCCTCTTCTTCCATTAGCACTTCAGGTAGTCGATCTGGGGCTACCAATCCTTTTAAAAGGCCCTTTTTTCCAATTGTTACCCTCATCTAGCAACCAGGCCACATGTTGTAAATGTGCGGCATAGTAGTGAAGATCAAGTCTCAGCACCTTCATGCCCCCTTCTTCATACCATCAGGTCAGTGCGGTCAAAGCCACCCGACTGTGGTGACCCACCTACAAAAGTAAAATGAGGATGAGTTCAGTTGCTTAAAAACCTTTAAGGGTGTTTGACAGAGCGAGTTTTGTACTGTATACAAGCATCTCAGCAATAATACTAATTTAGCTCTAGCCAGTCTGCCCATCAAAGAAAGAGGCAATTTGTTCCAGAAAGTACTGAGTTCTATAAGGTATCCAGCACCCTGTCCACTTTAAGGCAGGAGACGGGCCACTAGTGTACTAATCAGGAATGCCAGGGGAAATAGCAAACATTAATTTTGGTTGAGCCAGAGTCCAGACAAGTCTCCAAACTGGTCTGGTAGTAGCAAAAATAGTAGGGAACAATATGTGGGGCAGCGAGATAGAAGAATGTATCATCCGCCTACAGAGATATTATGTGACTGGTATCTCCCAGATGTATGCCCCAGTCCCACGGAGCTATGCACTGCTAAGGGTTTTGTGAAAAGTCAAGTGCTAAGAAGCAAAAACAGCTAATTGCAGTTATCTGGCCAAAAAAGACCAAGTCCAAGTCACAGGTTGAGGCTAGATATGGGACTGAGTTCAGTCTGCAGAGAAAGTACCTTCTGGACCTGGGCATCAAGATGCGGGGTCCTCGTCATCAACAAGAAGCTGCGATGCGAGGTCTGGCATTGAGAAGCATTACCTCCTCATGGGTCCTCCTCGTCCCACTCCTTACAAAGTGAGGCAGTCCTGCCTCCAGCCAGCCAATCAAACGCTCCAAAACCAAAAGCCAAAGGACATATAAACCCCTCCCACCCACCACCATGCCTGTTTTTTTCTTGCTCTGACAGCGGTCGTAACGCTGGTGTTCCGTGTCTCCTGTTGCTGTTTCCAGTTGTGCAGGATGTGTTGCGGGGCTGTGAGTTTTTCAAAAACGAAAATGTTATGGTCTTAAATTGTACTGTTTATTTTGACATTTTTTTTTGTGTTTCTACCTGGCCACGCCGGTGTTCCAGTCGTCATGTTCCTGCTCCTTGGCCAGAACGCGCTCCCCACGCATGTGCTTGGCTGGGGCGGGGAGTTTTACCTTGTGTTCTGGCCTCAGGTCGTTCTGGTGCTGGGGTCTTTAAGTAGTGTCCAGCTCCCGCGGCTATGGTTGTTTGTTCTGTGGCTGTGGGGGAGGCGGCAGGGCTCTCGCTTTGGTTTTCCAAGTCTCGTGTTACACGGTTCTTGGTTGCTTGGCAACAGTGTTAATGTGGAGTGGCTGGGCACTTCCTGGTGTGTGCTGGGCTTCCTGTATGGTTTGCTATTCTTACTTATGGCCATGGGTGTTGAGTATTCTTCTCAAGTTCCTGCAACATCTTTATCCGTACAGCCTAATGTCCTTTCGCAAATTTTCTGGTCTGTTTTCAGGTTTTGTTTCTTTCTGCTGTGCAGGCTGCGCTGCTTGAGCCTCTGCAAACTAGGCTGGAGATGTTTATGAGGACCTGAGGGGATGTGCACCAGAGGCATGGTTTTTCAGATATGTTGATCCCTGTTTGTGCAATGCTGGGATTTGACCCCCGGTCCTTGTCTGATGCTGGGTTTACTCCCTGTATAGTTCTTGGTGGTTGGTGTCCTGCCTTTTCATGATATCCTCACAGATATTCTGGCTGTGGTATGGCTTGCTATCATCATGCAGGGGATTCCGCGCTTTCTGGGGTAGTGGTGTCGCCAAGCAGACTTTGTCTCCCAGTTCCCCCTAGTTCCAGGGGTCAATTCTGTTTTGTCCTCCTTGGCTTCTTCCTCTTCTTCCTCTTTGTCTTCGGAGGCAGCTTCTGGGCTGACCCAATTGCGCAGGAGGTGGAGTCCGCTCTTCAGCGTTCTTCTGCTACTTCTCTTTTGGGGTGTGTGCTGGCGCTTCTTCAGCCTATGCTTCGCAGGTCCTTTCTGAGGGTTTGGGTGCCTGTTTGACTGTCTTCCGGGTCAAGGGGCTTGGCGCAAATGGAGGTATTGACTTGGTTTCTGTCTGCTGTATTTTTGTTGCCCTTCGGGCCATCTCCTCAGTTGCTTGGGTGGCTGTGACTAGTAGAGGGTCTCTCTGGACTGCGCTTTGGGGCCTTGATGCTGCTCACACCCCTTGGTCCTTAGCCTGCCTTTTGTGGATCTTGGGCTTTTTTAGCTTACTCCAAATACGGTTTGTGTGGAGAACCTTGTCTTTTTACTATGATCTGGTGTTTCCAGGTACTCTGTCTTCTTCTCTGCACTTTTGTGGTTGGCCAATGGCCAGGGGGCTGAATTCCATTTGGTTCCTGACCTCTGCAGCACCTGCTGCTGCCCCTGGTTGTTGGTCAATTTGTGCTATGCCCCAGTGGAGTCACAGTGGCCTGGTGGTTATGGTTGCAGTCTCTTCCTGGAGAGGTTATGTGTTTCAGTCCTTGTGATTCACTGGTTGTGGGTTACTGTCTCCATTGTTGGCGCTGTTGCTAGTTTGGGGGCTCAGCTCCGTTGTTCCTGGTTCGTTGGTCCAGTCTGTTTCCGACTGGTGGGGCCTGTCGGTCATCGATCTTGGTTACCGGATTCCATTCTGGGGCCATCCCCTTTCAGATTGTGTTTGATGTTACCCCGTTGTCCATAGGCCCTGTAATGCGATCTGCCATGTTCTCTGGCATTGGCCTGTTTTTGTCACAGGGCACTGTTATGATGGTTCCAGTGGCGGTGCAGGACCTGGGGTTCTGTTGCTCTCTGTTCCTGGTCCCGGCGCCCATTGATTCCTTTCGCTCAATTCGGAGTCCCTAGGCTTTGTACAGCTTGGTGTGGCTGGGTCATTTTTGAATGATCCTCTTGCAGTCCATCATTCCCCTCATCCTGGTGGGCAATTTTTGGCTTCCCTGGATTTGGAAGGCGCCTATTTTCCCATTCCCGTCCATCCGGTGGGTCAGCGGTTCCTGCGGTTTGGGGTGGACGGGTTCCATTGCCAGTTTCCGGTGTTGACTTTTCGGCCTCTCTACTGCTCCCTGGTTTTTTCCACGGGAGTCTGGGTTTCTCTGAGTTTCCTACGTCGCTTTTGTCTGGTGATGGTGGCGTCAATGGCCTTGTTCAAGGTTCAGGGGTTCATGTTGGATCTGGTCTTTCTCATCTGGTTTCTGTTCAGGGACTTCGGTTAATGGGAGGCCTGTTCGACACTTTGCAGGGGCTTGTTATATCACTCCGACTCGGTTCTCTACCCTATTGACTCTTCTGCAGGTCCTGCGGGGTCACTCTTCTGCCCCGGCTCAGGGTTGGTTGCAGGTTTGGCTGTTGATGGCTTCCACCACAGCTGTGGTTCCTTGGGCTCACCTGCACCTCTGGTCCTTGGTGTTTCTTCTTTTGACTCGTTGGGACCCTTCACATGAAGGTTTAGTGGCTCTGGTTCCTCTCTCCCCTGTTCTGGTTCTTTATTTGGCCTGGTGGCTTTGCTCTCCCAACCTGGTGTAGGGGGTATGTTTTATGCTTCCTACTCACCTTTTGTTGGCCTCGGACGCCTGTCCTTGGGGTTGGGGGGGCCTCTATGGGGTCCTTGGTGGCCGACAAGTCTGTTGGTTCTTACCGGCTTTCTGGTGGATTGTTGTTACTTGTGCCTTCATGGGGGGGTCTGGGTTCGCATCTCTGTGTCTGCTGACTTCCTTGATTTGTGTCTGGGCGAACTCTTGTATGTTGGCATTGAGGGCTGTTTGTGTTCAGGGGTGTTAGATTTGGGGGTCTCTAGTTGGCATAGGTAGGTACCTGTGACAAATAGGGACCCTTGCGTCTAGTCAAGGTAAGGGGGTACACTCCTAAAATAACCCCTGCTCACCCCCTTGGTAGCTTGGCACAAGCAGACAGGCTTATCTCAGAGGCAGTGTGTAAAGCATTTGTGAACACATACAGTAATCCAGTGACAACACTACAGATGGACACCACACAAGGTTTATATGAAAAATAAGTATTCTTTTATATAGATTTAACATAAGACCAAAAACGACAAAAATCCACAATACCGTACTTAAAATCGTAGAATTTGCTTAGTTCTCTTTAGATCTTAAAATGCAACACTTTGAGCCAATGTACCTTAAGATGTGTAACGCTTCTACAATGAAAGTGTTGCAGAGATGGTGATGCAGTAGTTTCTTACATACAAAGACGGTGATGCGTTGAAGAGCCGCTGCAAAGAAACAAAAATGGCGTCTTCTTCTTGATGTGACGAATCCTCCGATGATGCGAGATGTCTCGACTCGATGCGGCAGCGGCAACAACCTTGTTCAGCGATGCGACGACAGTGGCTTTGGGGGCGACACTCTTCTCCGACGATGCAAGATGCTTCAGCTTGATGCGACAGCTGCAGCCGCGAAAACCTTGTTCAGTGATGCGACGACAGTGGCTGTGGCGGCGGCATGCTTCTCCATGGATATGAGGCGCTTCTGCGATGCGATGCGACAGCTACATCGGTGACACCCTTGTTCAGTGATGCGACAGCAGTGGCTGCGGCGGCGACACGCTTCTTCGATGTTGCGAGACCTTTCTTCTGATGCAGTGCAATGCAACAGCTACAGCGGCGACACCCTTGTTCAGTGATGCGACGGCAGCGACGGCGACACGCTTCTTCTTCGTGAGTCGCGCTTCCAACTATTTGCGACACGCAGTCTCTCAGAAGGCCCAAAACAGGTGCAGGCACTTCCAACGGACACTTGGGGAGCTGGTGTTTGAAGTCTGTTGTCCCTGAGACTTCAGCAGGAGGCAAGCTCTTCTCTCAAGCCCTTGGAGATCCTTACAAATTGATGAAAGTACACAAAGTTCCTCTCTCCTTTTTTTGGCAATCAGACAACCACTGCAGGCCAATCTCCCAAGCAGCACTTCAGCTTGAGGACAGTCTCTCCTCAGTCTCTCTGGTTCCACTCCTCAGCAAAGGTTTCTTCTTGTTGTCCAAAAGTGATCTAATTCTCTGGGGTTTGGGTCCCCTCTTTTATACACAGTTTCTCTTTGTTCTCGGAAGGCAGAGGCTAGTCCAAACCAGTTCTGGTCAGTCCTGAAGCACTCTGTTTACATGACTCCTTTCCTTTCACAGTGCAGGGCAGGGACATCAGATGGACCACAAGGGGGTGGAGCCAGCATTGTAGAGGGACGGCACAGCCCTATTCAGGTCCCCGGTGCAACTCCTCCCTCTCATCTAGATGCAGATCTCTCTATTCACCACTGGGCTGACTCACTCTGTCTCCTGGAATCCCCCAGCCCCTGTCACTCAAACTCAAGACAAGGAATACACAACTTAGCAGAGGCAGGCTTGGATAGTTAGACAAGAAAATACCTACTTTAAACCTCTAAAAGTGGTATTTTCAAAAACAGAATGTTAAAACCAACTTCACTTAATGATGTATTTTATCATCTGAGTTCAGGCATTCTAAACTCGCATTTCTACCTAGTTCCCTGAGTCAGTTAGGATTATAATATGTAATAATCAAACTGCCCATTCTGCTTCAAGATGTGTCAGTCAAAGAAACCTGTTATGTACCTGTGGCTTTGAACAGGGGGCTAGCCAACTAAACCTTAGAAATTTACTGGAATTCTGGGTCAACTTAGGCAGGCTAGATTTAGCAGGGCAGTTCTCAGCAGCAGAGGAGTACTGGAGCAGCAACTGCAGGCCTTGGGCAGCAAAGCAGGGCAGACTTCACAGCTGGACAGTCCTTCTTGCATCCACAGGTCCAGAAGTGATCTGAAGAGATGCGTTTGAGGGCCCACTATTTATACCTGGTGCACACTTTAAAGTGGGAGAAGCTTCTAAATTCCTCCCTCTACACATGTGTCTGGAATATCCTGCCTGCCTGCCCTGGCTCCAGCTTGTCAGGGAGAACAAAAGACTAGTGTAAACACTTTGTGAGAATAGGCAGAGTATTTGTGATGTGCAAGTGTGGTAGGTAACAGCTCCGCTCACCTATCAAGGCAAGGATGGCTCATCCTGCCAAAACACCTAATTACCCCCTTTGGCTCCCTATTTAAAAGCAATACACAAAGACTAACTGGCAGTCACACCTGCACATGTGACCCAGGTCACAGACTTCAGACAAGAAATGGCTGGGACAAGAAAATACAAACTTTTTAAAAGTAGCATTTTCAGGATTGTGACTTAAAATGCAACTTTACAGTTACAATTCTTTAGAGATCAAACTCGACATTACTACTTGCTCGCAATTGAAAGTTATCACTTATTAAATGTAATAAGGTAACCCAATATTATACTATGGGAGAGACAGGCAGTGAAGTAGTGAAAAACGAATTTAAGAGTTTTACACCTCAGAGGCATGTAAAAGTTAAAAACTACATGTCCAACTTTTTTAATTTACTGCACTCTATCCTCTGGGTTGTTTAGGGCTTACCCTAGGGGCTGATTACATGTATTAAAAAGGATGGTCTATGTCTTGCAATGGCAGGTCTCAGATATGTTTAAAAGGCTACTGAAGTGGGTGGCACGATGTGTGCTGAAGGCCCATTAGTAGCCTTTAATTTACAGGCTCTTTGTACATGCAATTCCACTTTCCCAGGGACTTAAAGTAAATCAGATGTGCCAATTGGGTGCCATGTTCACCATGTTTAAAGCAGAGAGCACAAGCACTTTAGCACTGGTTAGCAGTGGCAAAGTGTGCAGAGTTCTAAGGACAACACAAACTAGTTCAGCAACAACAGGAAAAGTAAGGCAAAGGGTTTGGGGGAAGACCACCCTAATATTTACAGGGCTCACAGTGCCTGTCTGGCTACAAAGAACCAAGTAACTGCACTGTCCAAGTGGCAGCTAACATTTGCCTGGGATAGGGGAAGTGTTTTTGAAGTGTGCCCCAAGAATTATATGTAAAATCCCAGCATACCTGTCGAGCAAGATTTGATATTCAAGCAGGATTTCATGCTGTAATGTGAAAAAGGAAACTCACTGCTGCAGCCTGCATGTTCTGTAAGGTTCAGAGGGCTAATTTGTGCCAAATCAGGGAAGCCTAGTATTTGCTCCTGCATTTCAGACCTATTAACAAAAGTACCTTTTCCTTAATAGCTATAAAAAAAATCCACCTTCACAATTGAATTGGATTTTTAAGGAACTGTAACAAACAGTTGTTTAATTATTTTTCTATTTCCTAAATTAGCATTATTAAATGTACAAGTACAACCCAATGTACTCCTATTGAACAACCAACCTTGCTAAAGTGAAATTTGCTTTTGGGGCATTTTCACTGTAAGGACATGTTTTACATTAAATTCCAACATTCCCTACTTTTAAAATAATATGTGTCCTGCTTTGTGGGCAAGGTGGCCTAGACAGGGGGTGACAAAAATATTTTAAACAAAGATTTTGACCTGCCAAAAGGTTTTTTTTGACAGGACACTTTTCCAGTTTGAAACTGTAATAGCCAGGCAATAAATGCTAGGCCTGGACTCATGTCTGTACTGTCACTGTAGTTGGTGATAAAGTCCACTAGTGACATTTAACTTTCAGGCCCTGGGTACACTTTTTACCACATACTAGAGACTAGGTTGGTTAAATATGCCAATTAGTGGTTATCTAATTTCACCAAGGGCAAGGGGTGAGCACATATACTTTACCACTGGTTAGCAGGGGTAAAGTGCAGAGTTCTACAGCCAGTAAACATATAGGGACCACCATAAAGCAAAAACATCCCAGGTGACATCCCAGTAAAGGTACATTTCATACACAAGCCCCGCTAGCCAAGAGGTAAGGTAAACTAACCAATACCGTGATGGACTTCCCTTCTCTGGAGATAGGACAAAGTGCCTCTTCAGCAGTGGCACTTGTCTATTCTATTCCCCTCTAAACCCATGTCTACCCCTCTGCAACATTCCCTTGAGGCTCTGAACTGGTCGATGTGGAACCCTTCTCCTCAACTGCTGGCCCCCTCAGTGAGGCTCCTAACCTTAGCTTTCTTGCAGATGTATCCTTGCATGCTGATAGTAACACCATGGCTAACAACCCTGACCCCCCTCCCTTTGGTAAGATTTCTACCCCATATTCCAGAAAAACTCTGCCCACAAGGCAAATAACCAGCATTAATGATAGCTGTCACTGTCAGGAGACAGGCTCATCGTCATCGACTGCCAGTCAGTGGAGGCTCCAATCTGGTGCCTTGGACAGGTCTCACTTCCAGATGTGTGGCTGATAAGAAGTCTTCCATTTGCTCCAGTGGTCCCCCTGGTCTCTTACCTTTCATATAGTGGGGAGACTGTACTCTCAAGTGATAGACACTCTCCTTCCACTCTTACTTCCGCCAGGTAGTCCAGGGCTTTCAGGAGGGGACCACAGCTCCCCATAACGGTGACACACCCACTGCCTGGTGCATGTCTTCCATCTCTGTGACAGTGCAGAAAGCACCTCCAGGTCAGAGGTGGCTCCACCTGGATCAGCCTTAGGGTGATCTTCTATTAGAGCAGGTAACGCCTGCCCCACTGGTCTTCCCACTGTGAACGTGCTCCAACGTCTATCCTTACTCTCTACAGGGGCATCTGTCCTTTCTGTTTGGGAGCAGTGTCCCCAGAAATCAACTCTTTTCTCACTGGTTGAAGTTCGTTGCCAAGGGAGCTGGTAATAACTCTTCTTTGAGCCTGTAACCCCTCCAATTCTAGGGATACCAGGCCATAAGGCGGAAGACGTCCTTTCCATGGGCCTGAGTTACACTACATATCTGTCCTGTCAGGAACTGTCCTGGGAAATCGACCTGGTTACCACCATAGTCTGACTGGTACAGGTATCCAACAGAGAAGTGACAGTGACTCCATTCACAGTTACCTCCTTGAACTAACTGCCACCACCCTCATGGGTAAACCGCTTTCCTTCTAGGTCTACTTCCTACCTTAGAGGTGCAAGGGCATGCTTTACCCCCTCTTCCTGGGAAAAATCTCCCCTTAGGGCCATATGGCCACCCCTGTGGAGTGCCCACCTATGGGTTGTGTCCCGGGACATGCTGGGTACTTGTACAATGGTTGGAAGCAACAAGAACAAAATAGGGTAACCCAATTTTTCCTCAAGAGATGGGTGAATAATGTGAACAAGAAAAAAAAATTGGTATAACTTTTAGATTGGTCATTCGGGCTCTAATCAAGCCAACTCAATTGATAAATATAATTTATGTATAAAGAATCTTTTGAGGGGATATAAAAAAAGATTGGTAAGTATTCTTTGCTGCCGTATGAGAAATCAATAGGTTTAGTAATAACAGGAAAACATGTATATTCTATATAAGACAATAAAACACAACCAAATAAATGAAAGGTTTATATATATACAAAAATCCTCCAAATAAGATTTACAACTGTCTGATATATTTGAATTCCCAAAAGGCCACATCTGGTGAACAATACAACCAAAATCTAAAGAGTAAAAATACAAAGGATTGTAATACAAATAGCTCTACCTTTTATGGGATGATTTGGGAAATAGTCGATGTTTCGGTCTCTAACTGATAAACATCTGGAAGACCATGGCTTATATTTGTTTAGAAGGACCCTCTAGTGCAGGCTTCTCCTACAAGTAGACTGGTGAACTACTGGTAGCTCTCCAGCTACCTGAAGGTAGATCTCCAATTATTTTTGTCTATGTGGTCACTGCCACAACAGTAATAGTAGCTCAAGATGGTTTTAATTGACCATAAGTTCATTGTTGGATCTGGCCCTCTCTGCACAACCAAACATTTTGCCTTCAACCTTTCTGTTTTGATGAATTCATTTTTGTTGGTGTTCGGATTCTGTGTATTTTTCCACTATTAGCCAGTGCTAAAGTGCTTGTGCTCTCTCTCTAAAACATTGTACAACTTGCTCACACCCAATTCACAAAACTAATTTACTTATAAATCCCCTGTAAAGTGGTTACAGGACCTGAAAATTGAATGCTACTAGTGGGCCTGCAGTACTTATTGTGCCACCCACTTAAGTAGACTTTTTAAACATGCCACAGGCCTGCCATTGCACCCTGAGTGCAGTTTGAAACTGCCATGTCAACCTGGCAAAATAAACATTTTGCCAGACCTAAACTCTCATTTTTAATACATATGTCACCCCTAGGGTAGGACCTAAGGCCCTAACCAGCCCATTGAGTAAGGTGCCTTGTATTTAAAAAGTTTGCTATGCACTTTTAAGTTTACATTATCTGGTAGTAAAAAACTCTTAACTTTGTTTTCGCTACTATAAGGCCTATGTCTCCCACAGGATAACATTGGATTACATTTAATAAGTGATGACTTTTGATAGAGAGCAGGCAGGAAGGTCAAGTTTGGTCTTAAATTAATTCAAAATCCTCTTTAATGATTAAGTCGGATTTTAAGTCAATATGCTGAAAATGCCACGTTTAAAAAAGCAGGTAATTTCTTGGCCCAACCATTTGGTGCCAGCAGCCTGTATCCTGGATCACATGACTAGGTGTATTTGGCAGTTGGCCTTTGTGTATTCCTTCCAGACAGCATCACAAAGGGGGGGATAGGTGTTGGCATGATTAGCCATCCTGACCTAATATGAGGTGCCAAGCTGTCACTTACCACACTTAAACTTCAAAGGGGCTGCCTCAGCACACTCACAAAGGACTTTACACTAGTCTATTCCTCCCCTCCCAGGCTCCTCGGAGCCAATGAAGGGGAAGGATGGATAACCATAGAACCAGATGTAGGGGTTAGTCTAGAAGTTTCTCCCACTTCAGAGCTGGCACCAGGTATAAATATTGGACCCTCAGACTAACTCTTCCAATTACTTCTGGACATGTGTAAGACTTAGACGAAGGACTGCTCTGCTGTCCTGTTGCTGGAAGGACTGTCCTGCTGCAAGAAGGACTGCCCTCTGCCTGAGGAAGGAAGACTGGACCTGCTCCTTGAACCCAGAACCACGACAAAAATGCAAGCTGACTGGCCTCCTGTTCTGAGCTAGAGAGACATAACAGATACTTGTCCTTCATCTGCTCAACTGGGCCTGCTTGTGCCCTGCCTGCTGTTGGCCTCTGCTGGAGTGACTCTTCATTCCCAAGATGTACTTCCAGGTCCTGGACCCTTGGCTGGCATCAGAGTGTACTACTCCTGGCTCACCAATGGGTTTCCTCAGAATTGACACAGCGGGATGCAACTCAACGCAGCATGATGCAGGACCTCACATTACCGCATCTCACAGTTCCTGTTCGGTGGCCCCTTCGGAACCAAAGCAACACGACACAGTGCAATGGAGGACCTTTCATCTCAATCCAAGTACAACTAGCTACACTGCCCAGCAGCCTAAACGTGATCCTGTACCTGGCCTGGCCAATGTTCAATGTGGTCGGCTAAGACCCGTAACCTCTCCCCGGTCCGGCGTGTCCAAATAACCCCATTCGGTACTTTGCTTGTTTAGGTGTTACTTTTACCTAAGGCTTTGAAATTACATATCTCCAGTTTTACTAATTGGATTTTTGTCATTCTGGTCACATTGCATTTATTACATTTTACTCTACTTTTATAGATTGGTTTGGGGGTTTTCATGTGTTGTGTTTTCACTTTATTACTGTTTGAGGGCTGCATAAATACTTTACACATTGTCTCTAAGTTAAGCCTGACTGCTTTTGTGCCAAGCTACCAAAGGGATCATGTTGTAATAAATTATACCCTCTAATAAGTAGGAAGTCCGGTAGCCAAGTCACATAGATTATAAAATGTAGATTTATTGTAGAAGTAATATCTTAGTTACAAGTTACAGGTTTAGAGTAAACGCCCAACCAGGAGGAGCATCCTTGCTGCTCAGCCCACTCTCTCCAACTGACATCCATGCCAACCAGGCACTCAATAAACATTCCATTAAATCCCCTCTTATACAGACGGAGCAACAGGGGACTGGGAACTATGGAGAGTATGCCTAGCAACAACCACAGATTACAATTAACCACAGATTAATTTAGTGACTTTTGTGGTTAACCCTGACAGAGATTGCGGTTGTTGCTTGAGAAGCGTAAACAACCCCCTCAACACAATTTCTCACTTTCATCTTATTACTGAAAAGGTAGAAGAACCCCAAATGGGGACTTCAATGTAGACAATACCTATATAAGTCCAATGGGACATACTGTAAATCTGTAAATCTAATTTCATAGCATTGAATTTGCGTATATATACTGAAATCAATATACAAATTAAACTTGTGGGCATCCTCTTGCTTCAGGAACGAGTGATTGCTAAAAATATACCCGACAGTAGTGGCATCAAAGTCCACCATCAACAATTGTGTTGTTTGAAAGCGATTAGTGGTATGCCCCAATTTCACCGTGTTGAAAGGCGGAGCTCAGACACGTTACCCCTGGCTGGCAGGGGTGAAGTGCACAGAGTTCTACAGCCAATAAATATAGATGATATAGGATCCAGCAAAACGAGAACAAATACATAGCCTGCTCAATAACCAGTGGCATCTCCAGAACTGAATTTTAGGATGACACACATTGGGCAACAGATAAAACTGGTGGGGCCATATTTACGAACAATACTACTTTGCAAGGCAAGATAGTTCGACAAGATACAGTATTCGGTTGTTTCTTTGTCGCCTACCTGCACATCCATCAGCAAATAGCGCGGGGGCAGAGGCCCCATCTCGCCCCCCTAGAGACGCCACTATCTAAAACCAATTACTTTATCAATTGAACAATAAAAGCCCTGCGTCCTATTCTCCTTCTCGCCATGCTGTTCTCACACTGTAATACAGTACTGTAGGCATTCTCGCCTCTCGGCGTGCCAGCTCACCCTCTCTTGGCAACGCACACTTTATGTTTAATCTTCGCACACATGGAAGCAAGCGGCTGATTAGCACCGGCTGTAAAAGGCGTGTTGCGGTTCTGTGAGCTATGCAAGGTTATTCCTACCGGATACGTACAAGCATCGCTCGTCTGAAGAGTCTGACACTGTACACCATTCGTCTGCAGTGGGGAGTCTCTGAGCAGAGAGCGCGGCTGCCAATCAGAGCGATCCAGTCAGCCTGGCATTCTTGAACAGCTTATAGATCTTTTTCATCAAGCTCGCCATCTGTCTCCCATCACATCTCCTCCCAGCCCTATAACAATTACAGCCGCGGAATCAATCATTTCCAAAGCAGCTGCATTGCATTGTCAGGCGCTGTAGCTGCCTAGCTGACTTACAAGACCACAGAAGCTATTTCTAACAACGAGATCGACAATATTAGGAGCTGCAGGTTTGCGCCCCTTCTGTTAAACTGTGTCTGTCTGTATTAGCTCCTCTCCAACTAAAATAGGCACTTCATTCCTCAAGCAAAAATTAAATAGACGTCTTGAGTTACCGTCTCAAAATGTTAGAACCTTTTTTTGATAAAGGTCTTAAAATAATCTATAGTTGATAACAAGGGTCTGTAGACAACGTAGGTTCAAAACAGACAGACCTACATATATGTAGCGTTTTCCCCAGCCCAGGAGCATGCAAATAAACATGCCCAGGGCACAAGTCCTAAAAAAAGAAGTAGGGGGACTAACCAGGTTAGGCAGTGTGCAAGTGAACTTATGACATGCGCCATCACAGCGCATGATGTCACAACGCATGACATTGCATGTGACATCACAGGAAAAGACATCACAGGAAGTGAGATCAGATAGTAAGACCTCACACATTTGGTTATCAGGTATATCATGAGTACATTTAAGCGCATTATAAGATTTAACAAATGAGATTTGTCATTGTGGTTGTGCCAAAAAAGTGGTGCAATCCAGACGCAAAATCTGGGCCTCAACTAATACATACTTTTTTTTAAACCCTGCCACAAAAAAAATGGCAACAAGGAGAAGCATGGTAGTCGATCTGTTATGCTTAATTGGTTGCACAGTCTACATTTAAAAATATTTGATTGGGTTAAGGCATCTGCTGTGAAGGTGCCCAGTAAATCTCAGAGAATAGTAATAGTGGTAAAATAACTATTGTGGTTAATGCATTTGCTGGAGAGATCTGTGTTTTGTGAAGTCCCAGATTTGAATCGAAGTAGTAGAGAAGGTAAATGTGTTTCCTACAAAGCACATCATCTAACACACAGATGACAGGTTTGTATTTTATGTAAATAGTAAAGTGGGTTACTGCTTTTAACAGTGAGATCCTTTTGTTACCTACAGTTCATAAATTGTAATCCTTCTAAAAGACCACAGTGAGGTATGAAGGACATGTGACTTCTACACCTTGTAACCCTCACTTTCTCACATAACTCATCTTGTAAATTGATTTTCTCATGTACATGGTTTATTGTCAATGTATAATGTGTATGTTACGTAAAGATCTCTGACACCCTGCATTGGGTTGCATAGCTCTATAAAAGAAATAAAATAGTGCTATTGAAATTGTTATTTGTGTAAATACTGTGACAGACAAACACACATTCTTACAATGCATCTATTATATACAGGAACTGAACAAAGGAAGCTGCCTCTGTTAAGTACTTGTGAAGAGATAACAAGCTGTGTGCCTTTGTTTCCCCTCCGTGGCATTTACCTTTAAGTGTGAGGTTCCAGGCCGCCTCCTGTCAGGATATTCAAACAAATGGAGGCCTGATGCCAACAAGGAGAAGCCTGGTAGTAGATCTGTTATGCTTAATTGGTTGCACAGTCTACATTTAAAAATATTTGATCGGGATAAGGCATCTGCTGTGAAGGTGCCCAGTATATCTCAGAGAATAGTAATAGTGGTCAACTAACTATTGTGGTTAATGCATTTGATGGAGAGATCTGTGTTTTGTGAAGTCCCAGATTTGAATCAAAGTAGTAGGGAAGGTAAATGTGTTTCCTACAAAGCACATCATCTAACACACAGATGACAGGTTTGTATTTTATGTAAATAGTAAAGTGGGTTACTGCTTTTAACAGTGAGATCCTTTTGTTACCTACAGTTCATAAATTGTAATCCTTCCAAAAGACCACAGTGAGGTATGAAGGACATGTGACTTCTACACCTTGTAACCCTCACTTTCTCACGTAACTCATCTTGTAAATTGATTCTCTCATGTACATGGTTTATTGTCAATGTATAATGTGTATGTTACGTAAAGATGTCTGACACCCTGCATTGGGTTGCATAGCTCCATAAAAGAAATAAAATAGTGCTATTGAAATTGATATTTGTGTAAATACTGGGACAGACAAACACACATTCTTACAATGCATCTATTATATACAGGGACTGAACAAAGGCAGCTGCCTCTCTTAAGTAATTGTGAAGAGATAACAAGCTGCGTGCCTTTGTTTCCCTTCTGGGGCATTTACATTTAAGTTGAGGTTCCAGGCCGCCTCCAGTCAGGATATTCAAACAAATGGAGGCCTGATGGCCCTTAACTTCGGCGCAGCTGGAAGTGAAAAAAGCTCCCTCGCTGCCTGCACGTTGCTGCTATGAATCAAAACCAGATAACGTGCAAGCGCTGCTGAATGTGTCTTGGTGTCTGAAAATTAAACTGGGACAAATTCAACATATTTATGTGGGACCCAACTTCTTGGCAGGGGGCACGGCATCAACCCTGTAAAAAGAGAGTGTGGACGTTGCGTATCTGCGTGTACCCCTGACTTGTGTCCTCAACACGCCACACACGGAGCTCTGTAACAGATGTCTTAATGTTCCACATACAATCACACTCTCTACACATCGTGTCATAACTTTAATAATCTTACCTTAACTACCAACAGATTACATAATTCTTGTTCAGAGGAGTCCGAGCGCACTTAATATCATAGACACCACTTTGTGAAATAAAAAGTACAGATAACATCAAAATCATATTTCCTCAATACGTCCCTGGGGAGCTCGCACAGGTCTGCCAGATCAGGTGGTATGAGGTGGTTGAGATGTTCCTTGATTATGCACTGATGACATAGGCTCAGCTGTGTGATCTGGACGTTCAAGCGAGGTGGCTCCACTCAAGCTCTCAGGAGCTGATGAATATTGAGTCACGTGTTTAAAGTATGTTGAGTCCCGTGTGATGGACTTTCCAGGACAATGCGCTATAACCATGTCTGTTGCACAATACAACCCTGAAAGGGTCTACAGCAAACCGAGTGTCTGTTTTCAGTTTCCGTTTCTGTTTGACAAGTACCCATCCCCTTTATAGAAGACTATTTCCTCTGTGTGTTGGCGCTGATTGGCATATGTTTTCATTTTGCACTTTTGAGAAGTGTCTGTGACACGAACCTTATCGGCATTCATCGATTAGTCTGATGTCCATTGTGTTAGTTTAGTTCCGATGGCTTTCCCAAATAGAAATGTGGCAGGACTCTTACCAGTTGTGGAGTAGGGAGTTGATTTATTGGAACCATGGGCTTGACACATGGCTTGGCTTAGATCAATTCCCTCCATCGATGCACTTTGAATTACCCTCTTGAGGGTGCAAATAAATTGTCCAACAACACCATTTGGCTTGGGGCCAGAGAGGTGTACTCTTTTTATGCTTGTCATTGAGTCGAACAAGAGACTCCTTAAATTCTTTGCTATTGAAAGGTGGGCCATTATCAGATTTGAGAATAGTGGGGATGCCCTATGTTGCAAAGATTTCATCAAGCTGCTCGCTGACTGTTTTATGGGTTGTCAATGATAAGGCTTCCACCAAAGGAAAACGCGAGTACTCATCAATGACTACCATGAGAATGATGTCCATTTCCTAGAGGCCCAAAGAAATCAACTTTAACTCTCTCCCAGGTATTCGCAGTAAGGCAAAACCAAAGGGGATGATGGAAACAGTGTTGAACATTACAAGCACTCCCCCCGAGTTAACTGATCTGGGTTTACGCCCTAAGTTGGCAGGGTATGCCCAGACGTGGGTCCCTTGCTCACTTTGCCACTGGATTCAAGCTAGCCTGGCTGATGACGGCTGATTAGCCAGAAACGGGTCCCAGGATGCTTGTTTCCGGTCCAGGGAAGACATGGCTTGGCAGTTCGGGCTGGACTGTTCCCATGAGGCACAGGGTCAGACTGATTTGCATATGGCCATGTCTGAACTGGGGTGGCGGAGTGAGCTAAAGAATGATGATGGATTAAACCCAGATCAGTTGACTGGGGATGAGTGCTTGCAATGTTCAGCACGCCGTCCATCATCCCCTTTGGTTTTGCTTTGGACGCAGTAAGACCAACCATTGTCAATGGATGCTGCGTCACCTTGGGGGATAAACAGTTACAGAGGTGGCACACTTTCAGCTCTTCCTCCACTCATTCATCTAGATGAGGGAACAACACTGAGGGCTCTTTTGGAGTCTACAATGCTACAGTGTCCTTCATGGGCTAACTCAATGACTTGCTGTCTCAGGCTCTCATGTATGATGTTTCTTATGCCTCTCAATATGATACCCTCTTGGGTGACAGCTAATTATGTAATTTTTTTAATTTTGGGATTTCAACTAACCCTGGGCGCAAGACTACACTCCGCCCACGGAGTGTACGTAGTGTTGCCTACTTTTCATAGGCGTAGTAGGCAACACTACGCACGCTCCGTGGACGGAGCGAAGTTGCCCACCACCCGCCTCCCTCCCGCCCTCTTCTACATACATAATTTTAAGTAACGAGTACAAAAGCACTTACCTGGTCCGTGGCGTCCCGGGGCTCCCTCTTCTATTTTGCGCCGACTTCTCCCATTGAAATGCGCATGCGCGGCCGCCCGCGCATGCGCATTTCTCGCATGAAATGCGCATGCGCGGGCGGCTGCTCCCGCCATCATTCGAACGCCATCAATTAGTGACTAATTTATAGTGTTCGAATGATGGCGGGAGCACTCTCCGGGACCTGATCTAGAATTTTATATCAACCTATAACTTTGGACCTGTATATCCAGTCCTTCCGAGACCTAACTGACCTTTGTTCTGATTACCGATTGGACCTGAAATTACTTGTCCAACTTAAGAAACCCTTGTTTATTTTGGCTTCGACTAGATGTCACTTGGAACGTTACATACACAACGGAATTAAATTGTCATTTTGAGAATACCATCATTATATGGGACCGTATACTAACACAGTGAAGCCATTCCTGATGAGATTATGATAGGTGTTTCTGGCCCTGAGGAAGTCATTGGGTGTTTGTCCCAAGACGAAACACGTGTTGGCTCTTTGTTTGTTTGGCTACTTTGGATGAGTCCAACTACGCAGGATCACCGTTTGAAATCTGTGAACCCAAATCTACACATAAAAAAAATAAAGACTTTCCTTGAATGATTTGATTTGAAGGACTTTCTTTGGATTGACATCTTTCTTTAAATATTGTATTTGATTGCTCAGGAATCAAGTTTGCTCTCAACTAATTTTAGAAAGGTGTCCAAATAAATGTTGTCACTTGGTTTGGCGATTTTTCTTGGGCTTTTTATCTTCTTTGCAAGCAGCTAATCCTAAATGTCATTCCTTAGTCATTATCATCAATGCATATCCATCTTCTTCTCTAGCGCTACATAATGACCCTGAAGAGCCTATATATATATATATATATATATTATTCCAGGTTTCCCCGAGGGGAAGATTATCTCCACGCACTCCCGGATATATTAGTGAATTACAAAGTCATATAGCCAGAATAGTAGTTAAGTCTTCGGTTTATTTCAGCAAGCCAAGCTGCACCTGACGCGTTTCGGTCTCTACGGAGACCTTGCTCACAGGAAAACATTACTACATTTTTTTGATAAGTTTAAATAAAGTGAAAAAATGCAAACATCCTGCCATCATGTTACATCACTTCCTGTTAATAGCACCGGAATTCTGGGACATGTAGTTTTCAATCTTATTTCATTGTTAAAGCAAAATTGTTAAACTTTTACTTCACTTTGGGTAACTGCGTTTGAAACAATAATCTTTTTTATACATCTCAAAATCATTTTGATTATATTGGACCCTCTGGTGGGTACATGTTAAGATTGCTGCCGCCTTTATCATCACGCAATTAACTTAATGAATAAACTGAATTTTCAACTCAATTTCGCTCATACAACCCTCTGGTGGGTGATTTAGGAATTATTCGTAATTTCATTCCCATATCTCATGTTTGCAATCAAAAACATTTTTTTTAAAGAAATATAAACAATATATTTTTCATAGAAAATTCAAATGGGTTAAAAGGTTACTTAGAGAGATAGTTCATATGTGTTTCCTTTTCAATACAGTTTTTGAGGTTTCAAAGATGGCAATGAAGTTCTTCATCCAAGTTAATCCCGAAGGGGTTCATGGTTCGAAAGTTCATTATATGTTTTGACTCCTTCTGCCTCATTATTTTCTCGCGATCTCCTCCTCTTTGATTTGCTCCCACACTTTCAATCCCGTAAAAAGCTAGTTCTTTCCAGTTGCCTTTGTGTTCTTTTTCCATGTGCTTTGCCATGGCGTTACTTCTGTCACTATTGATCGTTGCACGGACATGTTCCAAGATTCGTAATTTAAGCTCTTTTTTTGTGCTCCCAATGTATTTGAGTGAACATGGACACTCTAGCACATAAATTACAAATTGTGTTTTGCAGTTTATCAGTTGATTAATTGTCCAGGTCTTGTTATTTGCCATTTTTAGTTCTTTGGTATTTTGGGCAATACAGCACACCTTACAACTCGAGCATTTATAGAAACCTTTGGACTTATACCAAGCCTTTGTTTTAATCTGCTCCTGAAAGTGGCTTGAGATTCATTTGTCTTTTAAATTTTTAGCCCTACGCAATGTTACATCTGGATGATCTCCTACGATTTCTGCAATTTTTGGGTCCATGTGCAAAATGTGCCAATTTTTCCTCAGGATTTTGATTATCGAATCATTAGCTGTTGAGTGTGTGGTGATAAACCGGATCTTTTGATTCTCGGTTTCTGGTTTAGGTTTTTCTTTCAACAAATCAGCTCTATTGATAACGGAGGATCGTGTCAAAGCATTTTGGATTGTGAAAGGCTTGTATTTGCGTTCTTCAAATCTTTTTCTTGTCAATTTCTGGTTGGTGATCCAATCTTCTTCTTTTGAGCATATCCTTTTGATTCTCAAAAACTCTCCGTATGGGATATTACGAATTAAAGATGGCTGGTGAAAACTTTGAGCATGCAATATTGCATTCGTCGCTGTACTTTTACGATGCAAAGTTGTTTGTATTGCATTATTTTCAATGAAAATTTCAGTGTCTAGGAAAATCACTTTTGATTCACTGATTGAGTAGGTAAATTTGAGTCCAAAGTCGGAATTGTTTAACACTTCAAAATAATTTGCAAACTCTTCCTCCATTCCATCCCAAATCAAAAGTAAATCATCGATGTATCTCAGCCAAGCTATGGTTTTTGATACTGATACATCGTTCTCACATCTCCAGGCCCATGTCCTTTCCCAATGGCCCATCGTTAGGCAGGCATATGATGGACTAAAAGAAAAGCCCATTGCAGTGCCCTTAGATTGCCTATACAATTCATTTCCAAACAGAAAAACATTTTGATTAAGACACATTGAGATCATTTCGAGCAACATCTTATTATGCTCAGCAAATTGAATGTTCCTATCCATCAAGAAAGATTTGCAAGCTTCTATGCCAATTTCATTCCGAATGTTAGAATACAGGGATATTACATCCATGGCTATCAGTTTGTAAGAGGGTTGCCCAGGGGTATCTTCCAATCGTCTTAACAGATCCCCCGTATCTTTCACATATGATGTTAAACCCTTCACATAGGGTAAAAGGAAAACGTCAAGATAATTTGCAATTGGTTCCAACAATGCGCCTTTGGCTGATATTATTGGCCTCCCTGGTGGTTTCGTGGGGTGTTTATGTATTTTGGGAAGGAAGTATATGGTTGCCATTTTCGGGTGTGGTGTTTGGAGATATTTATATTCATCAATGTCTAATAAATTTGATTTGAACCAATTTTCCAGCTTGGTGTCTAGTTCTTCTTTAAGTTTCACCATTGGATTATCCTTCAATTTTTCGTAATATTCCTTGTTGCGGAGTTGTGAGTATGCTTCCCGCATGTATGCTTCCTTGTCTTGGATGATGACATTGCCCCCCTTGTCCGCTATTTTTATTTCAATAGTGTCATCTTGTTGTAATTTGTTGAGCGCTTGTCGTTCTTCCCTCGTGAGATTGTCCTTTTTATGAGGGATTTTCAGATGGTAAAGATCTTTTATTACACATTCGTGGAAAAGGTCTATTTTATTTCCGGGTGGTAGTTGTGGATAGAATTTGGAATTGGGTTTCATATTTGAAATGCCAGCTCCTAATTGTACTGTATAGTCCTGTATTTCTCTTCCACTTTGTTGCGGATCCTGGCTGAGTTCCATTACATTAACAAAATGTTCCGCATCCCTTACTGGTAATTGCATACTTGGTTGCGGGACTGTTCTTCTCCAACTGGCCATGTCAGGTTTGTCCACAAATAGTTTAGCTAACTTAATCTTCCTGATGTATTTATATAGATCCACACGAGTTTCTGCTAGATTCATGCCGCTGGTCGGACAGAAATTCATGCCTCTTTTCAGTATGTTCAATTCCACATCGTTCAAATTTTTTGAGGATAAATTAATAACCTGTAATTCATGATTGATGGTATCCATATTTAATGATTCCATTTCTTCCTCATGTTCCGTGTCATGGTTCCCACGCGGTTTGCGCCAGTATTTTGTGCTGCGTTTGCGCCTGCCTCTTCTGGTTTGTTTTGTGGCGCCTTTCCACGGCCTCTCCCTCTTCCTCTTTGAAATGGTTGACGGGGCCCCATTGTTTTCTCCCAATTCTTTTGATGAAAAGCCATTTTCATTTCGTCTAAAAAAGGAATTTTTACTCCAGTTCCTCTTTGTTCCTCTTCTCCACCACTTGCGCCCGGTTCTGTCGATAAGCTTGAGGCTAGGGAGGACATGCTTCCCATGGTCATTATGTTTTCCAGATTAGTTTGTCTAAATTGGTCATATTTTCTTGCATATGTAAATATGCGACCTTCCTCGTAGTCCTCTTTGTCACGTTGGAATTTGGACATTTTTCTTAAGCGTACACTTTCTTCGTGTTTGTCAATATATTGTTCCAGATCTTCCTTGAACTTTTTCATTTCAGGATTTAGATCAAGTGTGGCCAGTTCTTTTTCTAAGTCTTTCAATTGTTTTGTGGTTCTTTCCAGCGCAATTTCGATATGTTTCACCAATATTTGCATTAAACCTAGCGATGAATTTAAAATGAATTCACCCCATTCACTTAAAAGTTTGTTACTAGTGTCCTGATGATTGGGTATCAGACTGATGCGTAGGCCACGAGGTACTCGTTTCACGTCTAGGTATTTTTTTAATGCTGCAACCTCCCACCATTTGTTAATTTCCTTTTTGGAAAGTTTTTCCCAAGTGCGTAATTTATGTTTTAGATCAGTTTTACGGACACTGCCACTCGCTCCTGTGGCTACTGTTTCTTCCTCAAAACATGATTGAATTAAAGTATTCCTCGATACCTCTCTTTTATCCATGGTGAGCTGGCGACTGTTTTTCAAGCTGTATATTATAATAGTCTTTGTTGAAGATTCTAAATTACAATTTCTGGTTAGAAAATATCCGGTTTGCTATGTGTCAAACTTGAGCCAAGCGAGGTTCAACTATGCAGTGTCTGTGTTTCAGAAAAAGTTCTTCGAGTTGTGCTTCACTCGAAATATTCCCACTTGATGACACAAGGTTCACAAAACCAACCGACTGTGAATAATCACTTGTCACTTCAAAAGGATTGTTACATCAAAGTAAAACATAGCGGTCGCTTACCGGTTTCAGGGTACTTCGGTTGACGTGCCCCCTCCGGAGTAATCGTCTCCCGTTTCCAGCCCGTCACCATCGGCTTCCTCCGTTACTTTAGTCCCATCAATCCAGAACAGTTAAAGTCGGCGTTCACCCGAGCCCTTTACACATCCATTCCGTTAGGTCCACAAGGCGGGCTTCCAGGCGCTCTAAAGGCGGTGCGCTCAGAGCGTGGCAGAACCAAGCCACGAGTTAAATTATTCCAGGTTTCCCCGAGGGGAAGATTATCTCCACGCACTCCCGGATATATTAGTGAATTACAAAGTCATATAGCCAGAATAGTAGTTAAGTCTTCGGTTTATTTCAGCAAGCCAAGCTGCACCTGACGCGTTTCGGTCTCTATGGAGACCTTGCTCACAGGAAAACATTACTACATTTTTTTGATAAGTTTAAATAAAGTGAAAAAATGCAAACATCCTGCCATTGATGGATAAGAACATTCAATTTGCTGAGCATAATAAGATGTTGCTCGAAATGATCTCAATGTGTCTTAATCAAAATGTTTTTCTGTTTGGAAATGAATTGTATAGGCAATCTAAGGGCACTGCAATGGGCTTTTCTTTTAGTCCATCATATGCCTGCCTAACAATGGGCCATTGGGAAAGGACATGGGCCTGGAGATGTGAGAACGATGTATCAGTATCAAAAACCATAGCTTGGCTGAGATACATCGATGATTTACTTTTGATTTGGGATGGAACGGAGGAAGAGTTTGCAAATTATTTTGAAGTGTTAAACAATTTCGACTTTGGACTCAAATTTACCTACTCAATCAGTGAATCAAAAGTGATTTTCCTAGACACTGAAATTTTCATTGAAAATAATGCAATACAAACAACTTTGCATCGTAAAAGTACAGCGACGAATGCAATATTGCATGCTCAAAGTTTTCACCAGCCATCTTTAATTCGTAATATCCCATACGGAGAGTTTTTGAGAATCAAAAGGATATGCTCAAAAGAAGAAGATTGGATCACCAACCAGAAATTGACAAGAAAAAGATTTGAAGAACGCAAATACAAGCCTTTCACAATCCAAAATGCTTTGACACGATCCTCCGTTATCAATAGAGCTGATTTGTTGAAAGAAAAACCTAAACCAGAAACCGAGAATCAAAAGATCCGGTTTATCACCACACACTCAACAGCTAATGATTCGATAATCAAAATCCTGAGGAAAAATTGGCACATTTTGCACATGGACCCAAAAATTGCAGAAATCGTAGGAGATCATCCAGATGTAACATTGCGTAGGGCTAAAAATTTAAAAGACAAATGAATCTCAAGCCACTTTCAGGAGCAGATTAAAACAAAGGCTTGGTATAAGTCCAAAGGTTTCTATAAATGCTCGAGTTGTAAGGTGTGCTGTATTGCCCAAAATACCAAAGAACTAAAAATGGCAAATAACAAGACCTGGACAATTAATCAACTGATAAACTGCAAAACACAATTTGTAATTTATGTGCTAGAGTGTCCATGTTCACTCAAATACATTGGGAGCACAAAAAAAGAGCTTAAATTACGAATCTTGGAACATGTCCGTGCAACGATCAATAGTGACAGAAGTAACGCCATGGCAAAGCACATGGAAAAAGAACACAAAGGCAACTGGAAAGAACTAGCTTTTTACGGGATTGAAAGTGTGGGAGCAAATCAAAGAGGAGGAGATCGCGAGAAAATAATGAGGCAGAAGGAGTCAAAACATATAATGAACTTTCGAACCATGAACCCCTTCGGGATTAACTTGGATGAAGAACTTCATTGCCATCTTTGAAACCTCAAAAACTGTATTGAAAAGGAAACACATATGAACTATCTCTCTAAGTAACCTTTTAACCCATTTGAATTTTCTATGAAAAATATATTGTTTATATTTCTTTAAAAAAAATTTTTTTGATTGCAAACATGAGATATGGGAATGAAATTACGAATAATTCCTAAATCACCCACCAGAGGGTTGTATGAGCGAAATTGAGTTGAAAATTCAGTTTATTCATTAAGTTAATTGCGTGATGATAAAGGCGGCAGCAATCTTAACATGTACCCACCAGAGGGTCCAATATAATCAAAATGATTTTGAGATGTATAAAAAAGATTATTGTTTCAAACGCAGTTACCCAAAGTGAAGTAAAAGTTTAACAATTTTGCTTTAACAATGAAATAAGATTGAAAACTACATGTCCCAGAATTCCGGTGCTATTAACAGGAAGTGATGTAACATGATGGCAGGATGTTTGCATTTTTTCACTTTATTTAAACTTATCAAAAAAATGTAGTAATGTTTTCCTGTGAGCAAGGTCTCCGTAGAGACCGAAACGCGTCAGGTGCAGCTTGGCTTGCTGAAATAAACCGAAGACTTAACTACTATTCTGGCTATATGACTTTGTAATTCACTAATATATCCGGGAGTGCGTGGAGATAATCTTCCCCTCGGGGAAACCTGGAATAATTTAACTCGTGGCTTGGTTCTGCCACGCTCTGAGCGCACCGCCTTTAGAGCGCCTGGAAGCCCACCTTGTGGACCTAACGGAATATATATATATATATATATATATATATATATAAATATATATATATTACCTACTGGCGGTCGCCAGTAGGTATATATAGTTAGGATTTTTTCTCTATGGGTTTTTTGAAAATTCTATGTCTAATAACTTTGGCGTTTGTGGACGGAATTGGCTGACATTTTCAGGAAAATGGCACATTTTGTTTCTGAGCAGCCCCTGAAAATTTTGGGGGGGTTCGTCAAGGGGGGGCCGAGAAAAAAGGGGGGTCCCAAAACGCGTTTTTCCCATGTTAATTTCCATAGGGCGGTTGGCCTCACTTTTAGCCCGAACGGCTGAATGGATTTGCACGAAACTTGGCAAAATTGTAGGGACTGGTAGCCCGATGTGCCTTTTGTAGGTCTCAATATATGTGCTCCAGTGGATTTTGAGAAATTAACGTTTAAAAAAAGATATATATCTGTAACAGCGGACCGGTTAGCGCTCTGGTTCGCGGACTTTTCGCGCAACGGAGCTTTGTGAAGCGAAGCTGATTGGTTCTCCGGCGTCTGTCAACATTCCAAACAGTCCGTAGCGGCCGCCATCTTGTCTCTCGGTAGGATCGAGAGACAAGAGGAGGTCAAAACAAAGGGGGAAATAACTATAAGGGGGCATAGTAGATCCTCGCTGACCCCCTAGGTTTGATGTGGAGGTTTTAAAAGGGCCCCGCGGGGCAAAAAAAAATAATAAAAATAATAATTGAACGGCTGAATGGATTTGCACGAAACTTGGCAAAATATTAGGGACTGGTAGCCCGATGTGCCTTTGCTAGGTCTCAATATATGTGCTCCAGTGGATTTTGAGAAATTAACGTTCAAAAAAAGATATATATCTGTAACAGCGCTCTGCTTCGCGTAACGGAGGTTTGCGAAGCTGATTGGTCATTCTGTCACTGGGCTATAGTTGGGCTACATCTGGCTGATATTTGGGCTACATTTGTTTTTTTGTGTGTCTGGCGGCCATCTTTGGGCTACATTGGGCTACATTGGGCTTCATTGGGCTACATTCGGCTAATTAGCAAATAGCTCATCGCAAACTAGGAATGGTAAAGAATCGCTATTTATTCCTTAAAGTTCGCTATTTAGGAAATGCAAATAACTTTGATGATACATATGGCGGTTCATCTCTAACAAGATAAGAAGCATAGGGATAGATTTATGATGACTGGCGCATCACCAGGGATGTGTTAGTCATTCTGTGCCGCTGTTCCGTCACCTATGGTGTGCTGCATTTACAATGCGGCGCATCACGGGGCAAAAACAGCACAGATGCGTGATGTATCTGTGCCGTAAAGGTGGCGCATTGCTGGAGTTGTATCGCAAGTGTGATGAAGCTCCAGCAAGGGTCGGGGGTGCCCCTGTCGCAGGGTTTCTGTTCTCACACAGAACTGTGGACAGAGGATTGGAACCTCGGCGAATTAGGGTGTCCCAAAACTCACGTTAGTAATCAAAAACTATTTAGCAAGCTAGGTACAGTGTCACATTGGATATAACAAACTCTCAATGTTTAGACAATCCAGAATATGAACTTATAGTACCTCAGGATACGTGGAACTCATGAACAGTCGGTCGTTATATATTTCTTAGAAACCAGAACATGGAGTTAAGAAGAACACATGTGTATTTGAAATGTTTATTTACTAATGCCGTCTTCTCAGGCGTAGTACCTTAGATAATAAAAGTACACATATTATCAGTAGCAAAATTACCAGCATAGTTACTAGTACATAAAAAGTGAATGGTGATAGTATGTTAACATGCTGTAAATGAATAAGAGTTAGCAACACTTATAAGCAGCCGCGGGCCGTGGAGGGAGTTACGGTGAGGCAGGGAGGCGGGGAGGGGGAGAAGCAGGGTGGAGAATACAAGTACACATATTATCAGTAGCAAAATTACCAGCATAGTTACTAGTACATAAAAAGCGAATGGTGACAGTATGTTAACATGCTGTAAATGAATAAGAGTTAGCAACACTTATAAGCAGCCGCGGGCCGTGGAGGGAGTTACGGTGGGGCAGGGAGGCGGGGAGGGGGAGGGGCAAGGTAGAGAGGGCTCCACCCTGCTTCTCCCCCTCCCCGCCTCCCTGCCTCACCGTAACTCCCTCCACGGCCCGCGGCTGCTTATATCTCACCCTCCCTAATACACATATTATATTATTTGCTAAGAAGGTCTCTTTGTGTTGGTTTAGGGCGTGCCCATACTTTAGTGTCTTAGATTTGAAGGAATCACATCAGCATACACCAGCTCTCTCTTCATGTGAACCGCATCAACTGTTGTGTATGTGTGTTCGGCAAAGCAATATAAAACCCGCCTCATGCCCAGAATTGGCAGAAGTTGCACTTATGTTATGAGTATGAAGTCGTGGAGATCAGACCTCATAACAATTCTGTATCGTGTTGTTCTTGAAACTTTAGCACTCGCTGTACAGATATAGTTTAACAAGTAAAGCAGATAGTAGACCAATAACATATTATTCTCATGTAAACCACGATGAACTACTAGGTGGAAAGCTAAAGCAACAACTAAATGTCGTGTGCAGAAGTTGCAAAAAAGGAAAAATGGCGTTTAAACCGGTAATGAGCCCATGCTAACTTAACACGGTGTAAAGATATCCAGGACCTAGATGACACCTCCCCATGATCCGGAAACGAACTGAATAAGATAATAGAAGTGCCATCTCATGAGAGCAGATTGCAAGTTTATATGTGGACGGTCCGCAAGGTAAAGCATTAAAAACTAGGAAAATTCAATGCTAAAGAAAAATAAAACAGCCAAGTACTTTATCGAGTCTTAAGCCAATAGGCAAGGTAAATAATAAAAACTTGACAATTAAGTCAATGAATTGTCAATGAAATGCTAGTACTCAGCATATGAAACATGAAAAAGGTCTATGACATAACTGTGTATGCAAAATAAGCTGCAACAGCCTCCAACAGGAAGTCACCGTCTTCATCCGAAAACAGTTCAGCCATCCAATTTAAAAGCGGAAAAGAACATACGTGCTCTCCCAGCACCGGATCCTCTATCACCATCAGAGGACAGCTCGGTGGGTTTTCAAGAAAGCTGTGTTCCAAGAAAGACTGTGCTGCCGCCAGTAAATTCCAGGGACCAAGTAGTCCATGCATCAATGCCACAGCCATAATCCTTTCGCCAGGACAAACCAACTCGTGAGTAATGATAGGAGTCATCAGCTGATTAAAGTCGACGTCAGGAGAAACCGGTCCGCAGAGACACAAATCAATGGCCCAATCGAAATCACAGGTCAGGCAGTGAAATACAGGCTGGACACAGGTGAAGTAGGAGAACCGAAAAGATAATCCATATGCCGTGCTTAATATCGCCAACGGCATTGTGCCATAATATTCTAGCATGCGATTGCGGAACAGTGTCAGCAGCTGCAGGGTCGGAGGTTGCATAGGAGGGACATCCATATTTAAAAATGTAAAAAAGCACAAGAGCGTCCGCTGGTAATGCAAGTAAAAATGCAATCCACGAACCAGAGTGGAGAAAATGGAATGAAAGGGAGCAGGGATGACTCCAAAGATTTTCTCAAATGAAGTCACGAGACCACTGGTAACAACTTTAAAAAAGTGTGCCAGGGATTTTGTGGAGGATGCGTTAAAGATAGTCGGAAACATGTTGCTGAAATTGAAAGGCAAACCTGTGTACGGGTGTTCGCTATGTGAAGTACGAAAGTTTCACGGGCCGAACTCAAGGCCACCTCTCTCTGAGACAAAAGAGCTCTTATTCTTGTCATGCCGTTGAAACGTGTCCCAAGGTTGGTATTTGTGGCCAGATTGAAAACTCCCTATGTTCATGTGTGGGAGGAAATAGAACATTTCTGCAGCAAATAATCACTTACTGTTACGATAAAAGGAATACTTTTAATTAACTCAGAACAATCTTCATTATTGAGCATCAAATAACTACCATTTTCCAACAACTTGAACGTGGGGATGATAGCAGGAACTGGCGTGCCTTGCAACACGCAAGCCATATTTGGTCGGTGTTTGTTGCATGAATCGTGTAACTGTATGTGCCTACACATTAGTGAATGATCTGGCGTCTCAGTGCATTCCTCTCCATTCAGATAAACTTCTTGATCATCTTTGAAACATCTGTATGTGTATGGAAGCGACCAGACCTCATGAACAAAAGCACTACCTAAAGGTTCATAAAGACCTATTGGTATATATTTCATACAATTTGAAAACTTATATAAAGCAAAAGGCAGCGTTATTAAACCGTGGATAAGGCATGTTGCCAAAAAACCCGCAATCCTCTGCTGATGATGTCACTGAGCATGTCATGAATGATGTAATATGTGACATCATCAGTAGTGGATTATGGGTAATAGTATCTCTAGTTAACTCCCCTATAGCTGTCTTTCTTTTAACATAAGTGTGTGTTTCCTTCCCTTATACTTACTGTTTTTGGTTCGCTTCCAGTTCGCGTACCAGCGAGCGAACTAGGAAGCGAACTAAGAGAAATAGAGGTTGGCACAGTTCCAAATATTGTACCAATTTTTTAATAACGGGGAGGTAGTTCTGAAAAGAACTTTTTTTTTTATTTTTCTGAACATTTTTTTAATGTTTTTGAATTTTTCGGAACAGTTTTATATTTTTTTGGGTTTTTCTTGGAGGGGGCAATGAAAACGATTCATTGTAAAGGGCTCAACAGGAGCAACAAAACAAAAAAAAGAAGTATTTATTATTTTGGGCGTTTCGGACAAACTTGCATATGATAGTCAATAGCTCTGTTGATCAGAGTGATGCTTCTTTCTCCGTAGGAAATGAATCCATCGCAAAATACGCAGGTGTGTTTTACTTCACCAAATCTCATTTGTATATTTGGCACCATCTCCCTGCCCTCTGGTCCCGTTACTTCCGGTACAACAGATCTTCTGGCCATAATAGGGAGATTATCTAGGTCGTTCCGAAACTGTGCAGCACTGTAGTTGTTAGGATGCCACCTAGTCATATGGCGATGCATTGTGTAGTTTCCGAAACTGTATTTTTTGTCGGTCCCTCTGGACAGTCTATCTTGACATATAAGGCAAGTTACGTATCTTGCATTTACTTTTTTCTGACCTTTGGGAATTTTAAAAAATTGCCAAATGAAGTTTTCTTTCCGGTGAGACGTCTTGGGCTGCTCAGGCAAAAACTGCCTCTCTTCGTGCTCGTCCTCCTGTTCCTCTTCTTCTTCTTCTTGTTGAATTACAACTTGAGCAGGTGGTCCTCTCTTCCTTGGAGGTGGTGGAGGTGGTGGGGAAGCACCAGCTGAAGCTACTAAAGAAGCCATTGCTCAGTGATCACAAAGGGTCTTTCTCTCACAATGATGAAAGTCAGAGTGAGGAAAGAAGGAGGGATTTTCATCATTTGGGAAAAACAAGAGTTCTCAACCAATCAAAAGTGTTCATTTTAGATTATATGACCTAGTCTTACATCATTAGGAAACCAAAAGTGAAATGAACCAATGAAAAGTGTTATTACCAAGTCACATGACTTGCTGTGTTTACGTTAAGCGCTTTGCAGGGCCTCCCGGTTTGCTTCCAGAAACCTGCGCTTTGGCACTCGCTTCGCGTACCAGTTCGCTAACGTAGCACGTCATATGACGTATCACGCGACAACGTGGAACGTCATGCGGACGGGAGGCGTCACGATGTTGTTTTCTAACGCGGCACTTGCGGTAAAGAAACGTTTACCGGCTCGCGGTCTATTTCGCGGCATCAAGGTCAGCTAACGGGAAGCTTCCCGATTCGCGAAGCGGGAACGAAGAAAAAAAAATATTTAAAAAAAAAATTATTCATAAACATATAAAATATATTTTTGGATTTAAAGAAGAATACATTTTACAGCTACAGATATTAGCTGTTAAAAAACCAATGAAATTCACAGAAAAAACCATAGGTTATAGACCATATATAGTTAGGAATTAGCATTTACAAAACCTTGAAAATTCACTGAAAAAACCATAGGTTATAGACCATATATAGTTAGGAATTAGCATTTAGAAAACCTTATTTTACTCACACAAAACCATTGAAATTCCATATATAGTTAGTTGCACTAACTATATATCGCGCACCCGCAATCCACTGCTGATGATGTCACATATTACATCATTCATGACATGGTCAGTGACATCACTGATGACATCACTGATGACAACATCCAGTGACTGTATGTTTCTGTAAAGTTAAAATATGTCTTAGATATTGAAGAATGAGTGGATGTATAAGTGTCTGGATGAAGGATTTAGTAGGTGCGTGACTGACTGTATGAGTGAGTGATTAAATGTGTCTCACTGAATGCATGGGTTAGTGACTAAACTGTCTTAATTTGTGCATCATTATGTCTGTTGTGATGTAAACTGCTGCATGTGTTGATCATTAGCTATACGAGAGGCTATATGTGTTATTAATTGGTTGCCCAAGTATTTCTATGGGAGATTGAGTTTGTGTGGGGGTGGCTGGGAGGTGTGTGACTCTGTGCATAGATGTGTGAGCAGTTGATTCACTAGGTGTATGAGTTCAAGAGTGCATGTGGAAAAAGCTACATGGGCGGTTGACTGTGTGCATGAGTGTATTGATGAGTGAATGGATATCTCAATGCTACATGTCATAGTAAGTACATATGTAAAACACAGTACATGTGAGAGTTGGCATATATAAATAACTGTGCATGAGAGCCACTGAATGTGTGAGTGGCTGTATGGATCATTGTGAACTTGTATCAGGGATTGTATAAGAGAGTAAATATGTGTTAGTATATGTTTGAATAAGTAAGGTGTGTATAACTGTATAGTTGAGGAAATGGAGGTGAGATTGTTTCTTTGCATGACTGACTAGGTGTGTGAGTAACTCCATGGATGAGTGACAGTGTGTGAGTGTCTGTATACACTGAGTGTATCTAAGGTTATATTAGAGTCTGAAGAGGTTTATTGTATTAGCACAAGAATGATGTCAAATGAGATGTCATCAGTGATGTCATCAGTGATGTCATTTGAGATGTCATCAGTGATGTCATCAGTGATGTCACTGACCATGTCATGAATGATGTAATATGTGACATCATCAGCAGTGGATTGCGGGTGCGCGATATATAGTTAGTGCAACTAACTATATATGGAATTTCAATGGTTTTGTGTGAGTAAAATAAGGTTTTCTAAATGCTAATTCCTAACTATATATGGTCTATAACCTATGGTTTTTTCAGTGAATTTTCAAGGTTTTGTAAATGCTAATTCCTAACTATATATGGTCTATAACCTATGGTTTTTTCTGTGAATATATATATATATATATATATATATAATGAACTTGACAAAGATTGAATGTATGGTTTCTATTTTTCATAACTAATGTTGCATTTTGACTTTGTGGGCGTGGCAAGAATGCTTCTGGAACATACTGGCACCCATTTTCTCTTCTCATTGTGAGACATGTGGGTTTCTTTTTTGCTTTGCAGACCATTACGAAGTGGTTTTCTTTCCTGCAACCTTTGCATATCTTGCCTATTGCTGGAGATGGAGAGAAAGAACTGCTAAAGAAGCGCTGGAAGCTAAGTGCAATCCGATGCTGAATTGCCCTGTGTTATGGTATGGCGCAGTATCTCTTTTTTCAGCCTTACTAGCAGGTTCTGGTTGGCTTTCAGAATGTGCTCCTCTGCAGGGCCAAGAACCTCCTTGATGGCTGTGTAGGGCCTGGAGTGGCACTTTGGCTCCACATACAAAAGCCGCAGACAGGTTTGCATCGATTTGGCATGCACGTGGCATGCACTAACAGTTGCAGCCTTGTTTCATATGGGCATGTATCCCCTACTTATTCCCAGTTGTACCTTCTTCCCCAGACCGGGGGCATGCAAATGAACACACTACACACAGAGCTCTGTAACAGACGTCTTTATTCTTCCACATACAATCGTGCTCTCTAAGCACTGCATAACTTTCATAACCACACCTAAATACCTTCCAGCAGATTATGAAATTCCTGTATAGAGTCTGCCCAGAACGGTGAGGGTCCTAACGTGCATAATATTAAAGACACTACAATATCAATCACCTAAAGACACATAAAATCAGTGTTCGTGTTATTGGTGAATTTTATACATTTTTAGATGTACAGGTTGTGAGTGCATACGTAGATTTGAATTAATCTCTGAAATCTTTTTTATGCATCTAATTTGTGTGACATCCTCAATTCTGTGGTTCTGATCTGTTAGCATGTTTCTCAAATCTTTCTCAGGTCTAATTTCCCAAGTAAGTGTCAATTAAGTACATATCCTTGTATACGCATGAATAGTTTCCAAAATTTCTCTTTTGTATTTCCAATGTTGTATCTAGATATACTTAAAATCTAAAGCCCAAACTATATGATAAGAAGTCTAAAATTAACCCAAAATATTACTAGTTAATAATTTAAAGTCAACACAACCAAGAGACAAACCGTCCCAAATGTTTTTTTAAGGTTTTCAAGATATACCTTCACAAAATAAGCACACAAGCCTAGAAACTAGCCCTCAGATAGCATTTTTGATTTTACCATCAGTAAATATTCAGAACCACATGATAAGGGTATCTGAAATACATATTAATATAAAGTCAGCAAGAAGAGAGGTGAATAAACCTCAGAGTAGTTTTTCCGTCAAAATAAAAACCTACCTAATTCATACACTGATTAAATGGTACACAAATCAAGTCTTCAGATTAGTGGCCAATACCCCATCATAGGAGTTTCTAAAATACACCAGAAGTAGTGCAAGTTTTAAATACAATCCTTAATCAACAAATAAACTAGATCCAAAAAAATGTCCATTCACTCAAACATCCCTCTTTCACACTAAAGCTGCACAGACCAGATTGGGTTAGATGACTATAACAAGAGATTGTTTGCTCCCTCTTTCCTTATGAAGCCTAATGTTTACCCTCCAAAATTAAAATCCATACTAATGTGACCTCAGATAGCAAACAAATGAAAAACCCTCAAATTCGTCAGTTATAGTTTATTCAACTAACCTATAACTGGTGAATTTCAGAATGTTCAGTTTTCAAATGCCAGTTCTTTCCTCAATTCACTAATGTCGCTTTAACCTTTGGTTTTCGCAGTAAATATCTGGGGTTATTTCTAACATAAGCTAAGATTTTATTACCATACCTTACTGCAACTTCACTTCAACAGTTTCTTTTTCAGTGGATTTTTGTTTTTTAAGAATGTTCAAACTTGAGCATATACCCAAATCCCTTTTGTCAACCTGTGGCCAATGCCCCCATTGCGCATGAACTTTGGTTTGTCCTCCGCGGTGCACTGGCCTAAGGCCAGTGCAAAACCATCGACACCCGTCCAAACCTCCCTACCTAAGACCTCCGGCCCTTTGCCTAACCCACTGCAGGTAACCAAACCCCACTGCATACGGCCTACAGCCTGCACAATGCAGTTTGCCGCATGGTCTGGTCAATGGACAGACCCTTGTGAAAATAAATTGGGTGCCAGTGCCATGCTGGCTACCACAAATCCAGTTGCCCAAAATAATTATACATTTTGTATACTAAACATTAGAGCGAATCTCTTTAGGACATTTGGCTCTGGGAGTCGGGGTGTGCCACGGTGCGTGCTTATTTGTTTTTTGCAAAATAATTTCAGGACTCAGAGGCAGAATCCCCGAGCTCTGTAATGCGGGCTCCAACATCTTCTTCAGTGTTGCAGTCTCCCAAACAGATCTTCAGGTATTGTGGAATCAGCACTGGTTCTGTGGTATTAAACTGACCAACAAGTGAAAGAGCTCCCTGAATTACCTAACTCCATCATGCCCAATCAGAGCACGTATTTAATAGCTAATCTCTTACAAAGTGCTAAACAGATGTAAAACAATTCAAAAAAGTATGCTTTCAGAAGAAAGTTCTAGCATTTTGCCAAATTCGGTGCAATTATGTTCCGTCTTTTTTTGTATTGAAGAGCTAAGTTTCCTATGGGAATTATCAAGAGAAATGACACTTGGGTTGTCTCTTGTATATTGTTTGTACATTTTTGTCTAATTATGAAGAATTTAATGTACCAATGTTTTCCTACGGCTTGTTCAATAAAAAAAAAAAAGAAATGACACTTTTGGGAACAAGCCTTTTTTTTGCCCTTCTTGACTGATCACTTATTGACAATGCGGTAATCCTGCATTCCTCGGAACCAGTATGGTATATGCAACAATGGTTAGGTTGGATTCAAAATAGTATTTATCAAAACACTATTTATGCTATTGCACAAATGCTCCAACAATTTTCATAGAAATGAACATACATTTGAGAAGCATGTAGACCCGAACACAGCAATTATTTTAACAATGCTATATTTCAATGATAATAGAAAAACAACTAATCATTCTTCATGAACACATGGTTCTCAATAGGTGAAACTTGCAAAATGTGGTTGTGCAGTGCATTAAAAAGGTGACTGTATAAATACATGGAAGTCAAAAAATAAAAATCCTCTTTAGTGAACCCACCCGCTGCATAATAAACAGTATTCTCTCTCCTGTGGGCAAGTATTAGTATGTCTTTGATTGCCCAGTGTGAGAAATTACAGTGCAGGCAAGAATGGTAATTGCCAATGTTTCGACCCACTTCAAATGGCGTGTGATTCCATTACATCCACTGGGGACCTCATCAGGATTGGGTATGGAACAACCTTTGTGTAAAGGCATATATAGTCAGGCCTCGTGTATAAACAGTAAATACTAAAACAATGGTGAGGCATCCCGGTTACTCACCTCGGGCGATGCCTCAAAAACTTCAGAAGCCCCAACGTGTCCCTGTGGGGTATCAGAAATTTGATTCAGAGGATGGATGTCCAAAAATTGATGAAATCATTAATTGCTAACCCCCAGCAATAGTTACTCCTACAATACACCACCAAGAATAAAGTTAATTAGAAGGGTAATCGGGGTGCAAAGAAACTCTCAAACATACCCAAATATGCCACTGGATGCACGTCATAGAGTCTTGTCGCATTCCAAATATGCTCAACTATATAAGAGTAAAATTCCAAATCAATGAAGGATCAGGAAATTAATTGCCTCAGAAAATACGAGAATGGTCGGACTACTTAAGTGATAAAAATGCTTCTGCTCAGTAGGAATCAGCTGGGCCTGTGAAGCTGATGCGATCAGACAGTTAGTAAAGTAGGGGAAAAGATAACACATGCCTGCTCACTTCTCTCTGGGGGAAAAAACCAAGAAGACGCCCTGGAGGTGAGCACTCATCGTCACTCATTGTGCTCTGGACAGTTCAGCGAGCTGAGAAATGCACACACTGCGTGTCCATAATAAAAAATCTTTGATAGATATCCGGAAAAGGTATGGGAATTATTACATAGTACACACACCTGGTGATGAGCTCTGGATACATAAAGTGTGGTGAAAAAAGGCCTATCAAAAATGTCAAATTACATATGCTTGGTGGTCAAAATGCATATAACTGGCTGTATGCAAGGAACGCAAAATTATGAAAAACAGATTAACAATTTCCACAAGCATCATAGAGAGTGGGAATAATCTACATGAGTCTCTAAAAACCTCTCTATAAATCTAATCAATATCAATCTGAAACCCCTCATTGTACTGTAAAAGGCCTATCAAATGCTGTAATGCATTTCAACATACTATCTATACGGACCCATATAGTTCATATAAGTCACTGTACATGGCAGAAGTCATAGAGACTTTGGGCTCTTTCCCACTGTGTGTCTGTGGAATGGTAACAACGTCTGTATTGAGCTCAAACCCCTAATAGTATCAGAGTGAACCAGTGGATATTGAGCTAGGCCATGGCTTGTTTTCTCACAACATTTAAAGACCCTTATTTACAAGCCCCTTCCTCCGCTGGTGCGTCACTTTTAATACAGGAAAAAATGGCCTACCGGTGATGCAAGGGGCATATAAATATGCCACCCTGCCACCTTCTGTGGAGCTAAGAGCTCTGTCCAAAACCTCAAAAATAAGCTCGTTTGGTCTTGTTTTCCTAAACCACACAGCCAGTCACTGCAGGAAGTATTCATAGGTCATCTGTTGGCACTCAAGGTGTAACCAGCCCAAGAATTCGAAAATATGAACAGGACACGAATCACCAAAAACATTATCATCAGAGATGGAGTGAACACTTTTAACAATAAGCTGGCATTGGGAGTGATACAGGGTCGACGTAAAAATAGGGCATTGACGTGGACTCCCTAAAAAGGCACAGTAATATTAGTCCAGATAATGCTTAGTCCATAACGATGTGATCAGTGGCCAGGATATACCCTCATGTGTCCCACATGACATGTGTCAGGGTCGTGGTTTAAAAGTAAAAGAGAGATGGCCAGCCGTCAGTTATACTGTGATGTTACTTGATGGGTAACATGATTTCCCTCTTCTTTTGTTAAAATTTCAGGGGAAAGATAGGGTTTCACAGAACGTAAATTTAAAACTCCAGTCAGAACTTTCAAAACTGGTAGCTGTAATTTAAAATCCTGAATACATTTTTAAGTCAGTCTTAAAGCACAAAGTTATCATATTGAAACTTACTAAAATGTTAAAAACGGAAGAGCCATTTTAAAATGTTCTATTCAGGAGAAATAATTTTGAAAATGAACGTGATAAAAACGTGGGCAGTTAACGCATCTTAACAAAACATTGGAATTGAGGCTCCTAAACCTGAGCAACTGAACATTTTCAAAATACAACTGTATGTCAAATTGTGAAAAAAGTGTTTTGTGTTTCCAAAAATGCCTCTGTCTTGTATATCGACTAAAATCCGTAGACATGAAGCATGGGCATAGGATATATTACTCGAAAAGAAATAAATTCAAAATCTGCAAGCGCAGTACGATTAGCAAAAGATGAGGGATAACCGTATAAGTAGTCGACCTTAAAATCAATCGGGGCATTTAGGGAAGGCCCTGCTTCAAATTAATTTCCCGAAAATGAAAGAACTGTGGCCATGGCTGTTGCTAATTATAAGAAGTAGTAATTTACATGCATTCATTGATTTCGCGGAAGGGATGCTCCGACCATAGTAAATAATCAGTAAATAAAGCTTCGTGAAATTCCCTATTGAATTGGAGAAAATGTCATTCAATGGATGAAGCAAGTGCCAGCATAATGAATTCCATTTTAGTTGTAAACGATTACTTGTCTTAATCATCTCTTCAAAAATTGGAGAATGATAATTAATCTATGTAGTTATACAGCACAGTGAGGAAGTCACTGGCACAATGAAAGTAGATTAATTGCAGGGATAATAGAGCTTGTACTTCACCCAAATCAGGCTTTTCATAAGCAGAGGTTTGGCAAGACTCAAATTAATTTATTGGCCTTTCTACTGATGGAGTGCTTGGCTAAGTTGCAGGAAAAACAATCACCAGACAAACATTAATACGCTAATAAAACTGGAGTCTAAACAAATGTATGCATAATAGCAGTAAACATATATCCACTTTGCAATATGGAGAGACCCGAACTGCTAATAAAAGCATCATTATAATATGGGAGTGGTCAAATTGCAACTCTTTTCCATATGAAACATGCATAATTATTGCAAAATTATGTATATTAAGTGAAATACGTTGAAGGAGCCGTTTTCCACATTCTAGATTTGCTCTGAAACTCCTGGCCGATGTCTCTTTTTGTCTGCTTGTAAGTGTTAAGGGGAGAGAAAACATTAGCCAATTATACATTCCCAATCCAATGAACCATGACTCCGAAGAATAACTGGCTCCAGATCCAAAGTTTAGTAGATTTATTACAAAGCCATGAACAATTGGACATACAGACACCTCAAGACGAGGGTGTAAAAATACATTGGAACTAATACAAAGCCAAACCTACAGGTGAAATTAAGATGGTGCAGCAGGCGCAAAAGAATTCCAGAATCAGGACACAAACGATGACTGCACCAATGGGAAGAGTCCCCTTCATCAAAGGTTCGTAAGTGAAAAGCATTAATCTGTCCCTACGCTACAGCTAACATGACATTCCTACCTAGCAATCCCCAGGCAAGTTCTATAAAGGTGTCAGCTCCTAGGAAGACCCTTCACATTAAATGGGTCAGGTACCATAAAGCTACAGAGCTCGTTCTAAGATGCTCACTTTCTCATGGCAAAAGCAGAAGTATTGGACTCTGTCCCTTACTCCAATAATTGAACCTGCAAAAGACGTCCTCCAATTCTACGCAACATCACCCCATCCACTCAAGCCACCACAGCATGGGTAACTTTTCATGCACAAATAACGCTCCCAGGCCTTGGCTCGATGACCTTGATTACCAGGCTCTCTCCGGTGAGAAAGAATACTGTCCCATATTATCAGCATTGCCGCTCAAATGTATCCTCTCCTCCCTAAGCCTAACTCCTAAAACAAATACATTATTCTAACAAGGATGAATTTCTCCAGCTACACCAGAAATGTGAGAAAGAAATACTACATGCACATGAATTCTGCTAGCAAATCCTAACGTGAGAGGGAGCAGGGAGAAATACACTTTAGGCCTACAGAATTCAGCCAACATAAGAATAGCACATTTACTTCATAAGGCACGCACATAGGTGACCATCATTACGGTCCACTTTTATTCAATACATTACATAAGCACACTAATCATGAAATTCTCGTTAGCCACATGTCCAGTTCTACAAATTAATGTTTCCATCTAGTCGCGTATAGTTTCAACATTGGGTTTATTCACATTGATGCTAAAATACCTCCAACTCTTCACTTTTCACGTTATAACAGTACACGATCTGCTGACACAAATATTAATGAAATAGGGATTATATACTGGTTCGAACTACTCATGATTATAATGCACCCCTACAAACAACAGAGCAAATTGCGCTCCATCACATCCCACTGGTTGGCAGCTTGAAAACTGAACTAAGAGTATACTGCATATACTGAAGGAAGTGACATTATTGAATTGTACATCATCCATCTCCACAAGAAGGGACATCTCTGGTTTCCCACCAAAACCATCTTTAAAAGAGGTAGCCATGCAAGAGGACTTCATTTTCCATCACCCATATGCACATGAAGTGACATCAATGGATTTCCCATCATCCATCTTCCCAACAAGTGACATCACTGGTTTCCCACACATGGCACTCTGAATGTTTCACCCATTCCAGGACCTACTTAATGGTGGCTGTAGCACAGCGGCGTCTCTGGCATGCGGAAGGCAAGCCTGTCTGCGCATGTCCGTGCTTGAACTGTTCCCAGAGCCAAGAACCCTGGTTCTCTCCCTACCCACCACTACCCTGCCATGCTCTCAATCCTGGCCATTGCCCACCACACTGCTGCCATACCACACCACACAACACAGAAGGAGTGTTTTTATGTGCCTCCTGCAACTTTTCATGCACTCAACACCCATCCTTTACAGCTCCATTGACTCATTGACAGTCCTGGACACTTGGAAACACACCACTGTTAAGGTCCTGCTCAAAAACCATGATTTTCAACTACAGACTTATCTCCTTCCTACCATACCCAGCAAGGGTCTTTCGGAAACTAATCAATCAATGCCTCTCCAACGACTGTAGCAACCACTAGCTCCTCAATGCCACACAATCCAGATTCAGGCCCTACCACAGTATAGAAGAGCACTCATTGATGCCACAGACAACAGCTGCATGATCCTTGACAGAGGCGACAAGGTAGCCCTCATTTTCCTGGACCTCTCTGTAGCATTTGACACAGTCTCACAATCCATCCTCATCAGGCCCTTGCATGAGATTGGCATCTAAGAACTCGCTCCCCACCGAATCTGTTCCTTCTGAACGGATAGAGAGCAAGCTGTCAGCTTGTCACCTTACTCCTGGAAAGCCCGCAAACTTATATGATGAGTGCCTCAAGATTCATAACTCAATCCCACCCTCCTTAGCACATACATGATCCATCTAGCCAACACAATCAGCTCACACTGTTGTGTCATTCCCACTAATCCGTAGGACCTTTGCATTTATTTGGACAACATAAACTTTGGGTGAGGTGCCTGGACTGATTCCAAGCCCCCTCGCAGGATATGTTGGCCTAGAGACCAGCTAGCTCATAGTACCACCGTAAGCCCCCCTACCCTTACCAGGGAGCAAATGGTTTCAGGCAACCATTGAACATAACAACCCTGACCCCTCAGAGATCGTGGAAACAGATCAGAACCTATTGTTCAGTCACTCCTGCTTATTTGGAATCAAGAAATATACAGAAAACAGTGGGATGTTTTCAATATATTTATTGAACTAACATTATTCTTGTATAGAATACATGTGCAGCAATAATCAGTAGACAGAAACAGATGAAATTGATTACGAGCACCAGAAGAGTAAATAGCAGGCACAGCTCTACCATGGTGCTAAAACAGTGTATATATGCAGGCATATAAACAAGGCAGTAATCAGGCATACTCCTACTATCCAAACCCTACTCTCAGTATACCTAGAGTGTGTGTGGGTGTAGAGCTAAGAATCTCCCCAAGGCATAATCCTACCCCATTACCTGGTGGGGGAGAATGGAGGACCCCATCGTGGTCACGACCTGGACACCCCTCTCGAGATGTCCGACCGTTGTGTGGTGAATACTTAGCATGCTGGGACCCTCAGTGTCAATTGAACTGCCTCCTTTGCTAATCTATCGGATCTATGTCATTACATTGCGTGGTTTTACCAGACTTGGCTTTACTTCACATTTTTAACCTCGAATTCAGTTAGTCCGGAATTGTATTCTCTGCAATACAAAATGCCTTCACCACAACTAGAACAGAAACATATACATCATATATGTTGGTTTAGTCACAGACTTGCAGTGCCACCTTGTGTCCAAAGTAAGTATTTTAAAGAAGTGATTCCAAAATCAGTATGAATCCTATTTTAGTGAATTAGAAAATATATGTATATTGTTTTTATAAAAATTAAATCTTTCATTTCCAGGTTAAGTTTTTATTGGGAGAAAAGACACTGAGAACTGAAGAAACTGAAGAACTTTTTTCAACGTTTGGATGTGCAAAAGATTGTCACAAACTTTCCAACATACTACCCATAAGCCATGTGCAATCTATTTTTTGCAAAGTATTGTTTAGACGTATACCTTCTGTATTCAGCCCCATTAAAAAAAAAAATAATAATTAACAGGCATCATGCACAACTATTTTTTAGTTTCAAACTAATACTCAAGTTTTCTTTAAACTTGAATGTTTACACGTTTGCCCACCCATATCCTCTAATCTTCCTGCACCCCATCCTGAAAACATCATGTTTAATCTGTTAATTTAATTTTGTTATTAGGTACATACGCAAGTATTTTTTTTAAACATACCCAAGTATTAACACACTTACTCACTCACTGCCCCTATTCCTAATGCACCCCGTCCTGTTACTTTTTATTTAAAAGGCTTCATGCAGAGCTCTTTATTTGGGATGTAACAAATACACAGCTTTTGTATATAAAACCTGATTATTAACATGCTTACCCACTCATTGCCCCTAAACCTAATGCACCCTGTCCTGAAAGTATACTGCGTAAAATCTACAAATAATAAATTATTAAATGAATACTTAAGTATTAATTTATGTTTAAAAATACCCGAGTATTAATACACTTACCCACCCACTGCCCGTATACCTCTGCACCTCGTCCCGGTATTTTTTATTTCATCGGCAGAAGTGTGTATTTGTTATCAAATTAATACTCAGTTTCTATTGTTATAATACCTGAATAATAACATATTTGCCCACCCATAGACCCAAAATCAACTACCTCTTAAACTTGAGTAGCTTAATCTGTAAATTTATAAAATATTAAATTAATACTCAGGTATTTATTTATGTTTCTAAAATTCCTGAGTATTGCCACACTTACACACCCACTGCCCCTATACCTACTGCACCCCGTACCAGTATTTTTTTAATGCGCATCATACAGAATTATTTATTTGGTATGTAACAAATACATAGGTTTTGTATATAAAACCTGAATATTAACATGCTTACCCATACCCCTAAACCTACTGCACCCGTCCTGAAAGTATACTCCTTAAAATCTTCAAATGATAAAATATTAAATTAATACTTAGGTATTTATTTATGTTTAACAATAGAACAAAAATGTACACACTTATTCACCCACTGCCCTTACACCTTCTGCACCCGTCCCAGTATTTTTTATTTAATAGGCATCATGCAGAACTACTTATTTGGTATCAAACAAATACACATGTTTTTAATATAAACCTGAGTAATAACATGCATACCCACCCATAGCCCCTAAACATTAATTTTCGTTTTGTTTCAAGACCTTTATTTCGTATTTAATATGCAGAACGATTTAAATGGTATCAAATTAACACTCAACATCTTTAGTTAAAATTCCCCTTTAAAACTTAGTATTAACATACATCAACGTCCTGTTTTATAGTGGAACACTGCCACCTAGTGTACAAAATGCATGGTAAAGTCTTGCGATGTAAGGACTAGTGAGGAAAAAGTGTAATCAAAGTATAAAATGCGTGGTGAATGTACTCCGAGGGGGAGCCACTCGAGGCACTAGAGAGCAGTGAGCAGCAGACAGCAGCAGAGCGGAACGGAGCGAGGCCACAGCGGTGCGCAGTGAAAGCGGTCTGAGAGCCACAGTTAAACCCGCAGCAGGGCTTAAACCCGCTGCAAGCCGCAGCCGCATCCGCCTCCGCACACGCCGAGAGCTGGGCCAAAGAGACAGCCATAGCGGCAGCACCCATGCGACGAGCCACGTGCGACGAGCACGACACCCACATGAAGAACTCGGTAATTTTCGCTCTCAGGGAATACTTACTAATATAACAAGAACTTGGCACAGACTCTGAAAATATGAAAAGACATCTTTATTAAACTTAACATAGTGAGGCCACGTCACCCAAAAGCCGTAGCAAGTGGATGAGGTAGTCTGAGGAATGAAAAGGACAGAGGCCTTTTATATGTTTTTAGCGTTACATGACTCAGTACAAAAAAAGAAAGGGGCAGTTCTAGCTTTTGCAAACATGCAAAAAAAAAACATTCCTTCTTACACAAGCTGCAGAAACCCATAATAAAAACCCGGCACATCCCCATCGTAAATAGGCCATGAAGAAGGGAGCAGAGACAGGTGTGAGCAAGATTAGGCAGGGTGTGTGTGCGATGAAAAGGTTTATGGTAGGCTGTGCCTTGATGCTATCTCGCTCGGCCACTGGGAAAGGAACTGGTCGGGCAGGTTCGGCCTGGGGCAATGGTTTCAGCTTGCCCAGGTCACAGAGAAGTCAATTAAGGTGTACGTGTCCTTTGGAATCGAATTTGGCTGTAGTTATAAGCCTATGTGAGGGCAACTCACAAAATGGCTGCTGTACACAAAATGGAAGCCAAGGGTTCAGGACGAAAATGACGATTTCGAGGTGAAATCGTTACTGGAATATGACGAAAATGCTTGTACATAGTGTACTAGCCATTCTCGGTCTTTTGATATAAAAATCGTCATGCTACAACAAAGTTTATTACACGAGTCCAGAATTTTCAGTACCACACACAGTGATCTACAGCGAAGCCAAGAGCCGCGAGCCGCGGCCGACAGCGGTGCCGAGTGATGAGCGCGAGACCTGCTTCCGTAGCTGCAGAGAACTGGTGAGAGCCGCGAGGGGTGTCGCGGGGAGCACACTGATATACTGAGTGGCGCTGCTTGTGGCTAGCAGAGCGCCGCGGAGAGCCACGGCAGCGGCAGCTGAGTGGGAAATAGTGTTCACCGCCAACGCCCGCCTGGCAATACACGCCGCCCCGAGATTGTAAATCGGGGTTCTCAAGGGTCCCCACCCTAGTTGAACGAGGGGTCAGGGATCAGGCCAGGGATCAGGCGGTGAAAGCGGGGGTTGAGGCAATGGCAGAGGATGGTGATTGAAGATCGGCATAAGGAAGAGGAGGTGCAGGCCCAGCCACGCCAGCTGCACTGCACCCGCGTAGCTAAAGACAACAAACAACAAACAATAAACAAATACACTAACAAAACTAACTAAATAACAAACTAACCGCGGTTTACCAGCCAACGCTAGCGGGACTGAGCTCCATCGTACACCCGGTTAAACAGTCTTACAACAGCCGTTATAACGCAAGAGAGAGCAGTCACCAAGACACACACATCGCCACGCCACCTCGCTACCTTCCCCCGCTCCCTCCCTGACGGCAGCTGTCCTGCCTCTGTGGGACAGACAGGCTTGGGAGGGTGAGCGGGAAGTAAAGCCGAGGTGGAATAGATACTTGGAGCTCCAGTGCCTAAAGGCTGAAAGTGGAGTGGTTGCTCAAATCCTTGGCCACATCAGGGGTCATGCATTCTCTACGCATTCTCTGAATGTGGGAATTACGGCCCGAGACCGGTCCGCTCGAGCGCGTGATTGAGTGAGGTGTCCAGAGGAGAGGAGACCAGAGGTGGCAGGTCGCGTACAGGTGTGAGCTCTGAGTTCAGCGCTGCGAGAACAGCACCGCCGCAGCCCACAGGACGCAAGCTCACAGCTTCAGGGAGAATCCACAAACCCCAAAAAAAAAAACCAGGGTGAAAGTCGCCGGGATTAGCCATGGTACGGCGGAGTCGAGGAGCCACTAGCCGCAGCTGACCCCACCCTAAACATGAGGTCCGGCAAAGTAAGAAAAGCCCCTGGCGAGAAATCAACAACACTTAAGGGTACAGCTAAACGGAGAAGACTTGAAAAAACAACTGCAAATAAGGCTAATAACACCTTAAAAAAACCTTAATTTCACCAATTGCTACTCTCTTTGAAAAGTCAATAGCAAATGAAAATTCCTTACAAGACTTACGATTCCACTTCCTGAAAGATCCGGGCTCAGCACTGTTTTCCTCAACAGCAGATGTTGCGGGATTATTAACTCCACTGGATCCAGCAAAAGAACCTGAAGCTATCAATCAGACGGTAGACGAAGGGTGCGTGCCTTCGCCTGCGAATCTAATTGCTCAAGCTAGTGAAGACTGCCTTGCCACTAAAGTTCAAGATCACCTATTAAACGGCGTTCACAAAAAAAAATCCGCCTAACAGAAAAACAAGTTTAACCACATCAGCATTAATACACACTTCCCGCAAGGAAGACTTCGATACCTCCAAACAACAAAAACCTCAAGACAAGTAAAAAAGAGAACTTCCTAGCCTAAGTATGGATACAAGGGATATAATACAACAAAATCATACTCATTTATTTCACTCAAGCCTTGACGAGCTATCGCAACTATGGTCTGACACTAGCCAATTGCATG